>NW_026636264.1:10015000-10426006 GCF_028554395.1 Pezoporus wallicus | reverse complement strand
TCGGTGAGGGTGACAGAACACTGGAACAGGCTGCCCAGGAGTCTCCTTCCCTGGAGACATTCAAAACCCGCCTGGACACATTCCTGTGTAACCTTATCTAGGTGTTCCTGCTCTGGCAGGGGATTGGACTAGATGATCTTTTGAGGTCCCTTCCAATCTCTAGCATACTGTGATACTGTGAATGCTGCTAACCTAGAGGAAGAGCAGCAGCACTGGGAGCTAGGGAAGAGGAAGCAAGAGCTGGCAGTCTCATGGTGACTCGTGGCAGTTTCGTGATCATGCCATGAAACCGTGATACAAGAGAACTGGATTTATCCTGGAATAAACTGATTCTAATTTTGGATCCTCCTGAAACTGAACTGGATTCTCCTGGAAATTGCTTCCTTGGGAATGGCTCAGTGAGCCAACACTGACCTTGTGATCATCCTCCTGCAAGTCCTCATTTGTCAAGTCCTTACGTAAAATAAGCCTAACAGACCAAACATGCCCCCAGAAAAACAAACAACAAAACATTCCAGATATGCTTTTCCTCAGCAAAGTTTCCAATACACTACAATGATACAACAATGACCTAGTTTTTGAGTAAGACAAAAGCCCCACAAAATAGTAATATCTGACTTTTCAGCTCTTCCCTCAGAAAGCTAACGCATCATTAGCAACACAGCTGAAGTTTCCCTTTTCAGACAATTAGTTTCAAGCAAGCTGAGTCCCTTTAATCAGTGTATGACCCCTGAATGGTCCAGACATTACAGCAGATTTTGTCACTGATACCAAAACCATTTCATTTTTAAAACTTAAAAGATTTGGGTTTTTTTCTTTCTGTTAGAGAAACACTTTCTGAATCCTGTTAGGAACCATGTTCTGCACTCAGTTAAAGCGAAGCACTATTTAAATCAATTCGGTTCAAAACAAGTGCTTCGCTGAAAAATGACAAACAGAAAATGAGCGTAAGCATGGGAGCTTACACAATTGTTGGTGAAAAAGTATTATAGATAGTGCATGCGTGCAGTTGGTAGAAACCACAAAAAAAACACATAAAAAAAGACTGAATTGACAACTAGGATTCCTATCTTATTTAGCACTTTAGATGAAAGCTGTAAGGCAAACCTAAACCTCCTCCTCGGTTCAGGAATACCGATTACTAGTTGTGACCATGCTCACTGTTCAATGTGCACTACAGATTCCTGCTAGTATTTATGACATCTAGACTAGCTGTGAGAAAGGCTGGGACACAGTAGGAGGGATGGGAAGAGTAGTGAACAAGCAAGAAAAACAATATGAGTAACAGGCAGTGACGGCAGAAATGCAAAGCTACTTTGGAGCATTAGCACCTAAAATAAGCGGCCTTCCTTGAGCACTGCAACTACGCATCCATGTTTGTGAGTACTATTTTATGGGTACAGAGCAGGACACCTTAGGCTTAATCCTGAGACCAAAAAAGCAGAAAAAGTATTTCTCCATGAGCAGCATGTACTGCATAGAGAAATGCTGACATTAAACAGCAACGTGTGACTACTACTTAAAACCTTTCATTTTAAGAAAATTATGTTCAAGTGTCAGCTTTAGAGTATTATTGGCAAAAGAGATGGTTGTCAAATAATTGGTCACACCTACTAAAGAAAGTGAGATCAAAATATAAATACAAGGTTAGATTCATTCATTTGTGAAAGTCAAAACACCGAATCATTGAAGCAAAACTTTGGGTTTACTAGCCTCCAGAAAAATAAACAACCAAACATGTACTTATTTAAATAAGCAGGCCCCAACAACGTGTAGCAGCAAACATTTTATGTATGTTCTGCACATACTTACAGGTTGAGCAGACCAATAGCGCTCTCACCGCAAGTTCAGTGAGTAACTGCCACTTCTGCTCCACTTTGGAGGTGACAGCTGGAATGAGAATCTCCGCAGGGACGTAGTACTGAATCGAATAGGTCACAAAAATCCCAAAGGAGTACAGAATTTTTACAGACTGATACAACCTGTTGAAAACATTTACATATGTTCATGTAAGCTTTGAACACTTCACTAAAAAATCAGCTTCCTAATGGTACTTAGGCTATAAATATATATATAAATACATATTTTTCCTTGCAGCAAGCACGAAGATAACATTACCTGCTTGCAAGTTCTAATATGAATATATTCACTTGAATATATGAAATTGCAGAAGATAGGCTGACCAACAAAACATGGACCAGAACAAATATTAATGCAATCATAAATGAATAAACTTAAGAACATGTTAAACAGCCAGCAGTTACTTGGGAAATTTCCAAATTCGTATCAAATAAAATCTGTACACATTTCGTAGTGATGGTAACTACTGGACGTTTTAAAGACTGATATTGATATCCTGCAGAATTCCACATGTTCACAAAGTGTTCCTAAAAAGATTTTTCACACTGGGAAGAGTGCACCTCAGGAAACTCTATTTGTTAAAATTGGAAGGAGTACCTGGTACAGCTAGAAATCACCCACAGCCATATTTGCTTTTGCTGTCTACACTCTCCTCTTCAAAACCGCTAGGTACAGGACACCATTAAATTACTGTGTCAGGTCATAATATTTCATAGGGTTTATAGCAATAGAAAGGAGTACCAAAGTGCAAATTGTGCCAAATTGGTGGATTGGCAGGATATAAAGAAATTGGAAAAAGAATATAGAAGAGAGCTCCTTCTGATGCAGCAATGTCTTTCCTACCATACAGAACTAGAGCTGCTGTAACAAGACAAATGTTTTGGGGATTGAGATTTATTTTTTAAGATACTGCCTATTTTCTTGCAAAGCTGCCTTAGGATGGCTTTAAATTCTGTGCCATACAGACAAGCTGCTCTCTTGCACCACTTTAAGAACTCAGTTACATAAAAAGCAAAACCATCTCTACAGTGACTGGTAAAAGGCACAAGCTGCAGTTTAAGAAGACATGTTTCTATTCTCATTCATCTCTTTCCATTCTAGGGGTACTGCACCCTGTATATCATCCGATTATACATAAAAATGTTCAGAAAAAGCATACTGCTCAGAAAACATAGTGGACAGTTTCTTTATAACAGTATAAAGCTCCATTACATTTAACTTCTTTCTGCCTAAATTGGTTTAAAATACTTTTGATGGTTCCAAAAATATTAAGTGACTTCAGATCATCCAGCTTTAATCTTTACAGGGTTTTTTCAGATCTGTGCAGAATCAGAAAACCCCATCCTTGGAGTAAAGGAAAAGCTTATGATTATTTATCAGAAAAAAAGTGTCATATCAAAGATGAAGACAAAAGAAATCAAGGAAAAAAGTTCACATCTACCCTCATATAAAATGTACCCCAGTAAGACATATAATAAAAGCATCTGTGAGGCTCAGACACAGAATAAGGAAAGCATTTTAAAAAAATGCCTGCAACAGTTGACAGCCTAAATTGTGCATCTTGCCTATGTATGTTGGAAAATAACCCATATATAGAATCACAGAATGGTTTAGGTTGGAAGGGACCTTAAAGATCATTCAGTTCCAACCCCCTGGCATGGGCAGGGACACTTTCCACTAGAGCAGGTTGCTCCAAGCCCCATCCAACCCAGCTTTGAAAATTTCCAGGGATGGTGCCCAGCTTTTCTGGGCAACCTGTGCCCCTCATCATCCCCGCAGTGAAGAACTTCTGAACATCTAATCTAAGTCTGCCTTCCTACAGTTTAAAGCTATTCCCCCTTGTCCTATCACTACATGCCCTTGTGATCAGCAAAAACAAGCCGAAAACTAATCTTTTCATGAAGTCCCTTTTCAACATATTCTAATTAATATATTCTGTTGAGTGACAATTTGCATTCCAAAAGACAATCTAAACTAGAACTGCAACAAGTATCTTCTCAGAAAGCTCTAAGCTAGCAGAATGTTTTTAAGAATATGAGAAGTCCTCTATTTAAATTAAACTCAAGGACTTCACTGGTCTAGGGTCTGTGCATGCCTTCTGGTCAATTCATATGCAAGAACATCAAATACAACTGAAAGTCACAGGATTTAAATTTTCTTCAGTGGGAAAGGCTTATTTTTAAGACAGGGACTGTCCAGCTGGAATTAAACACATAAACCAATCTCACTGCTTAGCTTCATTGCAGGCTTTTTGCCATGACCACTTTCTTCTTAAAACTTGCCCATTACTTGCATTTCTCTGGTTAAATCCAGACACTCCTGGCTTTTTATGTGAGGATGAGGTAACAAAATATTGTCATATGGTTCACTGGAAACCTGTTTTGGTAGCACAGCTAATTGCACACATCTGCTCATCAGTACTCTACCAGGGAGACCCACAGTACTGCACAGCAATAGCATCATACATCACAACCCATCGGCATACCACTTAGGTGCTTTTCCTCCTAATTTTGTTTGGTGCTCTGGGCAACTATCCAGGGTAAGACAAAAAACAGATGACTTTGTTATCTCTACATATGTGCCCTGAGTGGCTCTGAGGTTATTAAACTTAACATGCCAATTCCCCACCTACAGAGCATCAGTTTCCATCTCTATAATCTCTTTCTTTGCATTAGGCCTGTAAAGCCATGAGGATAAATATCTCATCATCACATCTGCCCTGTAGCCAAGAGCTATTTGGAAACTTATATCTGAACAGCCCAGTTAGACTGCAGAATAAAGCAGATTATTATAGCAGAATAAAGTTCATTCTGTTGCTTGCATGAGCACAATAAAAAGCAACAGTGAGTAGTAACCTCACCTTACTCCACATTCCTCTAAATCCTTTTCTAAAAGCACTTCTCTTAAGGCACAAATAAACATAGAGCTACCACTTAAAACAAACTTTTCACTACTCATATCAACCACGAGCACTAGTCAGCATTCAGTTCAGCAAAGCAGGTTTTGATTCACATTATTTGAGTGAATACTTCACAGTGCTACAAGAGGCATCAAACAGCAAGATGCAAGCATGTAACCTGGAAGACATTACTTGATCAGGATGAAAACATTGAAATACTTTTCAGCTTTCACACTTGTGCACTGCTGATAAACCTAATTTTAGGCCAGACATAAAAGGACTAAAAACATTAAGTTATATTTAAATTAATAGTTACAGTATATACCCATCCATAGATAGATACAGAACTAACAAAGAACCAGTTGAAATAGTCTTCAGTGATTCTTCAGCATGTGGGATTCTCATATCATTAAAAAAAGCTAAATAAAAATTATAATATCTCTGAGACATGGCATAGAACCATAGAATCAACTAAGTTGGAAAAGACCTTTAAGATCAAGTCCAACTTTTACCCCAGGACTGCCAAGTCCATCACTAAACCATGACACTAAGGGAAGACTTTTTTTTTAAGAGTTCCAGGGACAGTGATTCCACCACTTCCCTGGGAAAAGCATAAGCTTCATTTTCCTGATAGGAAGTCATTATTATACACTCTTCATGTACTTGCATGTGAACTATGAATCTATTCAGTTTTTGATGCCTTCTATTCCAGTAGTTTACCTGCTAAACTCAGTGATTCCACTAAAGAAGGCCACTATATTACAAGGATATCTAAGATAAAAATAGCTGGTTTCAGAACTGCAATATGGCTGGTTACATATATATATTCCCTCTTTCAACACACCTGGAACTAGCTCCTTCTAGAGATGGAATACATTACTATAAAGATCATTCACCTGTTTCTGTATGCAATTCCTTTTAATATGCAAGCAATTGCTGGCTAGGATCATAGCTCAACTGTGGAAGGCACAAAGACAGTATATATAGTACAACTTTAAAAGAGTTGGAGCACATATCAGTTATAAACACGACAGCACTGAAGCATGCAACAACCTTTACAAGGTTTTTGCCTTGTGGATTACTGGTTTTAAGTAATGTATGCACTTACCATATGTCTTGTGGCAGGTTTAAAGTTATGCTGCCTTTGATTTCATCCCCAAAGCGCAGATACCCCAGAGTGGCCAGTGAGATATACAAGGTCATGACTATTCCCATGCCAATGTTTAATGCCTGTGGGAAACGTGTGGTGTCCTTCATTCTATTTTCTAATGGAAGTACCTGGAAATAAAAGGAGAATCAATTACATCAATTACCTACAGTAAAACTACTTTTCTCCCCCCTTTCAAAGCAGATTTCCAAAATGTAGATGATTTTATTAATAAGTAAGATTACTCTACAATAATGTTTTACAGCCTGGAAGATCACAATGGTTTACGTAGCCTATAGAAATGTTCAGTTATTGAAAAACACCCATCTTGGTTGGAAAATAGCAATGGTGTGAGAACATAAAGCAGTATTTATAGGTTAGAAAAAACTAACAAGAGAAACTTAGGGTGTCCAGATTAAAATATACAGGCAATGAATAACATCAGTATTTAGTAACAGAACAGTTCAGAATCCAAGGGTAATTCTATTTTCATTAGGCATGTCTGCACTGCCAGTCTCCATCACAGACAAACCTACCGTGCACATGGTTGACACACAACCTCATGCTCAGCAGTCAGCCTCAGCTCTCCCAGCAGCAAAGCTTGACTCCGTGACTACCAGAATACAGACCCACACACTCTTCCATTCTTCTGACAGAAACAGGGCAAGGCACACTAAGCACTGCTTTTTAATAAATGTAGTGTTGGGTGCTCTGCTCCTGAATTATAGCCAAGTGACCTTGCTGGGCTTGCCATCATTTCAATATGAATACACAAGCATTATAACCATTTCTCCATGCAGTTTGCTAGAGGGACTGGCTTTTACATGCACTATATGGCATACACAAAAATAGCCCTACTAAGTTCTTGAAAACACTTAAAAACTTAAAGTTTTTAGCTCCCAATAAAAAATTTCCAGGCAACACAGGAAAACCAAGAAATAAAATTCAAGCTGGGAAGAGCAGTTTATCAGGATAACAGATCCTCTTACATCTTCATTAAAACACAAACTGAAAGTACGTGGATGCTCCTAGACAAGAATGCTCCTAGACAAGAATACTTTATCTAGGGAAAATACTACTAATACCTCTCTATCAGGCTGCCCAGAGAAGCTGTGGATGCCCCATCCCTGGAATTGTTTCAAGGCCAGGTTGGATGGGCTTGGAGCAACCTGGTCTAGTGGAAGGTGTCCCTGCCCATGACAGGGGGTTGGAACTGGATGAGCTTTAAGGTCCCTTCCAATCCAAACCAGTCTGTGATTCTGTGATCATCTGAACAAGTGTAGAACTGAAATCACTCAGCTCAGATACTCAATAGCTCCTCACAGGCAGCATACAACTACTGTTCTATTCTGTCCGTAACAGCTGTTTATATTTTATTTTTTCATTCTTAATCCTTTTACATTCTAACAAACTTTCTTGTAGGCAGACAACATTATCATACAATTATCTATCTGAAACTTAGTTCATAAAGGAAAAGTTCATAAAAGGCCAAGTGATGCATATTATGTTCAATGCATTTGTGTCCAGAGGAAGCATTTGAATATATTTTTTTATTATTATTATTTTTGCCAGTACTACTATTTTTTATCTTTTGCATTTAAAACCAGTCAGTCTGGAGGCCCATGTTTCACCATGAAAACAAAGACTTAATTAAAAAAAATTAAAAAGCCATTAAAAAACTTTTCAGGACAATCCTCCTACGCACACTAACCCTCGCTTTTTAACTATCTATTAAATCAAGCTCAGTCATTAAAATCAGTGATGCTGGATGTCATTCTAAGCAACCTGATCTAGTTGAAGATGTCCCTGCTCACTGCAGGGAAAGTTGGACTAGATGACCTTTGAAGGTCCCTTTCAACTCAAACTACTCTATGATTCTATGTCACTTCATGCACACTAATGAGTAGGTCAAAACAAAACATACCACATCTAAACACATGTTCCTGCACCAACACCCTCACCTGAACATTACAACCTTCATTTATAGTAAATTTAAGAAAAAGATATGCAAAAAGAAATAGTACTATCAGTAGCCTCCAGAACAGATGAGGATGTTCATGCAGCCTTTCCCACATAGACAAGGCAACAGCATCCCTTCCCAGACCCAGCAGCAAGCCTTCCCAGGTTCAAGGACTCTCTCTGAGTAGCAGTAGGCTTTTGAATCAGTTGCTGTCACTGCAGGAGATGCTTCCCTTGGCAGCACTAATCCCCAAAGAAATTATGCAAAGACCTTGAGTCGGGTTTTATATGGTATCCAGTATAATGTATTTCAGACAAGCTGAAAAGTTGTGTACCTCACAGGATTAACATGAAGCCAAATAACAACTAATTACACATATATTGCACAAACTCCCTGCTCCTTAAGCTGTTAATTACCATCAGGATGCAAAAGATCCTTGAAGTGTTCGTAAGGAGACAGAGGCTGACAGGAGGTGCAACATGAGCCAGTGCTTTTTCTGACACTGCCACTGTTGGGCAGCTGCTGGTTAGATTTTCACTCTACATTTCTCTCTTGTCCCTTTTGCAACAACTTCAGAAAACCTAACATTTTAACTGAATGCCAAAAACATGAGGTTCTTTTCATGAATGCTTTTGAGTTTGGGTCTTATTGCTTCTTTTTTGGAACCCTGAAGTTGAACAGGCTTTCTTGTTTTTTCTTCTGAAGCCAGAAATTAATTTCACTCTTCAATTCTTTTAAAAGGTTTTCTGAAAAAGTTAACACCCTACCTAGATGACTGCATAGCTTTGAAAGAAAACAACCCCACACATCTGATTCTCTCTGTCCAGTACATTATAACATCTTCTCTCCAAAAGGATGTTGCATCGAGTATCGCACACTAAGGCTTCAACGTTGTTCTACACTTGTTCAAATGACAATTTCTGCTGTAACAGGCAGTAACATTAAGCTAGTCCAGTAACTCCCACACTCTTCAGACCTATAACCTGTTACCACGTATGCAACCACTGCAGAACCTAATGATGAGAAATACTATGGTCAGGGAAAACTTTGGGGAATAGTCTTCTCTCCCCAGCAAGGTCACCAAGGGCAGAATGCTGGAGAGGAGAGAACCATGACATAAGTTTCAAAGATTTTTTTTTAATGGGTCTTTTCCCTGCTTCCAACTTCCATGCTTTTGCTTCCTTCGTGCTCTTTCTCCCACAGTTCACACTAGTCACATCACAGCCCTAACCACCTATAAAATCAGATATTTTAGAAGATACCAATCCTTTTCATAATTCCTTTTTTCCCCTCATTTTTCTCTCTCCTCAACTGAATAAATTCTACATCTTTTTTTTTCTCTGTCACCTGCTTCAGAGAGATCTTCCTGTTGTTTCTGAGACACTGGCACATGTCACTACTATTACTTTCCTTGAAACTTCATACTTGATCCCTTCAGTAATTATGTACATTTGAGTTCTTAATTTCCAAAACAGGCATAATACATCTCTTTTTTCATTCATCAGATAAACTCAAACATACCCATCATTTACTGACAAAGAAGTATAACTGCATCTTTGAAATAGCCTGGCTAATCTACCATCACCCATTAGGCAAAGTATCCTCCCTTTAATTCCAAGCTGCATGAAGTAGGTATAAACATGCCCCAGTAATACCACTGTCTCCTCATTCCTTCCCTTGAATATCCTGCTACACTCCCTTCCTACAATTAGGCAAAAGGTGGCTGTCTGCTTCTCATCAGAAATCTCTACTGTACATTTTATACTACTGGATCAAAAAAAACCCACAGGAGAATTCAGCCTACAGATAATCAGATAAACTGATTTAATTGTCATGGCCACTAAAACCTAATCTTGTAATGGATAATTTAAAAGCAAACATGCTTAATGTTTACACATAGATGGTCATCTTTCCCTTTCTTAGGAAATATCACTAAAATGGCAAAAAAGAAGCAATCCTCCATCTCTTACACTTTTAAAGTAAGTATTTCATGTAGGAGAGAGCTATACAGATGTTTGTTTACTGCATGGTACAGACAACACAAGAACTTTGGAAAATTAAACACAATATATTTATCAATATTTACTCAGGAAAAAAAATGTATCCAACTAGAATCATGTCCTACTGCAAGAAAATAAAGTTTGTTCATTCAAAGCAAAAAAACTGAGGAAACTGGTATCAAAGGATGGAATTCAAGGTATGTAAACATAAATTCTACTACATAACGCCCAAAGGCAGAAGACTGAATCCTCAGCAAAACAATGTAGCCCCAGCCTGGCCCATTCTTTCTTGCTGCAGAAGTCACTAATGAATTCATCTGTTCACTGAAAGGTGGATCTACAGCCCTACAGTGTACTAGGGAGCTGCCTAAAGACAAAGTGTGGTTTCTCCAAGTAAAATGATCATAACATATATTATTATTACATTGCTATATTTTGCTTGCCTGTCCTTGACAGCTACTCTGTCACTGTACAGAAGAGAGTCTCACACATTGTTTTGAGCAACAAGCTTTTATTCCATCACTTTTAGATGCATTTTTAAAGCTCACTCGCTTGAGGAAGATATAGAACATCACTATTTTGCACAAGCGCAATAAAAAATCTAATTTTCCTTAACAGATCCCCCATGACTGCAAATAAATGGGTGGCTACTATTACTCACAGAAAGATGCAAGCCAAATGGTAACTGTACATCAATTTTTGCAATAAAAGGTTTCTACAAAAAAAATAAATCCAGAAGCCAAGTTCTCCTTACAGAACACCACCTTCTGAAATCTGCTGAGCAATTCCAATCACTCCAAAAAGCAATCTTCTCAGACTCTTCCTACCTGCCTCTTACTGACACAACATTTAAGGTTCACATTTACCATGTATATTTAAGAGTAGGTCGTTTCCACGGTCATTAAATCCAGTCACCTACCCTTGCCTGTCCAAATGCAAAAACATCCTCTGAGAACTCCTATCATTCATATGTTGAGGGTACAAGCCTTTGCACCATCTCAAAGGAGCACCAATGAAACTGATACACCCCAGTTTAGAGATGGCCCAAGTACATTTGGATGATGTCATCTTACCCATGAAATGTCTGTTCCTGACAAATCTAGTCTGGTCTTAAAGCAACAGAAGAACACCATTGGGTTTCATTATTTTTTTTAAAGGATAATACTAATCTGGGCAGAAGAACTTTTGATAATGAGAGGCTTTTATCTCAGAGGCACAGGCCTCACAGCCTCATCTGCATCACTTTCAAAATCCAAATAATGATGTTTTAAAATTATAATCCACTTAACGTTCTCTTCTCTAAATCTCCTGGAATTGGTTAGCTGCTGCCTAATGTGATTCCAGAGCCTGTCTTTCCATATACAAATACCACCCCACCTTCTACTGCAAAGCTGTGATATCCAAGTTCAAAAGCAATTTGAATAGACATCTTTTAGTCATAGGCTAAAATACCAGAAGCCTTATTTTCCAAACCTGAAATTAATATTAAAAAGAAACAATTTCTCTTCCCTAATCAGTCTGCAGCACTCAACAGGAAAAAAGCCCACAAACACTCAATTGTACAAACCGCACTTCACTTACATTTGTATGTAACAGAGAAGAAAAAGTATCTTTCTGTTTTAAAATGTTATGAACCTGTTTCATCCTGCATCCTTCTGATGCTCACATTAGAATATCACTTCCACATTTGGATTTGGTTTTCATACCTCTAACGAGAAAGCCAACCAGGCTTTCACCAAACATTCATTAGGTGTAACTGTTATTATACAAGTTTAACATGATGCGAAGCTATTACCTGCATTTCTGTTGCTACTACTGTTCCACAGACTTTATTGATGCCACTAGTTTCACAAGGAAACCATGATGGTCTTAAAATCTTAACTTACAAGTGCTGAAATCCCAAACCAGCTCTCAACACTGACTGATAACCACCAGATTGACAGTACAGAGCTCTCAGATTTGCTCACTCAATATTAAGGGATCATGGGGTACCCGTGCTGCCAACTCCTCCTGTTAGCACATAGTGATGATCACCACCTGGCTGCCGAGACATTCAAAATTTGCAGCAGGTACCTTACCTCAATAAGCAGTGACCCCATTTTTACAGACAACTCAAATAGGGAGCAAAGAGATGAACAGCACAAGCAACAGACTGCAGCACTTTTTAATCCTGTTACAAGTACACAGTTGAGCATGCATTAACCTTATTTCTGCTGTAGCAGTTGTAGCAACAAATGAGCAACCTGTCTGGGCTTTAGCAAAATAACAAATTGTCCAAATCTGCCATCAAATAAGAGTTTAGGTTGATCTCCCAGGCAGGTAAGAACATCTTAATTCATCATATTAATATCATCAATTCATCACTGTAATTATGCCAAAGCAACGATACTTCAAATTACTCCCATACTGCTGATTTTCTTATTACACAGGGACAGCTAATCAGTTCTAAACTAATGACAGATTTTAACCAAAATCCATGTTTGTACACTCACTGTCTAAAAGAGAAATACACTCAATCAAGATCAAGAAGAAAATCCTACTAGGAACCTGCTGAATCACTGCACCTTCCTGAATCACTTTCCCCATAGTGAACAGGACTTTTGACTCCTCCATTTAATTAGTCTCACTCATTTTAATAGTTACTGAAGAACTACAGTCATACTTTAAATAAGGACAAGTGCTAAACTAAAAGAAACAAAAAAAAAACAATATATAAAAAGCTTTTGGGAACAATGGGATGAAAAAGAACCAGTGCTAGAGTATTTCCCCTGCAGTCTCTTATTTGGTTCAAAGAAACCAGACAAACACATTTCCATACTGAACATGGGATTATGAACTGACAATTATTTTCTGTCTAGATTAGCCACTCCCCTGTTAATAAAAAACAAAAGCAACTATGTGTCTTTGAAAATAAATCCTCCCAACTGCTGTGGTTAAGGTGCACTGTTTTATACTGTGCCTTGTAGATAATTTACTGCTCTTCTTGAACTGACCATTAAACACTCCTAGCAGGAAAGACCATTTTACACAGAACAACGGTGGAAGAAAAACCACAGAGGGCATTTTTCTTCTCTTGTCAGATTCTGTTTAAGATGATTTAACCAGCCCAAAAACCTCAGAATTTCATTTGCTGTCCCCGTTCATATATTCAGTAATCTGGCAGCTCTCAGATGAGAATTAGCATAATGTATGTTTGAAATCAAGGACAAGGAGAAATGAGGCTTCATAACTGTTTAAGGCCAACTTACTGCATAAAATGTAACAACCACAATCAACTTTTCTGATCAAATTGAAACCGCAAGGCTTCTGTTTATAATGTGATGTCCAGATAACTTCACATTAATAGTGCTGTTTCCAAGACATTCCAGAATAAAATCTAGAATCAAGTCTCTAACAAAAACAAAGATTAGGTAAATCCATCTTGAGTCCCTGCAGGCAGAGAGCAGACTAAGAAGCCAATATAACTAAATGGTAAGGGTTTTTTCATTACCAGATAATTCAACCACACGGACATAAGAATGACAATAAACAAGACACAGGGTAACAAACTGTAACACATCCGATACACAACAGCAACTGACTACGCGAGTATTCTCAATCCATTGTAATGTGGGTTAAAACACATTTGCTTACATCTCTGGAAGAATTTTAAACTAATCTTGTTTCACTTCACATTTGCAAGAGGTCACAAACATGTATACAGAGAGATCACAGCTCAGTCTATGATGGCAACTTACTGAGCTGTAATAACTGGTTATTATATCAATCACAGAGAACTGTATGAAATATTAACTATGTGAAGTGGCAGCAGCGTTCGCCTCTCTTTGCTTCACTCATCTTTTTTTACTTCATGCTTCAACAACTTTGCTCAGTTCTGATTATTCAGATCCATAAAATCTTTTTTTTGTCAAATCTTCCCTCTGGTGCACACAACTACAGCATAAGAATGCACAGCAAACACTCTGCTTCTGAGGGATATTTTGGACATGTAGAGAAACATGAATATCATCCTGCATATAAGGAAGAAATATTAAGCAGTTCTTTAAAGGTTTCCATTGGAAGTCAACGTTACTACTGCTGTACTAGGATTAGTTTCCCCCCCAGGGTGGGTTCTAATGTGCCAGAAAATAATTACTATAAATCAATTCTCCACCTATAATGTAATAAACTACCAAGTGGTAAGCCTTCCATGCTTTCCTGAGACCCACAGGAGCCTCATTTAGGATTTCCTGGCTACAACCCACACCTCTGTGCTATAAGCATATCTGATACAACTGGGATATGTATCAAGACCTATGGTACACGACTTGCATTTGACCACATATAGTAAGTGTAGTCTGTCCCAGATGGACTGTACAATTTTAGAGCAATAACCTTAGTATAGTCCAATCTGCCTGATTCACTGCGCATGGGATTTTTGCCCAGTAGGCATCAATCAAAATGAGGAAAATTAATGATTTCCTATGATGGAACTTCCAGATGACAAAAGGAAAGATGTCTGGATACACTCAGATATATGGTAGCTAAACTGCTGCATCAGTCAGTTCACAGTTTGAAAACAAGAACAGTTTGAGAAACAGACTCACAGTCATTAGATCCAAATATCCTGTGTGTGAAAACACACTGTTGCAACATAGTAAGAGTTAAAGGGTTTTCCTATTTATCTCTTCTGGCAGTGATATTGCAACACCAAGATAAAATATTCTGGTTTAAGTCAGAGCTGATAATTACAAAAAAAAAAAGAGATTTGAAAACTCTTCTGTGTTATGTCAGTGACAGACAATCATTTCAGATTAACCACATGCTGGTTTGGGGTTGGTCTGGGTTTGGTTTTTGTTTTGTTTTGGAGGGGCAGGAAAGGGCTGTTTATTTGGGCTTTAATCATACAGTAACACTTGCTGAAGCGTGTAATTGTATTAGTAACAAATAAAGTGTATAGAGTAATTTCCTAACAGTTCAAAGACATTATGACCTACCATTCCCAGTAGCCTCTTCAGCTATTTTTTAAAACATGACATGTGAAACAAATGCCAACTAACTTGCAAACTTTGCTAGCCTGAGATGTAAGCACGAAGCCCTTAGAAACAGCAGAGACTGAAAATTATCTACTTTCAAAAAACAAGCTTTCAAAGTGATGAATCTATTCAATCCACATCTTTCAGGAAACGATGAGGAACTGAGGTTCATTGTCAGAAGGACATGAATTGGAAAAAAATTCTATTCTTTTTCTCATCATCTCCATCTCTGTCAAGTCATATTTACAGACAAGTCTGAAGCAGGAAGAATAATGCATTTCTAATAAATCACTTTGTCTTCTGTGATCCCAAAGGAAAAGAAGGATGCTAAATAAGTTTCTGTTTTTACACTCTCATCACCTAAAACTGAGCTGCTGAATCACTGTAATTATAGTATCATCATATTATTAGCTGGGTATTGTATTATTATCTAGCATATGATGATACTAGTTATGATTACACTATTGTCTCAATCTGTTTGGAACTAAAGGCATTCTTGTAATTTGGGAAGGCGCCAAAAGTCCAAGTAGCAATTCAAACTCCCTGTGACGGGGATGTTATGTCCTCAACTTTTGCCTGATTTGATAAGATAAATTAACCCTTTTCATATCAGTGCTTCAACAAAAACAACGAAAAAAACAGCAGGAGTAAACTGTCTGTATCACATCATCTAACATAGATTGAGATATTCTGAAGAGTCAGTAAAAAGCACTTACCACACCGATTCCTTCAAAAGCAAATATTGCAGTCCCAAAAAACAGTGGGTATTTCTTCCAGCCAACCACAGGAGGCAGTTTTCGTGGATCTATTATATCCTGAAGAAAACAATGCAAAACAGTGCTATGTAAAGTGCATTATCTGATCCTACAATTTTGATTGAAACATTACCCTATAGCAAAGAAAACTCAGCACATGCTGAGTGGTGCATACATGGCTATTTACAATCCCAAACTCAGTCCTTTATACAGATTTATAGCTGCCTCCCCACCCACACAGATACTTGCACATATATTTAATCTACATTCATACTAGTGACACTAGAAATCATGCATTTAAAGTATCACACTAGCATGTATGAGTGAATATCAATTAAAACAAAAAGGAAAGCTCACACCTCAAGCTTAATCTTCTGCAAACTTCTCATAGTATTGTTTTCATACTGCAGTTACTCTCACAACCATAAGCAACAGCAAAAGAAAATCTTTTAAATACAAGCTGAGCTTCTGCAGACCAATTAATTCCAGAGTAATTAATTCTCTGCTTCCCACTCATCTCATAACACTCACATGATAGCTTTCTCAAGCAATACTGTCACTCAGCACTTATCTACACTGTGCATGCAACAGCATCTTATCACTTTTCAAAAATCCTAAGAAATAAAAAGGTAAAGGTTTTTACACGTGATTTTTTTTTCCAACCATTGGTTTAATTTGTTCCATTATGAAATGCCTCCAAATATGAAAAACCAGCATCAATCCAGACTATGCAGCAACTATTCAACTTCCCAGGAGATGGAAGTCTGCAAAATGCATTCCTAAAGGGTAAGTCTTCATTTTTTTCTGACTGTACTGGAGAAATACTAGAAATAAACACTGCTGTTGAAATTGTTCTTCTGTTGCAACAGAAAGATTGACCACAGATTAAAACCTTGACAGTTCTGTATGCAGCTCATAAAACCCACATATTCTTTTCCCCAAGGACTCCGATTTGTTACAATACATTTTTTTTTCTGAAGTGCATCAATATTATCCTGTCTTTCAAAAGTACTGTAGAATTCTGTGCTTAAAGCATGTCAAGTAATAGGGCACCTGTTCAAATTAAATACAAGATAATTCCACCTTTCAGAAACTGTTAGTCAGTATCGTATCTATCAGAGACCAACTGCCACATGCAACAAATACAATCTGCCACACTGAAAACAAAAGACAATAAATGTTTTTATACTCACTCTAACAATATACTGGTAAATGATCACCAGGCTGACAGCCATGGATAGATTGGCAAGCAGTGAAAGCATGGACAGGCTCTTCAGGTCACGAATAAAGACCAGGAGGATCAAGAATGGCAGGAAACACAGCATGTATATTCGTAAATCAGTACTCCTTTTCTCAGAAGGACTGCTGGTGGCACTGACATTTATGGGAGCTGTCTTGTTTTCCAAGAATCCTTCATGGACCTGTACAAATTAAACAAAAGATGATGATTCCAAATGGAAACAAGAGGAAAATTTTTCCCAAAGAGAACAATTATCCATTGGAATTATCTCCCCAGGGAAGCGGTAGACTCCCCGGTGTTGAACACTTTCAAGATCTGGCTAGACAGGGTGCCGAGACATCTCGTCTAGGTCATGCTTTGCCAAGAAAGCAAGCAGACCATATGATCCTTGAGGAACCTTCCAACCTGATTTCCATGATTCTATGTTATCAAACAGTGCTGTCACTGAGTATACGGTCACTCTGCTAACGCATGACTAAACATGGCAGTCACACTGGGCCAAGAACAGCAGCCAAAGTAGAGAAAGAAGGACAGGCTGGAGATACAGTTGGTAATCAAGGTATCATTGGCACTTGAGACTTGCATGACGCAAAGGGCCTTAGTTGATAATGGAAAACCAACTGTATGTAAATCAAGTCATTCAAGTTGGCACATTTGCCAAAACTCAGATTTTACAAGTCTAGGAGAAAAAAAAATACATAAAAATACACAATTGATTTTACTTTCATTGTTTCAAACAATCCACAAACTCAGGAAGACAGAATTAACTTAAAATTCTGTCATCTGGAACAAAAAGCACTGGATAGATTTTTTTTTTTCATTATGAAAAAGGGAAAGGTAAAAGATGTGATTCTGCAACCACATTTTCCAGAAATCTCACTCTAAAATGAACACAGAGGACACCAGTCATCATGGAAACACTGACTGTTTCCAGCTCGCAAGAACCTTAAGTGTCACTTACAAGACACTTACCTTCTGTTAGTTTTCAATAAGAAAGCTACAAAGAGCTAAATACATTTTGATCTGAATTCCAGTGAATTCACACAGCTACAATAACTCTACTTTCCCAAGCAACATGTCAAACACTCAACCAAATTACTTCCCTAATGCCACATGAAGTAAAACTCTCTAGAAGTTTCCTGCTTTCCCACCATACTTAAAATGGAAATACAGAAACAACAAAATACACAGAAATACAACTTTAACAGTCTTTCACCTTAACAACAGTCTCATGTGTTTACTTGCTTGCCGGCACTGACAGGCAGTCAGAGCCACTCTGCACACACAGACATGTAAGGGGGATTCTAAGAAACACAGTGTGATTTCAGCACGTAAGTCCCATTGAAAACCTCAGCTACAATAAATATTCAACCTACCATGCATTCAATTTATACAAATAACTGGATGACGAGCTATTAGAAAACAAATTACATTCTTCCTTTAAGGAAAAGGAATAACAGCAGCAGGATACAGTTCAGGTTCTAAAATACCTTTTTAAAATACCAACTGGATTCTCAGAAATGTCATGACTTTGAGGAGCCTCCATCAGATCCTGCTGCTCAAAGTGCAAAGAAAGAAAGAAAAAAGATGAAATCCTGAACCTGCCCCATCCCTGGCAGTGTTCAAGGCCAGGCTGGACACAGGGGCTTGAAGCAACCTGCTCTTAGTGGAAGGTGTCCCTGCGTGTGGCAGGGGGTTGGAACTGGATGAGCTTTAAGGTCCCTTCCAACCCAAACCAGTCTATGAATCCATGAAAGGTTAACATTGTAGAAGAGCAAACAGACAAGAGTGATTGACAGGTGGAAGAAAGCCAAAGTAAAATATTAACATTATAAAAAGGATCATTATTCTCCCTCTTAGAGTGGAGCAATTGGCTGTTTACTTGACAGTAAACTCTATATTGGTCTGTCAAGGTGCAAGCCAACATTACCATCACTTTGAAAGTATTTTATTAGATTTTTTTTTTAATTAATCAGGTATTACTTTAAACTGTTCTAACAAGTAACAAAATACAAAGCAGTAGGAGGACTTTTTTGCACTCTTTCTCATATGCTGTTTAGCTCAGTGCATGTTTACTGCTGATTGCGTTACAATGACTATGACTCACTGTCTGTCCAACTTCTTCTCCAAAACATTAGAATTAATATTATCTCGGATTCCTATTTTGGACAACAATCACTTTCACTCTCCTGCTGTCCTCCACTCATGCATCACTGCATATGGCAGTCATGCTGGGCCAAGATCAGAAGACATTGTACCTGTCTTTTTCCTAAACAAAGCAACATAACCTGAAGTATCACCGGAGTATCAGCCAACTTAGTCAAATCTTTTACTTACCCGTCCATTGGATCTGCTCTTAAAAAGACATACATAATATTCTGCATATGTCACAGAGCCCAGTGAACATTGTTCAGCTTCCAACCTGAACACACATTACCTGCATTTTTTTCTGTGCTTATCGTGGATGCTATCTGTGAGTTCCACAAACATTTCCCTAACCCACATGAGGAAGCATCATCATGATTTTAGAAAGGCAGCACACAGCTGCTGAAGTCACTACGCATAGTGACTGCAAAGGCATTAACTTACATGATAGTGTCATGTCTGAAACAGGAGTGCTTCATCAAATGTCTCATTCACGCATTCATCAACTTCAGCTGTATCCAGGAAGATCAAACACTCGTGCAAATCTGGTTATCAGACTCCTTATGTCAGGTACTCAAAACATGTCTAATGCACAACTAGTGACTGCAGAAAATTCAGTTCAACTGAACTACCTCAGAAGCCACAAATAATTCCTTTCCTTAGTCTCTTCAACTAAGACCACTGTTTCCTTGCCTGTATCCCTAAACCTTCTCTTTCTGTCATACAGTCCATGGACTTTTTAATATCTAGTGGGATCAAAACAGTAATCATTGAACTCATTGGTTCCTCCTAATGCCTTTATTTATTCAACTCAGAGCAACACCCAGTACAATACTCAGTGCCAGAGCTGGCACAAAAGTATGTTATTAGACAGATAAAGACTGTGTTATTTCATTATTGCATAGTGCTGAATGTTACAACACTTTTAACACACATAGTTTTATTTCCTAAGTTTGAGGAGGGTTTTTTTCCTTTTTACAAAACCTAGGAAAAAATCAATATTCCATTCTTTAGCATCACACCGATGGGTCATCTTTGAAGTGCTAAACATCTAATAAAGTGTTCCCACACAGCAGGAACATGTTTTCATTTTTTAGCTCCAACAGCAAACAAGGAAAAAAAGGACACTTTTCCAAAGAACTCAGCAAATATTCACGAGCAAGTCGAGAAATACCAAGAGTCAACTTAAAGTCCTCTGTTGCTCAAGTAAGAAAAGCAAACTATGACATGAAAGGGGACCATGCTCTTTGGAGCACAGATTCTTTTTCCTATCCCTCCTACCCCAGTGTGTTCCTGCTTCAGTCTTGATGCAGCCAAGCTCTTTTTTCCAGTTTCACCCTTCCTCTCCAGTTGCAGACACCTTCACCTATAAGCCTCTTATTGCAGAGTTAACCAGAACTCTACCAACCTAAGTTTCTTTGGAAAATATTCCTTAGGAAAAGCTTCATTTGAAACTTGATATAACTGGAAATAGGGTCTTGTAGCACAAAGCATCTGGAAAACACTGGTGTAATGCAGTCAATGTTGTTATAATCCCCAAGACACTAATGAGAAAAGATTCAGCACCAGAAGCTATACTGTATATCCTTAAGTGAGAAGGATACATCAAACATTTCATAGAATTCAAATGATGAAATAAGTATTTAGACTCACGTACCCCACTGTGTCTAACTAAATATTCACCTCAGAGTAATCTGGGCTGATGAATATTCCATTCATGTGCCAGAACCATTTTAAAATGCTTTGTCACGTTTTCATTCTCCGAAACAGCAAATGAAGTGAAGGCAGAGATTACCAAATTTGGGCTGGCACTAGGTTTAACTAAGACTATCAAAGAAAAGATCTTGGTGGAAATTCCCATGAGTTCCAGTGGACTTAATTTGCACACACTGACATGCAAGCATGATCGGAAAAGTACAGAGCATAATGCAGAGCGTCCTGGGTTCAGCAGTAGCAGTCCTTTTTCTCCTTCTTGGTTTTGACTTTCAGCCTGGGAACGCACTGATAACACCAATGTTTTTAGTTGTTGCTAAGTAATGTTTAGTCTGACCAAGGACTTTCTGAGCCTCATGCTCTGCCAGAGAGGAGGGGAAGCTGGGAGGAAGCAGAAACGGGACACCTGACCCAAACTAGCCAAAGAGGCATTCCATACCACAGCACGTCATGCCTGGTATATAAACTGGGGGCAGTTACTCGGAAGGGCTAGATCACTGCTCAGTCGGACTGGATATCAGTCGGCAGGTGGTGAGAGGTTGTATTCTCTTCCCTTGTTATTTCCCTTATCAGTATTATTATTGGTGGTAGCAGCAGTGATTTGTGTTATACCTTAGTTACTGGACTGTTCTTACCTCAACCCGTGGGAGTTGCATTCTTTTGGTTCTCCACCCTATCCCTCCAGGAGCTGGGGGAGGAAGGAGGGGGGAGTGAGCAAGCAACTGCATGGCTCTGAGTTGCCAGTTGGGCTTAAACCGCAACACAGAGCTATTGGTCAAGAAGCTGTATCAGTAACTTTCTATTATGTTGTTCCTTTATCTCAGCTCTCTACAGGCGCCACCCTTCCCCCGCAGTTCCCTCTGTCCACCTTCGTTCTCCTCCTCCACTACCCCAAACAGAGATTTTAAGCAATACCAACTTCTTTTCTCTGGTGCCCTCTACGGGACAGACTTCTGCAACAGAGATGCCAGGAAGACTCCACAGACTTGTCCCTCCCAGAAGAGAGAGCACAGGGCAACCTAAATCAAATACACTTGGAATATTGGAAGGGGAACTTCTGAATTGCTGATGGCTTTAGTTCATTCACAGGTTACATGCCATGGGTCTCTGCAGCAACTGCTCTTGTAGTGGTTGCTTCCCTGTAAGATCTTTTAATTCTTCTTCAAGAAAGCAGCAACAAGTTCCTGAAAAGGTTTCATGGGTTGTTTTCTCCCAAAATCTACAAAAACCAGAGTCAGTAAGCGTTCAGTCTCATCTGTTGCTTAAGGTCAAAACACATACATAAAAACTGGCTGATCAGATACTTATTTGATAGGAAAGGCTCAAACTTACATGAGAAAGGATGACACATAAATCTCCACTTCAGGAGGCCAACAAAAGGATGTCAGACATAAAATAGGATTTTTAGGTATTGAGATAGATTGTGACAGTAGGACTTCAGGTTTTACATTTCTGGTTGATTTTTGCCCTCTACCAAGATACAAATTACAGAGTATCCAAATACACAAATTAACCTCATCTTCATCTGTAGAAATTGGAATACTTTTTATACACGATATAAATACTCACCTACAAGGTGAGGGAAAAAACATACTATCCCCTATGTAGTAACTGCCCCACAAACAGAGAAGAATAAATTACTTATAGCTAGAATATAAAATAAAGGATTTAAAATGCCAGTAAGAAATTTTAAGCTTCTACAAAGAATCAGCTGTCTAACAGATAGGAAAGCATTGGGACTGACTGCTGAGGAGGATGCAGAAATTTCAGTGTCAGGCATTTTTAAGAACAAAAATCAGGACTGGTTTACATCCAATGGACTCTGTGCCAGATGAGACCATTCTAGAAAATCGAATGGTCTAAACAAGAACCAAAGAAAGATTCCAGTGACATAAGGTCACGGGGAAAAAAAACTAAGTCAGCAGAAGGCCTGGCCGAAACAAACAAACAAACAAAAACAAAAAAGCAAAAAAAAAAAAAGAAAAAAATCAGAGGCAGGGTAACGTTACTCACTTGTTTCACATTTTCTGCCAAGAACACAACATAGACGCTACAAAATCCCAGCTGTGTTATCACTAGGAAAAAGTCGACAATATACCTGAGGAAGAAAAAATAAACATGCATTATACTTAGGATCCAAACAATAAGCCCATTTCTACCTAACAGGCAATTACTGCTCCTTTTACACTAGTCAATACACTAGATTCAAATGCCACATTAATCTCATGAGCACTGCAATGCAGGTTCCTTTTACACTGCACATCAAGACTACTAATGCAAGGGAAAGAAACTTTTATTGTCGCTGCCACTTTAAAATAGCTGCATGTCATTATTGCAAAACATAGTGCATATTTCTCCATTATTTGTATGTTACATTTAAACATAAATCAAATAATTGTTTTGCTTCCTTCCAGAATAAATATACTGAAGTAATTAACATTTGCAGTGTCAACCTGCTTGAAGCAGAGTGAACTCTGATGCAGAGAAAGGTGTTTACGATAAAAGAGAATGACAACTTAAATTACCTTATTACATTACACAATACAGAATGCACTTCTGGTTATACCACATCTCTTCCTATATTACCAAATTCTTTTCTTCGAAGCTCTTAAGGACCTGAGAATTGAAATGCTTAACAGAGAGAGACACTCCCCAATACTCTCACCTTTCCTCTACTAGCTGGCTGCAGGAAGTAACAAATAACTCTGTGTCAAAGTATTTCAAGCATACAGAACACGCTGTCAAAGCAGGCAACATCTTAGTAAAAAGGAGATCTCCTGACTATTCCAAGTATAGCCACTAAATGTTTCATAAAGAATTTATTAAATTAAATTCTAATGCAAACTTACCGCCCCCAGGAAGCTCGTTTCTGAAGAGGAGTCAGAGGCCCCACTTCCATGGCGTAACTAACTGTGTCACTATATCCCAGTGAGGACTTTTTCATCCTGAAATCAAAGAGATTGAAGAAAAAACTGAGTTACGAGAAACTACAAGGGCTTCGATCCCTACCTTGAAAATGCTGGTGGCCTCACAGAATCACCCGTGGCACCATTCTGTGGCTGCTGAACTTTAGAGATATGGTTTGGGCTTATTTCCCCCAGGAAGGACTAATCAGCACTCCACAAGCATGTGAACCACAACGTTGCTTCCCCCTAATGCAACAGTTTCTTGATACATTAATCCAAAATCAGATTCTTATATCAGTTTAAGAAATTCATCTCAAATCTAAAAGTCACAAAGAGCTTCAGAAGGATTCAACAGATTTTCCTGGACAAGGAGGCATTGCAGTTGTTTCAGCGATCTGTTTTACATACATCTTCGAAGGCCATTAAAACTACAGAGGAAAAAGTAAAGAACTCAGGAATGACAGGATCCACAGCACAATATCATCTTAAACTGATATGGTAGTTTTTTCACTACAGGGACAGGGACAGTTTTGTGATTCTGCTCAGTTCAAAACCTTCATTGCACTTTTTAAAAACAAGACTCTGCTTCTGTTTAACATCCGACAGATAAAAACATTTAATAAGTTACTATTAATCAAAAGAATCAGTCAAACTTTATAAGCTGCTTTCTCCCCCCGCAGTATTGTAAATGTCACTTGGAAGCGCATCTAGTGTTTACCTGCATCATTTTAACACATTCCTTCAGCACTAGAATTTTAAACGATCAAATTATCGCAGTCCAAAGACACAGAGCTCACAAATACTCTTGAAAGATTAACTGTTAACAATAGTTCTTAGTCTATCTTTTATCCCTATGAAGTACTTATAAACTGGCTATTTATAAACTGGACACTTTTCAAAGCTATGAAGATCCAGAAGCTATGAAGAAAGCTATGTAGATAAAGTAGGACTAATAGACTGAAACCAAGCAATTAAAACTGTAATGAGAAAAACCCGATTATGTGCCAGCAAAGACAGGAAACCAACTTCATTTTGTGTACGAGCAGAGAACAAATATTTTTTCAATATATTAAACTATAGCTATCATTTATAGCTGTACAATCCAAAACTGAGTGTTACTTCTTGCAAGTTCAAGATTCTGAACTGAAGAGAAGAAACTGCTACAGCATCAGGACGTTCTGTAGGCCAACAATCGGAAACAGAAAAGAAGACAGAAAAAACATAATACTCAAATTCAGCAACAGAATGAGCAGTTCCACATTTACCTCTGACATAGACAGTGGCTGCAACGTACCAAGATGTGCATACAATGAACAGATATAACTCCTATGAACACAAGGCTGATTGGTCCAATCTGGTATGGAAAAAAAAGGGAGAAGACAGGAAATAAAGAGGATTTTTCATTAAAATATGCTGGGAGAAAATCTTTACATGCAAAAACATTTACATGGTAGCAAATAAATTAAGAATTAAAAATTTTATGCAACTAGATTCCCTCCCCTCAGATGAGGATTCACTGCTGATCTTTTACGGCATTCCTTACTTCTAGCTCGTTACTTGAGAGAAGGCTACTAAGGGGCAATAAAGCACAAACACAGAATGGGTGTGAATAGCTTCATCCTCTAAAAGCTTTACTGAGATATGAGCCAAAAAAATCTGTTAAGAGAAAAGACTGCATATACTGCACAATCCAAAACAGTGGTTTGAACTACTTCAAAGTGGCGTAACACTTTCCCTTGCATTAGTAGACTTGATGTATAGCATAAAAACCAACCAAACCCTTGATAATTTCTATTATTACAGATCTAAGTTAGAGATAATTTGAAAACTGAACAATTTGTTTGAGCAGCAGTTTGACCAAAGGCTTTCACAGAAGATACTTGCTTCTCACATGTAACTTTCATTCTTAAACTGAACACCCAGTAAAAAAGAATTACAGGATTATGCAGTCACGTGAAAATGTCACTTGATTAAATTTAGCCTGGCTTAGGAAATGCCCAGGTTTGCTACCCAGTATAAACAAGCTGTGGTATACCCTGCTTCTGCAGAAACACAAGATTGAGTTAACAATCTTGTTAAATGCAATCTGTACAAAGAGATCAGATGTAGAGAAGCCTGTACAAAGGCAAGACAATGCCAGAATAAAAATCCCTGTGAGTTTGAGTGCATCAAAGTCTTCCTCCTAACAAAGTTTTGCTTTCACCAGAAAAACACTTCAGCTAAGCAAAAATACAACACAGTTTCAGGGTGAAGTTGTAAGTTTAAGAATCAAATCCTCAATCTTCAGTATAAAATTCAGTCTAAAGAGACAAAAATAGAACACAATCCTCTTGAAGCTGACAGTGATAACATCTCAATACAAAAAGTATTGAGATATCAGTTTTTCAGGCTTAGACACACATCTTCATATCTTCCCAGATAACTTTTCTAATAATTGAATCCTTACCACAATGCCAGCATTTTTTATAGCAAGTGGAAGACCAAGAAGCCCAGTTCCAATGTTTCCCTTGAGGAGGTGTGTCAGTGTTTGTGTAAACCTGAGGGTAAAAATACGAAGTCATGTTAGAAGTACACTGAGACTGGGAGAGAGAGGGGGAAACAGAAAAAACAAAACCACACCCTCTGTCACTTATTAATAAATGGATAAATTCTGAGCTTCAACTGCTTTAAGGTAGTCCAGCTACTTTAAATGATGCACGGAATACTAAAATAATGTTCTCATTCCTCTTAACATGTGAGCTCCCCCAAATAGAACATACAAGTCTGATCTTCAGTTCTTCCCTCCAGCTTGTGAAATGTTATTTTTCTGTGCAACTTTACTGTCCTTTAGCCTCAGAGTAAAAATTAACAAGTTTCATCACTACTGGTTTAGTATCAGCAACATTCTGACCTGCAAATCACAAGTCTGACAGCCAAAGCTCTACCAAAAGAAAATAAAAGCTTCACACATTCTTCTAATGAAGCTTTAAGAAACTGATTATTTCCAAAGTCATCTTAAGTTTCTTTACAAAAACATAAAATCAGTCAAAACCCTTTTTAAACAGTGCTTGGGTTCTGAGTGACACAATCGCTTCACAAATCAGCACCCTGGAATATTTTATGGCCAGTCCATTGTTAGCTTACGAAAAGCACAGAACCTACTCAAAAGAGGCTGCTTTTTAGCAGAACTGTGCAAAGTCCCAATGTATTACTACAAAATTGTACCACAGGTGCAAGAAAGCCCCTTAAGAGTTTAGTAAACTACTCATGAGAAACAAATTGAAGGAACAGATTTTAACAAGCTGATACATACGTAATGCCTCCTCCATCACCAAGCTGGTAATGCTTCTCAACTGGCAGGATAGCACTTTCATGCTCTTCATCTGAGAGGCCATCTGAGTTTTGTTCATCAATTAAAGGCTTCATTACTTCCATGTCTGTACAACAGAGTTAACGGTACATTAGCACTAGAAACAAGCTTACAGTTTAGAAGTAAAAGAGGACTCAAAGTTCCCATGCCATGAGGTTTGCATGTGCTCCTAACTATAAAGCTGATTTAGGCAGATAGATATGCACAGCCCAAGTTCGCACAGGGAATCCTGTCTCTTTAAAGCAGCACACCATCACATTATTATTATGGCCAAACACTGTTTTTTTCATTATGAAAAACAACTTTATCATAATATCAATGCTTTTGATCACTTTGCAAGCTAGTATAAGAAAACCAAACCAGAAAAGTCATCCATTGCTACCAAAGGATGAGATCTTACCCTCCATTAGCTCCTGCAAAACTAAGCATTTAGTTTACTCTTATCAGTGGTGAGCAAGGGTACTCTCAACAGTCACCCCATCCTAAAATGGGTAGGTAAAACAGGTACCATGGAGGAGCTCTCCAGTTACTGGCAAGAGAACCAAGATGAAGCAATTATGGTGCATGCTTTGAAACCTGAAATTACATTAACCTTTTCAAGTAGCAAAAACTGCCACCACAGTCAATAAATGCAATTCCACCATCCAGCCAAAAACAGCGCCAAGCAACAGCAAGCAGCCAGCAGTGAACAAAACTGCCTTTGAGGCAAAACTAACAGCTTACACCAGTTTAATGTTGATTAAATTATAATCACTTATTTTTAAATTACTACAGTTAAGCAAAATGAATCCTGCCAAGAGCAAAAAGATTACTTCTTACACTTGCCTACCACAGTATCATTCATCAAACATAGAATCACAGACTGGTTTGGGTTGGAAGGGACATTAAAGCTCACAAAGTTCCAACACCCTGCCACAGGCAGGGATACCTTCCTCTGTACCAGGTTGCTCCCAGCCCCTGTGTCCAACCTGGCCTTGCACAACACTGCCAGGGATGGGGCAGCCACAGCTTCTCTGAGCAACCTGTGCCAGTGCCTCAGCACCCTCAGATTGAAAGATTTCCTCATGTCCAGTCTAAATCTACTCTATTTCAGTTTAAAACCCCTTCCCCTTCCACAGGCACCACAGGCCCTGCTAAAAAGTCTCTCTCCAGCTTTCTTACAAGCCCTCTTTTAGGCACTGGAAGGCTGCAATAATATCTCCCTGGAGCCTTCTCTTCTCCAGGCTGAACAAGCCCAAGTCTCTCGGCCTGTCTCCATAGCAGAGCTGCTCCAGCCCTCAGAGCACTTTTGTGGCCTCCTCTGGACTTGCTCCAATGGGTCCACATCTTTCTTGTGCTTTCAGAGCTGGATGCAATACTCCAGGTGTGTTCTCATGAAAGCTGAGCACAGGAAGATCACTATGGTGCAATGCTACACCATTTCCTATGCTAACAGCGGTATCATAATAGTCCTTTTTTAAAGTTTCCACAAGGAGACTGCATTTCCAATCACACACTGACAGAACACAGGAAGGAAAAGCTCCCCTCCATGAGCAAAAGCTATTGCTATGCATAAGTCGCATACACGAACCTTCACTTGCCTTGCAGTTTTGCAATGGCACATTTTGTCCTCGTGCCGTTTCTTGAGCTTTCACTTAAATGACTTCCCATGCAACTGACCACCAAGCATGCAAGACTTTTATGTGTTCTGCTTTTTCATCTTTTCCTCCTCTGCTGGATCCACTAAATTATCTCCATATCAAAGAACACATAAATACTTTGGGCTTGATTGTTTCACTTTTGTGCGTTTGCCTCCATGACATGACATTTCCTCTCCGCCCCATAACTACTCATTTTTTAATGTGCCTATAAAATCTTCTTTGTAACTTCTCCTTATGTCTTTTGGTATATGCTGTGCTGTACTTGAACCTTTCTCCAGGCAGCCTGCCACCTCAAGATTTGTTGACAAGATTCAAGAAGACCCATAAAACTGCCAAAAATTGGGATGGAGTTCTCTGAGCTACAGCACACAGCCTCACAACTGAGAAGAACAACTGCAAGCAGGTGCTCTTGGTATATTTTCTTATTCCACTTTTACAAAAGCACAGTTGTCCTTTTCACTGCAAAGTTTTCCTTACTATGGAACCACCTCAACCCAAAAGAAAGAAGACAGTGAATTTAACCGCCCCTGCTTTTTAACTTGAGTCACTGGGGTAAAGCACCTGACAATCCTTTCAAGGGAAAAAATGGTGTCTAAATACCTATACTATGGTGGCTTGAATGTTTATTTCTGGTCCTGGGGAGGTGTAAGTTACGTATCTTTTAGTATCTGTTTTCCCACACCATTCTGCTATTTTACTAGTGTCACTTACGCAACAGCCAAATTTCATACACCCGGATGAAAGCTATCTCTGATTATGGCAGAAAAGCAATGCATCATAAAAAAAGATTTATTTTGAAAATCATGTTAAAGTTTATTTACAAAGTGGCTCAAAGTACAAGGCAACACATTTCATACAAAACTTGAGTCCTGGTAGCATGGATCCTCCTATTTGAAAGGAGTACCTGTTATTCTGTAGTCATTACATGCAAGAACTGAACCACTTTCTGCTGTTTATCAGTTACCTACATTCTGCTTTCAGTACGTATCACAGTAACCTTTCTAGTATCATTGGTCTACTGGTAGATTTGAATAAAGACCTGAATGTCAATAAAAGTTATCAGAGTGGCAGGATCTTGGGCATTTCTTTAAAAGTGCTTCTGTCAAATGCAGCTAAGCAAAAGCAGCCAGACAACACTGAAGTGTCAAGCTGCTAAGTGTCAAAACACTGATTTTACAAAGAATTTCCTTATGTGAAGAACATAGCACCAGCTGTTCCTGAGAGAAGGGGAAAATTCACCTTACTTAAACAATGAAAATGGGTCTGTTTGACCACACAGAAAGAAGGTAATTTACCTCACATGTTCCACTACAGAACGTTTTAAAGATGCATTCAATTGAAACAAACATTTACGTACATACGTACATTTCTTTTTATAGATACAATCTCTGCCAACCTTCATTGCACAGTATTTGCAGTACGTAACTGATTTTATTGCTATTAGTTTACCATACTGCTGTACTTCTAAAACTTCTAAAATGCTTATCAAATTGGTATCCTTAAAAGAAAAAAGGAGTTAAGTTCATCTGACACTTCTCAGAAATACAGCCAGACCTTCCAAAGCTCCAAGACCACTGACACCAGCTTTTCTCTGAGGTGGTAGCTGGTCACAACAGCACCAACAACTGGAGCACAGTCAAAGGCTTACTTAATGATCTACAAGTGGCCTTTTTACCAGACAAGAGGCATTTATTTCCACACAGTTATTATGGAAACGTTTGTCTGAGCATATGTCCGGAAACAAAGAAACTCTTTTCTTAAAAACAGGATTCAAAGCACTTACTACAGGTTCCCCTCAAATACTGCTATTTGGTCTCTATTCTAGCCACAAAAATGTTTTTGAGTTGCCTCTTTTCCCCATTAATATCCTTTTATCCCATGAATGGTGCATAGCTTTGGCCTAAAACATGTGAATCCCTTAACAGTAACGGTATTGGGACATAATATAAGGTTTGGATCATGCAACTTTCTAAGCACTTGAGAATAGATCACTGTTGGAATACCAAGGCTACATACGTCCTTATGGCACAGTCCATATTCACAGTGACATCCAGATTTGTGAAACATCCACATTTCACGGATCCAAACTCGGAGCCTAGAGTGCATTAAGTAAGGCGGCTTGAGATTTTTCTGCCCCATAAGGCAGATGCATACTCATGTAGATGAGCAAATGCCCTGCATGCTGGGACCTAACCTGAAATTAACTTTTCTGGGAAGTCCATGGTCACTGCCTGAAAATGGGCACAGGATACATACATTCACTTTGATTCCTTCCTAGAGAGGTCCGGTATGTGCAGTTCAAATGTGCAGCTACAAAAACAGGATACACATACGATGCCTGAGTCAGAGGCTGCCTGCTGCTTCACGGAACACAGGGCGCAGAGTACACCTCAGCCTACCTTAGGCCCACGTCCACCAAGCGGTCCACACTGCATCCAGACACCACAGACTATTAATGACCCGATCCAGTCTTCAGTCACATGACTCACTAAAAATTTTGCATCAACTTTATTCAGCACAACTAAGAATGGAGGAATTCACTTCTGCACACCCTTTTGTTTGCACTTAGCCAAAGTACCAGCCAATCTTCAGCCCTGCCTTTCCTTCCACTAATATGAATTTCTTTCTCCTTGTGCCGCCACAAAACTCTTTTCAGATCAAATGCTGGCTTCCAGCTATTTTAACAGTTATTTAAATAGCCCTCATTGTTTCTGCTTTCTTCTGTGAATGCCCATGTAAGAAGGAGGCCAAAGAGCTCTGCAAGTACTACAAGGAAGGCAACACAAAGTGCATTTCAACTTCTTCCAGAATTACCTCTGCAACATTAACCTGATCCCTTAACCCACTGGAGAGGCAAATCGCTGCTTCACTACAGCTACACACCATACTGTAACCAGGCATAAATGTCAACACCATATCCCCCAAGACCTCTGACGAATTTCAATCACTACTCAACTACTACTTACATACTGAGATGATGATTACTGTAGTGCTTAAATTCTTATGACCAGTATTTCCAGTTTAGTATCTTCAAGTGTATTTCTCTATCTCCTAGAGTTTGCCAGCATCTTGCCAACATTCACGCACATACTGCCAAAGAAGCCTTCGAACCATTACTAAATGTACTTAGTCCTAAACCTTTTATAACACACTCAAGCAATCCTTTGGTTCAAAAGCTCTGCAAGAAACTGAAGTTTAACTCAGAACTTAAGTTTTCTATACTGTTCAAGCAATTAACACTTTCAAAATTAACTGAACCTTTTAGGTCTACATGAAACAAAACTTATCTCCATCATTTTCATTTTATGGCAGAAACAATGACAAGAGGATGAAGCAGTTTGCCAGGGCCACATAGCAAGTTAAAGGCTAAGGAAATATTAAAAACAAAGCCAAAATGCAATCTTCCATTGTTCCTTTGGAGAAGGTCACCCTCCCAGACAAATTCTATCTAAAACCCCTTTTCTAATCCACCTTGGCAATATGATCTGTTGGGCTTCTTTTTTTTTCCTTGAGGGTTTTGAAGTCAGTGTTGTCAAACAGAAAGAACTGGATTTGACATATAAGCATAAGAAGATTTGGGGTACAGGATGTAGCTTATCGTTGTTTACATCAACTGTTTTCCTCATTTATGGGTAGAAGAATCACACAGGTCTTGAAGTACCACTTCACATATACATTAAATGCGTGGCAAAAAGCATTATGCAAACTGGTTAGTCAGCTTCTACACAAAACCATGCTAACAGGGCCAGAAACACAGCGCACAACTCACAGTCCTGTGAAATGTGTTTATTAAGTAGAGGGTGACCCAGTGCCTCTGTAATAGGGATGAAGATTCAATTCAATAAGCAGCTGTTTTGACTGCTGGTTAAAAGAGAAAATCAGAACCCCAGAATCTTTACACTAGCCTAAAATGTGGGCTTATGCTGGTATTTTCTCACAGGCTACAAACTGCAATCCACATCCACGATCCAGAGGGCATATCCAGTGAATCCGCCACCTAACCAAGCCTGTAACTGCTCTTATAGGACAAGTTTAATGACCAAGACGCTGAATAGGACACACAGTCAAGGACATACCACTACAGTGTAACACAGAAAACACACTGATATGAGATGGCAACCACAACTGTAGTAACAGGAGAAGCCTCGTGTCCCCATCAACCGCATTCAATTTATCATCTTAACACTGTGGAGAGGCTTTTCAATCCAGCATTCTGAACCAGGGCTCTCAAGAAAAACACAGTTACAAAGAAAACCTTGTCACTAATTATTTTCTGAATCTGCAACTGGTTAGTAAACAGCTTGCCCCGTAATGCTCAGTTACTCCCTCAACCACAAAGAAATCTCTGTTCCTGCACTCTTCATCCTATAAATAGCCTCCAACATTTCTCCAGAAGGCATCAAACTGCAAAGTACAGTGTTGTCCATGAAGCACACGTGGATCTGGCAGCATCTGCTACGTTACTCACGTGCTTCCACAACCATGGAAGAACTTAAGAGATCCACAAGAAGTGACTGGGAATGGCAGTGCTAGGGCCATGCTGGTCCAGATCAATACACTTCTGTCAACTTCTCTAGTTCAAGAGGGAGCTAACAGAGAACCCCACTCAACCACACACAATCCAGCTCCCTTTTTATTTTCCACAATTCCTACAGAATACAAGAGAGACAAGAATAAACAGAGAAACCCTCTCAAACTAAAATGCACTGTCCAGAATTAAGAAGGAAAACTCCTCTGGTTTAAAAATTCCTATAAAATATGATAATTACATTTTCAGGCTAGCAGAAGCTAGCATTAGCTTTTATTGTTTATTTTTCCAAGAACTTTACTTATGCTTCATGCAGTTATCTGAATCACTCTTCATTTTTTCTTTGGAAAACATATATTGTGTGTCATTTATTTCTCTCCATTACAAGCTGTAACCTAATAGAGTAAATTCATCATGCTTTATGGTGAAATTTATTAATCCTGAGAACAGCTGTTTCCAAACAAATATTGAAAGTCAATAATGTCACTCCGTAAGCAGGAAGAACTGTTTGCTTTTACATCCTGCCCGTCAAATCCAGAAGCCTAATGAAACAAGACACTTGAGTTATTAACCAAAGCATACACAGCTCTCCATAGTTTATTACACACTCTCAGTGGAGCTCTTTTACACCAACCCACAGTGGATCATTTATTTGGGAAGATGTCAGTCTTAAATAACCCACTGTCCTGTCTGGAAAAAGCTACACATTTCTACATGATTAATACACTTCCAAATGACACATTGGTAAGACTCAAGTTTTATTGAGTATTCAACAGGACCAAAACATGTAAGATTTCAGAAGCTTTTTACCAGGTGTTGACCTTCACTTAGAAACCATTGATGTCATGAAATACTCTGATTCTAAGGGTTCTGACAGAGAAACTGACAGATACGTGAAACTTAGCCTACAAAGTCTAAGATTTCTATCTGCCACCTATGTCAGAAGGTGGCAACATCTCACTGTAAGATGAATCAGCCCCTGGGACAATACAGTCGGAAGCACATCTGCTTCCCAGCGTTACCACTGGACAGCATGAATACTTTGGATTACAGTGGAACATCTCTTTGAGAGTTTTAGTCTGACCAGCCTACCATTACCTATGCTTTATGAGTACGTTACCAATTCTCTCTTGTCATCTACGGATACACAAATTAGGGGGCGAACATAATATGTGCCTTCTGCACTCAAGATTTAAAGCTCCGAAGGCTAACCTGCAATAAATACAGCTAAAATATCAACACACATAGCCCCAAAAGAGCCCAAATAAACCACAACCCTTCACCGACGGTAACCGCATCACCTAACAATGCACATAGAAAGCGTTTCCGCTAATTTCTATACAGGACTTCCCAACGAAATGAGGGTCCAGCCAGGCGCCACTAACGCCTTCAGCAGCCGCCCCGAGCGACGGGCTCCGGCTAAACGGGACCGCGGCCCGCCCTGAGCCCTGCTGCGGCGAGCTCTAGCTGGGATCCCCTTCTGAGGGGCCCGCGGAGAGAGACGAGGCCCCGCCGGCTGTGTGCCGTGCTCCGCTCCCTTCAGCCCCGCCGGCCGCAGATGCCGCTGGCCCGGCTCCAGGCGCCCAGTCCTCGCCTCCCGCCTCCCCGTTCCCGCTGCGCTGCTTCGCGCTGGGGAAGCCCCGGCAGCCGCCGACGCCTGACGCGGGTAAGCGGCCGGACAGCGCCCACCCCTCCCCTAGGTGGGATGGTTCATCCCGCCCGCCTCGATGCGCTGAACCACTGCAGCGCATCCCCCGTAGGCAGAACCATTCCGCCTCGAGGGGAGGGGGATAAAGTTAGCCGGCCGCTCCTCACGCTCACACCCTCTCCTCTCCGCCCCGCGACGCTCCACCATCCCGCAGCCCCTCGGCCGCTCCCGCCGCCCCGCACGCCTCACCCAGCTCCTCCCGGCCGGCGCCGTCCATCGCCCCGCCGCCTCTCAGCTCGCCCTTCCGCCAAGGTGGAGCCGGCCGGCGGGGCTCTGCGCATGCGTCCTGCGCGATGGGCTGGGACCCGGGGGAGCGAACCATAGATAGCAGCGGGAAAGACAAGCCCGGTGTGGCTGGTGTTGGTCCTCCCGGACTGTGTGTGTGTGTGTGTGTGTCTCTCGCCCTCGGCATTCCCAGGGTTGATCCTGTGCACGGCACAGGCTATCCCTGCTGGTGCGGGGCTCCGCATCCACCTTCCAATGGCTTCCACTGCTGGAGGTTGTCCCTCTCACACCTCCAGGCCTCACTCTCACAGAGCCTCCCTGTGCCTCCTGGCCCGGCCGTGCTGCTGTGGCAGTGCATGGTTCCTGCAGAGCTCCAGCCGCCCTCAGAGAATCAGAGAACAGTTTGGGTTGGAAGGGACCTTCCAAGCTCATCTAGTGCAATGAGGAAGGACATCTTCAGCTAAGTCAGGTTTCCCAGAACCACAGCCAGCCTGGCCTTGAATGTCTCCAGGGATGGGGCATCCACCACCTCTGGGGGCAACCACTCCAAACCACAATCAAGTCACTGTTTTACCACTCATTTTACTTTTTTCCCTCGTATCCAGCATGCATCTCCCCTCTTTTAGTTTAAAACCATCACCTCTTGTCCTATCACAGCAGGCTTTGCTAAAAAGTCTCCCTATCTTTCTTATAGGCCCCTTTTAAGAACTGAAAGGCCACAAGAAGGTCTCCCTGCAGTCTTCTCTAGGCTGAACAACCACAACGTTCTCACCTTTCCTCACGGGAGAGATGCTCCATCCCTCTGATCATCCTCATGGCCCTCCTCTGGACTTGTTCCAACAGTTCCATGTCCTTTTTATGTTGAGGACACCAGAACTGCACACAATACTCCAGGTGAGGTCTCAGGAGAGCAGAGCAGAGGGGCAGGATCACCTCCTTCGACCTGCTGGTCACGCTCCTTTTGATGCAGCCCAGGATGCAGTTGTCTTTCTGGGCTGTGAGCACACACTGCAGCCGGCTCATGTCCAATCTTTCATCCACCAGTACCCTCAAACCCTTCTCCTCAGGGCTACTCTCAATCTCCTCATCCCACAACCTGTACTGATAACAAGGGTTGCCCCGACCTAGCTGCAGGACCCTGCACTTGGCCCCATTGAACCTCATCGGGTTCACATGGGCCCACCTCTTGAGCCTGTCCAAGTCCCTGTGGATAGCTTCCCATCCGTGGGTCATGATCACCCCTGGGAGAGAGCAGCAGGCCTGAGGTAACACATGCAGCTGGTGCCTTGCCATGTGCAACAGCTCATTTGGTTATGAAGCACAAATTATGGGTAATTTGTGTTTGCCTTCCAGCACTAGAAAATTAACTTGTATCTGTATTTTTTTAACCTTCAGAGCCATTCAGGAGCAGCTGCTTTTGGATCAGCACAGGCTGCATTATGGGAATTAGTGTTGCTGCTTGTGTCTGCTGTGGTTCCAGGTCGGATGGCCCCATAAAGCTTTGCCAACATCTGTTGCCCTCTGTAAGGCTGGGGAGCCTGGCTTTGGAGAGGGCACTGCAAGCATACAGCCATGATTAATAACTGAAGGCTGAAAACAAGGTGGGAGTTAAGAGTTCAGCAGTGCTTGACAGCTCAGCTTCTCAAGAGATTTGCAGTTTGGCCTCCTGCAAGACAAGCTCAAATTATTATACCTGTGTGAAACAAGAGATGATTCAAAAGGACATTTGTGAGAATCATAGTTAATGATGGATCAACCTTCAGAACAAGAAGAGTTCTTAAGAGTTATCAAATGTTACCTGTAACTAATCATTTGATAGCAAATTACTCACTTCCTGAAACTGATGTTCCACTTCTTGTAGATTCTACAGGACCACTGCATCTTCTCTGTGCACTCTTGCAGATAAGGATATTTATTAACAGCTTCACCAGTAAGCAAAATAAATGTTGGGGAAATGCAGACAGTGTGAAACAGTGCAAAACGGCAGTTTAGAAATCCTCTCTTTATAAGTAAATGCTTCTATTCATATTAAAATAAAGCAGTATTTCCTGTAATTCCTTTGATTTTTTTTTTGTTTTATATCTTTAGAAGTCAATTGTACAAGGTGCTAAAACAGATTTCAGCCATACTCTGTAATCAAAGCTGTAATCAGAGCTCAAGGTTACTCTGAAGTGATATTCAGAATCCTTACTCTCTAAACCTTTCCTCTGAAATTAAGATTTAGACTTGTGCAGTAAAAGCTTTAATAACTCCATGAACTTTAATTTTAATTATTTGAAGACCATAATATAGAGCTGGTTGCAGGGGCATGAGGAGAAGGGATGGAGTGTTGTCCTAGTTGTCCTATATTGAAGAAAGACATAATGCTCCGAAGGATTTTCAACTGAAGTTACACTGTCTAACCCAAATGGATCACTCTCTGGTAGAACCTTCTTCCAGCAAGCATAGTCTCTTGTGAATTTTGAACACTTGGAGACTCATCTTCCACTAACCTGATACCCACCCTTTAACTTACCTTTCATGAGAATCATATATTAGGGATTTTTATCAAAACTTGTCAAGGTTCTGCCTACATCTATGGCTATAAAGTTTCCAGCTGTTGGTTTCCTTTAACAGAACATCTTTTGTTTTTTTTGCAATGAAAATGTATGATAAAATTACTTGTCTTTTCTCTACACAGAAGAAATGTGGAAATCTTCTGAGCCTCTCAGAAGCTTCAGTCAACTTCAGACGTGCATCATTCCTTCATTTATCTACAATTAATAAGTTCCAATGGGGAAAATACTCATTTTCAATTGGCAATATATATTTCCAGATACCACAGTCCTCCAAACTTTAATTAAAAAGAATGAGACATGTGATTGAGCTACTGCTTGGCTTCCTCAAATTTGTCTTGGAAAAGCGTTCTCAGTCATCAATCTGTGACTGCAGGTTACTGATTTAAGGAACTGAGTCACTAGTTACAATGCTTGTATCAAGCCTTTACACAGTGTATATGTCTTTTCTTGATAATCTTGGATATACTTTATTCTCCATTGTTTCTAACAATGCCAAAGTTTGCTGAGAAAGTAGTATCAGATCATTAATGTCTATTCAGAATGTTTACTCGGTTAAGAGTATTCATTTCTTCTCCCTTGTCATTGCATCTCAGGACTTGGCTCACAGTAAATCCCGTAAAGGTGCTGAAAAGACATTAAGGATATAATACATCTGTATTTCACATCCTGCCCAATGGAAAATGATTTGTTTCTACCATGTGCTGCTGTTGGCATCAAAGCTTCTTCATTGAGGAGGACGTTTATTATGTGTTTAGAGAGGTTTTCTGATAGGCTCCAAAATATTATATCAAGTATCTAATAACCAGTGGTGACCAATGAATATCCAAAAAACATAGGAGCTGCCATAATGTGATGGATATTTGTGATTTTGTAATATGCATTTTGTTCCTCTTTGGTAAGAACAGAAGAATTTACTTTAATGGAAACATCTGGTTAAGTCCTAGTCATCCATCCATCAATGCAAAACTACTTCATGATGTGAATTTTGTAGTCACCAAATGCTTGTTTACCCAAGGCTTCATCTTCTGAACAGCATATACAAATTCCCTCTTAGAAATCATGGATTCAACTTGTGTTGGTTCAGAACAAGGCCAGATGCAATACAATACCCACTTCATCCATTTTTATTGTTGTTTTTTTATTAACAGCTAAGCCTGAAATCTGTAGGGGCTGTTTTCAGGATTTTTTTTTTTTTCTCTACTTAAATCAAGTAGAGAATTGATTATTAGCTTCTTAATAGAACAGCTGCTCTGCTTGGTCTGGCTAAACCTCAGTTTAATCCATGGCTAATTTTCCACACTTGTTTAGGGAAGAAAAATACAGGAAAATATGCAGAAATAGTGTTTTGCTACACAGATGTCAGCTAGCTTTCATTCTGACATCTTTAGCTATCTTTAGTTCTTTAGCTCAAGTCTTGAGGGACTTTTCTTTCATTTCTCTATGGAATCTTTTTCTTTGCAATCCTTTCTGTTTGGCTTTCAGACTATTCCATGGCAGTGAGTCCTGAACTTCAATTATGCATTGTGCAAAAAAGTGTGCCTTTGAGCCTACTACTTGATATTTAACCCCTAGTTTTGTAATCTAACAATAATTGTTGCACTTAAGTTCTCCAAGTCATTCCTGGTTTTACAGATCACTCATTCTCTTCTATCTCTTTTCCAGCTTGAAGAGTCCTAGTCTATTTAATCTCCCCTCACAGAGAAGCCATTCCATACTTTTTATTATTCCCATCCCTTCCTCTGTGTTTTCTAGATCTCCTATGTTCATATGAGGACACCAGAAATGCAGAAATACAGGACACTAAAAACCCTTCTCCCTACATCTGACTGCTTTTTACTTCTGCTTTTTATAACAGTTTGTATTTAACTTTTACTCAGGTACTCACTTGCCAGGTGATTACTTTGTGTGATGTTTTAATAAGCCATTGGTAGAACTCAATTATGTTGCCATCTGTCTGTCTGTAGACTGTAATCCTGTCTGATTGGCAGATGATTGGCATTCCTCCAAGGTTTATATCACTGGTTATATTTAAGAGCACATTTAGAAATCACCTTGAGTATGAATATGGCATCCACATTCCATTAGATCCTGGACAGCATTTTGCTCATCTGAGTATCGAAAAGCAATAGCTCCTGTCATTTCATCACTGACATGAAAACACATATGTCTCTCCTTACCTCTTTCCAAGTTGTTTCACGCAAAGTCCTTATGTTCAGTGTTCTGGTCTATAATGGGCCGTTTCCAAGGATTCCCATTCTTGCTTTTTCTTGGTACAAATATTCTGTCTTCTATGCATCCTCCTTTCTGGTATTTATAGACATTGATGAGATCCCCCTGAGCCTTCTCTTCCCCAGGCTGAACAGTCACAGTTCTTTCAGCCTTTTCTGAAAGGGAAGATGCTCTAGCCCCTTCATCATCTTTGTGGCTCTTCATTGGACTCTCTCCAGTATGTCCATGCCTCTTTTGTACTGGGGAGCCTGGAACTTAACACAGTACTCCAGGCATGGCCACACAAGTGCTGATCACCTCCTTTGACGTGGTGCCAATACTTTGCTTAATGCAGCCCAGGATTCCATTGGACTCCTTTGTGGCAAGGGCCCACTGCTGGCTCATGTTCTACTTGGTGCCCACCATGACCCCCATGTCCCTTTTTGCTAAGCTGCTTTCCAGCATATGCTTGTGCCTGGGGGTGTTTATGAGGTGTGTGGAGTTGACAGTCGTGTTGTCACTGTCAGCGATTAAGAACACAGATCATAAAACAACCACTGAGTTCAACAGCTATGCTTCAAACTCCAAACCTGCTGTTCACAACTTTGATTGCTACAGAGGTAATGAACCCAGAAATATTAGCTGGTCCCCACTGGAATCTGTAAAACACAGCTGTTGAGTAACAAAATGTTAAAAGCCTGGTATGTGTTGACTTTGATGAAGAATAAATATGATTGCAGAAGATGCTGCAGCTGTCAAAAGTGCTGCTGGTGTTTCATACTTCAAATAGAAATATTCAAATATCAGAAACATGGAGAAAGCCGCCAGGATTTTTGCCAGCATGAATCATTATCCCGTGGCTAAAGTACAATATTTTTTCTGTCACTTAATGAAAATAAAGGATCTACATTTGCATATTGATCCGTATATACTGGGACAAACCAGTCAAGTGTTGCCAATAGCAAGGTTCAGTTTTGTTGTTTAATTTGGTGGGCTGCCAGTGTCAACTTCCTTTCAGTACAGTTCAAAGTTGAAGTACAGCATCACTTCAGTAAATAACTTGGGAATATATCACAAATGTCTTATACCATTTATCTGAAATATTTAAATAGAAACAGATGCAGTGCATGACAGACTTAACAAGTTGTACTAAAGATCATTATGATAATTTTGGACAGGGTTTCAGATTTGCAACGCTTTTCCATATAATCCTGCTAACTTCACAGTACTACAGTCTGAAAAACAGTGCTGGAATTCTGAGGCTGTCCTAGAAATACAACACTCCATTTACTCTAAGCATCTGCATGACCTACCTTTATGCTTGTGAAATTAGCTAGGTGTCTAAAGGTCTGCATATGACCAGATAGATACACTACAGGTCTTGATAACTGTCTCCAGCCTATGGTCAGTTTTGTCTTGTACTAGGGTATTCAGTAATAGAATCGTAGAACGGTTAGGGTTGGAAAGGACCTTAAGATCAGGGAGTTCTTACTTTGTGGCCCTGTTCTAGACCTCTGACTGGCTTTCTCCAAGACTATGTCCTGGCACTGTCAGGGGACAGTCCTCTTCAAGTCAGCTCCCAAAAAGCACTGTGGACAAGAACGCACAAACCCTGGTTCTGCAGTCCCCCAGTACTATTCCAGCGGGCTCTGCACCTTCAAACAGCCTGCATGTACTTGTACAATGCTTCCAGGGCATTTAGTGTACACACAAAGACTGAAAATAGGTGGCAGAAGAAGGGAAAAGAATTGGCAGGAGTGTGAGAAAAATCCCTCCCATTTTAAAAGGGAATTCCACCATTCATCGTTTCCACAGCTAAATATAATACATCAGTCCAGGTCTCTTTTGATGCTCATGGCCGTAACATCACAAAAAGACATGGCCACCAGCAGAGCCCTGATGCTGTGAGCCACCCTCCCACCCCTGTGATTCACATCAGCTTGGGAACTAGCACAGCTTACGGCACAAAGCATTAGTGCCAGAGTCTGCTCTAATTTGTGAAAAACCTCCAGAGAACTACAGCTCAGAGCAAGTGCTGATCCATATCGCAGCATGCGCTGCAGGGACTCCTTTCATGCGTCCTGGGGGATTCTCCCTCCACCAGCTGCAAGGCTTTCAGAGCCCTGGTATTCCTGTGAAGTAGCGTTCAAAGAGGAGTGCAAAGGGAGGGAGGATTATCTGCCTTATTGAGCTTCCTGAAGGAAAAGCAGTTGTAGGGCACTGTAAAACCATGGCTAGTTAGGGATTAAAAGATGATACTGAGAATATTTCTTTTTAAGCTGCAGGAAATGTTAATTATGGGAATTAAGCAATAGTTGCATAGATCATTGATTCTGAGGAAAAAACAGATCAAATCAAACAACAGAAAAATAGCACCTCCTGGAAAGAGCCAGAAGGTACTGGATATTAGGAAATCTGTGATCATCAGACAGCTGAACATCGGAGTAAGTACACCTGGAGGTTTTCCCCAGGATCCGTTTATTACTCTGTATTACAAGTACCTGCACTGGTACTGATTTCCTCAGTGAACATGGGAATGCAGCTCTCTTTCATCTGCTCTTAGATTTATCTAATGCTTTGTGAAAACTAAGGAGTGTGCCATGTTCATCTTAGAATCTCTGGTCAGCCACTGATACTCAGGAAGCATTTAGAAGCTGTTGAAAAGCTCATGGGCAGAGGGAGATCACTCACCAGTTACCATCACAGGCAAAACAGACTCAGCTTGGGGAAACAAATTTAATTTATTGCCAATTAAACAAAGCAGGATAATGAGAAATAAGAACAAATCTTAAAAACACCTTCCTCCCACCCCTCCCTTCTTCCTGGGCTCAACTTCACTCCTGACACCTTCTACCTCCTCTGTTAACTGCTCCAGTATGGGCCCTTCGCACAGGGTGCAGCCTGCAGGGCAGACTGCCCCAGCATGGGTGAGAAATCAACTCTATCCCAGCCCCAACCAGTACGGCATCCCAGGTATGTAAGAAATGGTATCAGAATAGGATGAATGGAAGTGGATGTGTTGGCTTTATATGGCAAGTTTTTGGTAGTGGGAGAGACTGCAGGGGTGGTTTCTATAAGAAGAGGCCAGAAGCTTCCCCCATGTAATTTCATAGCCAGCCCATTTGATTTGTGAAATGTCAGTGCCACAAATGAGCAGCCGTCATTTTGTTTTCTGTGTAAGCACAATGAAGTGGTGTCTTCCATTCACAGAGCAGTACTGCTGCACTGTAATTACAAACAAATCATACTACATCCTGACAAAAAAAAAAACATTTTTCTCCTTAAAAATCTCATTCTTTGTGGACTGCAGTGTTTGCTTTTGAATTGTCAGTTGCATAAAACTCTGTATCCCAAACCCCAGAAACAGAGGGTTTAGTGGAACAAAAGGATGCACTGACTACCGTTGTCTTTTTCTGGAGTACTTTCCTGGGATCATGTTTATCAATACAGTGAACACCTCCTTTTCTATGGAGAAGTTCATTCTCTTCTTTACTTCACAAAGGAATTTTCAAAATAATGACTATATCCACCTTTTGCAAGTGCTGTATATTTAGACAGAAGTAAATAATAATAATTTGTGTGCATTTAATGCTGAATATTATACTTCAGCTCTGGACTTCTGACAATAGAATGGAAAGCTGATTGGTGCAGTACTGGTACCCATTTACAGCTACAGTGCTGTATTTAACATTAAAATAAACTACACTGTTATCTTAATCCTGTTTTTAGTAACCCTTTCCTTATTTCTTCCTCTTACTTTCTCAACTTAGGTTCTGAGGTAAGCTTGATGTCAGCAGCAACAAAGCATGTAACAGTTATGCAAAGGTGACACTACAAAGAGGGACTGAGTCAAAAGGTCTGCTTCTTGGTGGAAGCCATTGGTGCTTCCAGTGAGGTCTCTGTATTTGTTGATTTGCATTAAAGGATTCCATACAATCTAGAAAAGAAAATATGTATTTTTGGAAAACCACCTATTTACATCACCATTTTGTGTTCTAAATGGGAATGTTTTGGTGAGGACTGCTATTGATTACAAAGCGGCAATCATGACTTCATTATTTTAGAGGTGACAGCCTGGTGCATGTGTGCCTGTCCTGGTTTGTGGGTGGGCTGCATGCCCCATTATGGAGCCGTTTGGACTGCCTGTACCAGTAAGCTTACTAGATGGTGGGTACAACCACTGTTCCATGATTATCTATATTAAATTCTAATGAAAAACCCAGCTTGGTTGTGAGCTGATCTTTCACTTTTCCAGACAGAGCTTGCATGCAGATCATTCCCAACAAGGAAATTGGATGTAGCTAACCCATTTTGGAGGGCGATGGGCTTTAGCTATATGGGCTGTGTTCTATTAGGTCCATTAGTTTTACGTACCTCATGCTCAGGAAAGACCTTGCCCTGTTTTGATTACTAATCTAGATTTTGTTCACTGGTACAGATTCATTGAAGAGCAGGTCAGTAAGCAGATGATTCCTGAAGGAGCCAAGAAGTTGCAGAATCTCCTCTGTCTGTAGCTGGAACAAGAGCAAAGTATGGGCAAGGTGGAGAGAGGAAGAAGGTGCTTGCTGTGTAACATGCTTCATTCATCCCTGGTAAAGAAATGTTGGGAATCATACCAGGAGTTACAGATTAGCCATCTCTTGTGTAGCCAGTGGACACAGTGGAGGTCAGAATCTCCTGAGATCTGTTCTCCCTGACACTCCTAGTCAAAGTGTTTGTAATGTCTTTTTTCAGTCATAGCTTTTTTCAGTCACTGCTGCACAGTGATAACCACTAGTGAAAATAGGACATAGTTACTTTTACTTTGTCCTGTTCAGACAAACTAAGATGGAATGAAAATAAAAATATTGGTTGACATACACCAACTGCTGGTTCTGGTAGCCCATCAGTGGGAGCTTTTATAGGTAGTATGGATGTGATTTCTGCTCAGTTCATCCAGTGTGGGTCAACTGCCCCTATGTACACTACAGAAGTGTAATTAGTAGCAGTTCAACAGCATTTCACAAATGAATGAGTAAACTGTTCCCCTGCTCAGCACAACACTTTTGTTCTTAAGAGATAATCCAGGCCTGGGAAGCCTCCTGAGGATCCATGAAAAAAGGCTGTAGTTTCTTGGGGAATGGAGGGGAGAGAAGCAAATGAGGCAGGTCCATTTATATATGTGTTTTCTAGTTATGCAGGAGTTTGTCACATTTAGCCAGAAGTAAGATTGTGCTGATGAAAGGCTATTAATGTAGAAAAGGAGAGGCAGAATCAGAGAAGGAGACCAAATATTGCAAGGATAAGAAATGATCCTGGCCAGATCCTCTCTTCACTGTATATTGAAGCTGGCTCAGGAACCTGGAGGGAGAGCAGAAAGGCTAGCTTCATGCGTAGACAAAGAGTACATGGGCTTTAAATACTATTTAGTCCTCCATGAGGATTTTAAGACTCTGTACTGAGGACACTGAAGGCTTTTCAATGTAGATTAATGCTCCTGTGTTAGCAGCAGAGTGGCTGCTTCACCCTTCCTGGGCATCACAGGTACTGCAGAGATAGCAGCTTCCTTGGGCATCTCTGTATACCATTAATCAAGTTCTAACCTCTATGGCATTATTAGAGGTTGGAGCTTGAGGGTCAGACGAGACTATTATTCCTTTTGGAGATGCAGGCACACCTGTCTGAATTCAGGCAGCAGCAGATAACAAAGAGCAATGAGCAGTGGGGTCACAGTGGTCAGGCCAGGAATGCTAACCCACCCTTTTTCTTACTTTATTAATCTGTTACTCTGAATGTCTTACATGAGCAGCTTAGTCCACTGGTTACTCAACTCACACCCCTTTTGGCTGAGATTAACATTTTTTTTGTTTCAAATTATTATATTTCTTAATCTTTTTACTTTGGTCAGTCTTTGCAAATAGCTTTAGGCAACAGGCTGGACCAGGTTTCTTTTATCCTGGCTGAAGTTAAATATAAAGAGCCATACAAAACTGTGACAATATTCAGACTTTTCTTCTTAAAAAAAAACGTATTCACAAATTATTCAGAGACATTTGTATATTGTACTGTTATGATAGCAGTCTGTAGGATTAATCTCTACTGGGGAAGAAAGGAAGTTCCATTATATGCCACTTAAAAAACAAGAAAAGGAGAAGACAAGGAAGAACATGGAGAAAAAAGAGCATCTGGGCTAAAGCTATACAGAAAGTCTGTGGTATGATAAGAAGTCCACCCTCTTAACACATGGGCTAATACCATTCCTGCCCCATAAAAGCCTTTGGCAGCTGTATTTTTAATAGACCTCATGTAGATGAGATAATGTAAGATGTTCCTTTCCATCAGCACCACAGATGATAGTGGAGATTTTCCTACGGCAAAGCTGTTTAAGGGCAGAGAATTAACAGTTATTCTTAAAACATCCCATTCCTTTAACAATGCAGCACCACCACAACCAATTCGTATAAAAAGTTTCCAGTTCAGTGAATAACCTGTTTAGGTACACTTATAAGAGCGGTCCCAGATGTACCAGCGTGCACCTCCAATGTGACATGTCACAGCTGGCAGTGCAGCTGATGGAAGCTCCCTAAGTGCACTCCGATGCTCCCAGTTCTTAACCAGCTCTTGCCTCCCATCTAGTGGCTACCTCCATACACCAAGTATTTTATTCAGGTTTTTTTGAAATGAATGGGCAGAACAAGAACCTTGTCTGCGTTAGAATAATGGAAGTCAATAGCCCACGGCCTCAGAGTTTTCTAAATAACTTTGCCATGTATCAGTAACTCCAGTCATTCAAATACTGTTGGTTCCTTCAAAGTCTCTACAGGAGCTTTAGTGTTAGGAGATTAAAAACAGAAATCTGAATGTAGAGCTCTTCTATTCCATCTTTTTGAGTCCTGTAAGGAATCCATGCTCACAAATCTCTCACTGTTAAAACAGAAAGCTTACTTTTCATCTCAAAGCAACAGGTTAAAATCTGGTGCGGAAAACTCCCTCCAGAACAGCAGCCTCTAAGGAAAAAACTAAGAGACTGAAAGAACAGCAATAAAATCCCAAAGGCATGCACAGACTCTTGACTTCACCTCATACAACAACCACAGAACCATAGAACTGTCCAGGCTGGAAGAGACAAAGGATCATCAACCTTCCATGGGAAGGGGAGCCTACATGAGATTATCTAGTGCTGTGTCCAGCTGCATCTTGAAAACCTCCAGTGAACAAGGAATTCTTTCTCTTCAACTACAAGCTGACCTCCCTCTGTTTTGCACAAGTCATCTCCCAAGCAGGCAGAGCGTAGCTGCAGCATCTGATCGGAGAACTGAACAAGGTGAAGTCAGTCATGAGTGTGGATCACACAGCCAGAGCTGGGGGAGGGAGGTAGCAGGAAGGATGCCAAAGGGCCAAGCCCAGCTCCTCACTGCTCCCAAAAGCAACTGCATGTTCACAGGGAGGCCTGCAGCTAGAAACAGCATCCAGCCTTTAGGAGAAAGTGCTGTAGGTGGGAAAGGGAGGGCAAAGCAGAGATGCTGTTAGGGAATAACAGGGTCTGGAGTGGGTCTGGGTAGCTACGAGCGTTGTTCTGGCTGCCTCGGTTCAGCTGGGTAACTGCCCAAATGAATATAACTTTTATTAGACATCTATAAATATTAATCATTCACCCTGTTGAGGAGTATAGCAATCAGAATACAAAGCAGGGAGTTATCCTGTGTCAGAACATGCTGACATGTACAGCTAAAATTTAAATACAATTAGTTCTTAAATAGGAAATACTTCCTTTGGGGTTGTTCCAATATAGGGCCTATCTATTTCTGAATTATATTCAGCATCTAAGAATGGCTCAGAACTGATAGAATCTGAGATACTTTGTATTACCAGCAGATACTCCTATTAGCAGTAACAGTAAATTAAACAATGGCAGGGCACAGTCTTAGGCACAAGCAATTGTTTATACTGCTTAATTGTTAGGATAGAGCCTGAGGCATTTTAGTGTTCAAAGGTTCCTGAACAGCTCCCAGGTATAATTTAGGACTTGGCACAGGCCATGCACATGTTAAATGGTTGCTCTATTTTGGAGGGAAAAAGAGTTTGAAAGTCAGTCCCCATGCCAGAGGAGGCATTTAGCATGGTACTACAGACACTGACTTCGGCTACATATTGACTGGGAAATGAAAGAGGTCGACTGAAAGTTTAGATAAGGTCCCCCTACATCCATAAGCTCTGGAGCTTGGTGGGCCTCTGTAAGCAGCTTCCCTTCACCATGGTTTGCAGAGATCAGAATACACTTTTCTGCTGAAATACGCAGCTTGCAGAACCCAAAAGTGCTCCCAGTGTTTGTAGCAGCTGTGTGTAATCCGCCCCCCCTCCTGAAAATACAAGGAAATAGTACAATTTAAATGAAGATTGAATTTATTTGTCTTGCTATTCTTTAAATAAAAGACAAGAAATCCCCAGCAGTGTGTATTCTTCAGTAAGGAATAGTATTCTGGTTCTGGATCTTTATGGAATAGTGATATAGGGAAGCATTACCTTTATGAAGCCAACAGTTTCATTAACTTCAATTAGTTCCAAAGATCCAAAGTGATAACTTTGAGAAAGTGACCATCATTTTTAACCAGTCCTGGTTCAGTTGAATACCTAATAAAGACCATGTATAAAAAAAAACATGGGTTTTACCTAGAGAATTACAGGAGTGACCAGTGTAGCACAGATGTGTAAAGAATTAATATTGAGTGATAATAAGTGAATGCACAGAAAGTTGGAAACCTGTAGAGTCCTCTAACTGCTTGCCCTTAAATTCACCAAGTATCCTGATCTTACAAGTACTACGTGAAGTACAATTGGCCTGCAAAGAAGTAGACATACTGAAAGAAAGCACTGAAATGATAATGCTGAAATGTCTAAAACTCCCTAAGAAGTTACCAAGTTCAATTTTATTCCAAAATCAGCCATTTTTTTTCCACTTTGCAAATCTTACTTGATCTGTCTTTGAAAGGTAAAAGGCAGCTTTACCAATGGATAAAACGGAACCTTACTGTCTTTAGCAACCCTACTCTCTTTTACATCTAATGTAATCTAAAGGAGCTTCACAATAAGCAGTCTGATCCAAAGTCTGCCAAAGATAATGGGAACTTTCCTACAGCTTCAGTAAGTTTAGTGTCAGGCCTTAAATAGTGACATTTGCAAAAGACTAAAGTACTAATATGAATGTAACACTTCATTAATGAAGGATCTTATACTTACTTAACCCCAACAATTTTTATTAATAGTTCTGTGGGTACATATGTGAAGAACTAATACTTTGAGCCAGTTAATTCAGCAGTAATTTCCTGCTTTGCAACTAATGAGATCCCATTGGAATAAATATTATCATAGCTGATCCAAGGCAGAAGTGCAGTTGAGCAAGTTTGGAAAAATAACATCCTATCATCATAAATGCCAACCAGATTTGTTTAATAAATGATACTTCAGGCAGAGTCCTCAAACAAAACATCCATAGAGCCCACAGATTCTTGAAGCCAGCTTCTACTAATGAACGATGTGTGCGCAAACCCCTAACCTCTGTAGTAGTCCAAAGCCAGATCTAGGTTGTTGGGGAAAAAAATTCAAAGCACGTTAAAGATCACCATGGTATACTTTCCTTTTCCACTGAAGTCAGCTGTTCTACTAGAAACTGAGTTCCTCTAGACACTGTGCTATAGTGGCGGGCATGATGTGACTGGTGTTGTGATTGAGATAGTTTGAAGCATTACTGGAAGCAAAGCCCCAGCTGTCGCAATCTCTGGTAGTAGTTTTGTTTTGGGATGGACTGGAAAATAAAAAAGATCCTTGCAGATTTCAGCAAATGATGGTCTTTAGTGTGATATCTACACAAAGATAGCATACAGCTATCCAGCACATGTCAAGCCCACTGCATTTATATGGGCTATAGGGATTCTGGGGATGGACTCTTCATTAGGGACTGCAGTGGTAGGACAAGGGGTAACGGGTTAAAACTTAAACAGAGGAAGTTTAGGTTAGATATAAGGAAGAAGTTCTTTACTGTGAGGATGGTGAGGCACTGGAATGGGTTGCCCAGGGAAACTGTGAATGCTTCATCCCTGGCGGTGTTCAAGGCCAGGTTGAACAGAGCCTTGGATGACATGGTCTAGTGTGAGGTGTCCCTGCCCATGGCAGGGGGGTTGGAACTAGATGATCTTAAGGTCCTTACCAACCCAAACCCATCTGTGATTCTATGATTCTATATCCAAACCATACAACTTGTTACATGTTGAATCCTGTCTAAATTGTATGTGATTCTCCAGTGATAATAATGGTTTTGTGCTGATGTGAACTGTAGTGTAAATACAGATAAGCAATGGTATTTCCACTGAGAAGGAGGAAATATATCGGTATGTTACACCCTATTAACCTCTCTAACTACCTCTAAGTAATTAGCTACAAAGACATTTCAACTCCTTTTAATTCAGTAAAGGTTTTCTGTCCATTATCTTTGTCTTGGTTGCATATTCAATTAATTCACATTACACTCTTGGGAATCACTGGGGGTTTTGACACAGGAGACTATTTCTTGGGCATGAATAGTGCGATACCTATAGGACCACTGTGGGGAGTTTGGGAAGCAGATACCCTTTCATGTTTTTAAGTTCCACTCTGAATAAATACAGGAAAAGAAAAAACCAAGTGACCATTAGTTGTTACAGCTAGAGATCAGCAGACTGAGAAGAAAGCAGAAATCTTGGAGCACTCAAGAAGCTGAGACTTAGTGGCATTTCAAGTGATCCAGAGTTTGGGTGATAAAGTGAAATATATTCTTTATAAAAGCATGGTTTCCATAAGAGTTTTTTATGTGAACTCAGCATCATGAACTGATATTTCTGCTCAGAAAGGAGCATCAGCTATTTTTCATATTCATGTAGCATTATGCAGGGAATCAGAACTCTGTTCCTGAGCGCTGGCCCAACATCTTCAAAGCCTCCAGTCAAGCTCTGGAAAGCAAGTTTAAGTGAACTCAAGATTTCTACATAGACACCAGATGTGTTAAAGCACAAGCCTGTGTAAGCAAGCCCTTGAGAAGGAAAAGACATATAACACCATTCTAATTTATGCTGCAGAATGATTATTGAATCCTCTGTAGAGACGAATCAGTAGCCTTTCGTGTATTACAGAAATTCAGACTTTATCCATAAAGGTAGGACTTTGTATCAAAACACAGCTCTCAACTGTGCTCCTTGCAATGATGTTGTTGCAAACATAGAAGTGATATGCAGTGTGTGAAGAACTATGTGCATGCCCTTCTCAGTGCCTTTCTTCTGCTTTAAAAAGCCTGTCAGACATACACACATTCTGCAAAGAATGCCTGTGTATAGCAACTGTACATCTCTACATCTTGAGCTGCTCCATCTCAAAGTTAGGACAGTCAGAGCAGTAGATATGGGTAGGTAACTATGGGTAGGTAAATATGCCAATAGTTATGGCCATTCTTGGGCTTGTAAGACTTACTTAGTTTACCATTTAACAGTCAATAAAAGTGTCTTTACCTCCTCCAGTACGTTGCTGGCCACAAAATATGGAGGCATTTCTAAGCAGATAAAAGCATAAGTATTCTTAGACATACAGCACGTGACTAAATACTATTTAGATACAGCAGGACAGGATAGTAACAACACAGGTTTTGATATAAGCCAACAGTGCTTCTAAAGCATGTGTGTTTGGATACTTTTCTGGAAGAAAATCAGTTGGAGGTTCCAATGGCATTTGCATGAGTGATGTTTGCTTAAATAAACATGTTTGCATCTATTTAAAGATAAGGGTTTTTTTTTTTGTGGTTACTAATTGCTTGTATTAATGTTCAGTCATGGCTATGACTGAACAACAACACACTAATGGGTCTAATCCCTTCAGGGTGAAGACATAACCAAACAATAAAAAGGACTGTTTGGTCTGACTTAGCTGCTGTGGCTGCCTGGTAATGTTCTGCTCCTTGAGGAGTTTGTGGTTAAGGAGCAGTCCTAATCAAATACTGTAATGGCTACCATTATAGGAATTAAACCATACTAAGTAGAGCAAAATGGCAAATGTCACGCGGAGGAAAACAGCTGCTAACAGGATTACTCTGTGGTGCTGCTTGGTGACAGCAATGACAGGAATGCCAATGGCTCTGTTCTGTCACCAATCACCATGCTAGCACAGGCGTCAAGGGAAGTTTATCCCAAAGTGCTAATGTGATGCAGGTGGTGAACTCCAGAAAAACCATTCCCAAGTCAATAAAAGATGTTCCTGTTTTCTCCACAATTCTCTTTTTTTACAGACTAGAGGACAAGGAGACTCAGCGGGACATTTGGGCTGCCTGCAAACATGGGACAGACTGATTCAGTGCCGTCTGCAAGCTCATTGAAATCGGTTGTAAACTGGTAAGATTTCTTCTGCTGATTCCTCCTGGAGGAATGCCCCACTCTGCTAAGTGGGGAGAGTCAAAGAAATGGAAAATCTACATCTGAGACTGTATTTCTTTGATGAGCATTGTACTGAATGCAGAGTACGGGTAAATCAGAGCACAGAACCCATGGAACAGCAGGTGGGTACGTGATGCTTGGCAACAGCCTCAGGCATCTCACACCTGCTTGAAGGGCTGAGTCCCACATCACCCTCCAGAGGTCGTTTGATAGGGGTTTTTTTATAGATAAAGAATGTCAGATATTGGCAGGTCGTGTGGCTTGCTCCAGCTCCTAGAGTTTTCATTAAACTGTTGGGAAAAGAGAAAGAAAAGAAGTGAATTGTGACTATCAGACACCACTTTTAAGGGTAATACATTCTCTTCTTACCAAAATAAAGCTTTAGAAAACTTCAGTTATGAAGAAAATATTCCTCCATATGGGAGGGCAGGGAAGCATTGTACAACAATTTAAGGATCTTCAGTTAAAGGAATCTAACAGGATCCTCAGCCTTTCTGAGGAACAATCACATCAAATAAATCAATGAAAGGAACTGATCCCTTAAATCTATGAAATCAACAGAAATAGATACAGCAACATTATCCACAGTAATATAGCACCTCTTCAATTTCATACTTATGTGTGCTAAAAAAAATGCCTCTTTTTTCATTAAGGAAAATGAGGGGGAGGTTAAACAACAAAAGAATGTTGAAGAATCTAGTTTTCATTCACAGTACTTCTCTGGCAGGTCTATCACACACTTCCTGGAGATAGAAAATGTCCAGTTCTACTCTCAACAGTGGGAGCCATCATTCAAAATTAAATGAGCCAAATAAATCCTGGGTGTATGACTGATTGTGTTATTTAGTGCTCAGTGAACTGGTCTTCCACCAATGGAAGGTCTGCAGTATATAGGTCTTGATAACTTAGGCTCTCACCTCTGTACTGGGATGTAGCCTGGTCTTGAAGGAGGCACAGGGGACAAGTCAGAGTGCTGATGGCAGAAGAGTGAAGCTGTGGTGTGCTGTGCTGTTCAGTCCTCAGTATTATGCTTGAAAATTCCCTGTAAGTCAGAAATAGTCCAAATATTCCTTAAAAGTTAGCTGAGAAGCTAACTGGACAGAAATTATTTCAAAACCACAATCTTCCAGATTCACATGGAATGGAAAGCAAGTTGTCATACAGTGCTTTTGCATTTTAGTCCTGTTTGGTTCTTGCTGCATTTTTGGATAGTGATGCATTTATTACAATGTAATCTTCTGTCTGTCTGTGCCCAGGAAGAGCGCAGTTCTTACTGACTATATTTTCCTTTCTGTTTATTTGCCCTGTTTTCCCTCATGTGCTAAGCCATATTATTTTGCTGCACAGGCCTAAACCTGAAAGAATTTCAATGCAGTTCCCCTGGGGACAGAGGAATGGAGCAGTAGGATCATTAACTGCATTTCTAAATATATCTCAATAGTAGCCTAACAGACTGTAAAGAATTCCAATATCTATAAGGAAAAACTGGACAAAAATAAAGCCTTATTGACAGAAGCCCACACATGGTGAATACAGCTGAAAGGTGGAAATCTGCCAACAGTGGCAATGTCATTTTCTTCCCAGCTTTTCTTGGGGGCAATGCTCAAATTATATCTCTAGTTGACCCCCTTCAGGAAAAAAGAAAAATCTTTTTCCTGCCAACTATTTATTGACTGTATTTCGAATGGGACATAAAGAAATTATATTGACATAGGTTAGCTGGTAGGTTAATTAACACAGCTGAGAAGTCTCATGCCCAGAAGGCTCAGCTCCTTTCATATGGTGGGAGCTGGTAGAGCCAAAGCCGAGACAAGACCCTAAGTGCTACTGATGAATTCTACATATGTCAGAGAAGGGCTGCTGGAGACCTCCTGGAGTTAATCTGCAGGGTTAGCACATGCTCCATGCCAGAACATACCACAACCCGCAGCCTTGCGGAGTAAAGCATCTTGTTAGGATCAAAGTGAAAAGAACCAGGCAAGGAATATTTGAGAGTCAGTCTTCTGTCTTCGACAGAGAGCAAGAGAAAGGCTTCAGCCTGCTTCATTGGACATCATACATGCAAATGCACGAGAACATCCATCCTCATCCTTCCTACTGCTCTGTTATCCAGCCCCTGACTACAGTCCAAGTAACCCACCCAAGCCAATGGCTGGATTGCCAGCCAGAGATGTGTGAACCGATAACCCTTTTCTTGGGGGCAAGGTAGAAAAGTGTGTGGTAGGTTGTAATGCTCCTTTCTGAGGAAACAAAGAATCCTGGTGGCCAAATCTTCATCTCAGGAGTTTTTCAGAAGTTCAGTGAAGGCTGAGAAGTGGTTTCAGGAATTTGCAATGTGAAAGGAAATAGATAAAGTTATATTTTTTTATGCAAATTCTTGCAGGACAATTAGTAGAATATAAATGCAACAAAGATAGCTGCAATATTTCCAGATGAATATGTGTTGTCAAATTAGTCCTAAGAAGACTCATCTGATGCACAGTGACTGTGTCTCTTTAATTATCACAGTTCTCTTTCCCTCATTCGTTGTCCTAATAAAACTGTTGAAGAAACTTCATTTTAAGGCTGGAACTAATACAATTAGAAATATCAACTTCAATCTCAGCTGAAGTCACCCAGTTAATTAGCAAAATTAATGGCGGTTTGAAAATCAGTTTCCATTAGAATATGGTGGGACCTGACTCTGACAGGATCAATAGCCATTTTCTAGTTGTCAGTAACCAGTGTCTGGAATAACAAGAAGTAAATAGATGCTGATGTGATTTGAGGACTGGAGGTTTGGAATTCTCCTAAAATATATATTTGGATGTAAGGGTGGTCACGCTGGGTACCTATACCCAATGTGTGTTTTAAAAGCTTTGTACTTGCATGTCTTCTTACACAAGACCAGACTCTCAAAATACCTTCCATAAATACGTGGTCAGATATTTTTGAGTGCATTTCAAGTGCTGAGGTGGTTTTTTTGAACCTCATTTTCATTATTTTCCTGGAGCTTGAAGATTTCAACAATGTGATTCTGATTATGGAGCTAAATCCAAATAAATATCTGGAAATATCCCAGCTAGCAATCTGCAAGGCAATACCCAAGTGTGATCCAGGGTTGAGCTCACTCCCAGCACAGCTCCCAAAACACAGTGTGAGTGAGACTACACCACTTTTTGCCTGGTTCCTCCAGAGCTATTGCAGAAAGACCAAACACACCCCAAGTGCCCTTGTGCCATGTGTTAGGCCTGGCAACATGTACCTGCCATTTAATGCTAAGACAAAATCAGCTCTTACAACATTACAGACACCCCAAAATGTGAATATAGAGAAGAGTAACTTCATTGAAGGGCTATAGGGGCAGCAAATGGCATCCAAGGAAGACCAATGCCCAAGTGCAAGCAGTGTGGATGCAGATGGACAACTTCAGCTTTTGGAATTTGATCTGGGAGTGAAGGATCCCGCTCATTTAATTGTGTAAATGTGACCTCACCAGTCTGGATGGTAATGAGATGTAGGTCTCAGGACTTCAGCCCTCTTCACAGCCTGAGGACACATTTGAGGTGTGTTCTGTAGTTAGTACCAAAACTTAGAGAACACCTGCAGGACGTAGATCCTCCCACATAGCAATAAGTAAGTGATAAAACAAGTGTTTGGGCTACGTAGACTATTCCTAAAAAGAAAATAAAAGTAATCCTTTCCAGAAAAAAAGGCTACAGTAGGAGATTTCTGTGTGTGTGCATGAAGAACACTCAGTCTGACAAGAAAATTACATACTTGGCAAAGAAAACTTAAAAATACAGGGCTTGCCTTGCTGGGTGGGTCTGACTGATTGTCATGTGTAATGTTTTGAAAGGTTTGAACTATGTAATTTAGTAAGACAGCAGGACCCCCATCCTGCTCGTCTCTGAGACAAAAAGCCTAACTTTCTCAGGGAGAAGAACTATCAGTTGCTGTTATTCAGAGTAACCCTCAGTTTGCCTTCTTCTGTTGCAGTGGTCGCTCCCTGAGATATTGGAAATACAAAGTCTGGGTTTTCCTATGCATCAGGCAGTGGTGTTTCTGTTGCTGACTTTACTACCCATTTACAGGTCACACCGGCCAACTGAAGAGGCAGAAAGCCTATCGGCGTTTTATCCTAGAGCTGTTCAAGCAGCAAGGCCTGCAACTGACTGATGGTTTAAGACAGGTTCTTTTCATACACTACTTAGTTCTTTTAATCCCTCAAGAGCAGTTCCTTAAAACCCTTTCTCACGAAGTCACTAAGCTGTACAAAACACTAGAGGTAGAGTAAGAGTTGTTACACTATATTATACAGATGTTAGGTAAGCAGCAGGGTGTATCGTGATTTCTGGGAGTGGTTGCAGTGATTGTAAGAGCATCTTATCTTACCAGCTAATACCTGGAGCGTCTTTACTTCTGCATGTGGCACAGACATGAGAGAAAATGCTGAGTTGTGCAAAGCATTGTCATTCTGCATTCTCATTAGGCTTTACGCTTCCCTGTGAGCAAGGCTGTGTCATTCCCCGAGGAATACCTGGGACACTTCCTGCCAAAACAGGGTCAGAGAGAAAGCAAAATGCAAGTGGCACAGCCCCTACTGCAGGTCTCAGAAGAAGCTGACAATATCTGAAACTCATTTTCCAGGTAAAATACACCAATTGTGGCACTCTGCATTACATTCTTCAGAAAACAAGGTGGGAAAATCTATCTCCGAAAGATGACTTGTCATTAGAAGGGGTCTCTGTGAGCACACTTACTCTTCTCTCAGTGGAGGAGCCCCCATCCATCTCACGTGGATTCATGATGAAGGCTGCGTCGAGAGTCCTTGCCTTTGCCTTCTCACAGGCAAACTCCACTTGGCAGGTTTTGCTCTCCCAGTGTCTTTCTGCTTTAGTGTTAGATGGAAAAGGCAGAGAGAAAAGAAAGGTGGTAAAGACACTGTAGAAACCACAGTGAGCTCTGATCTGAAACCCTCAGCTCCACATACCCCAGGCCTAGAAGGATAAATTGAGCTGAAAAAAGTACTTTGAAGGATGGTTATTTCAGTCAGAGGAAGAGAAAACCTCTTCTGGGAGAAAAGCTCAGAGCTGGAGCTTAGCCTAGCAAAACAAGAGCTGAGACATAGCTGCCCTAGAAGGTAAACAGCAAGGAGAAGAAATATTTAAGGTAAAGAAAGAACATGTAGTTATGACTGGTTAGAAATAAGTTTTACTCTTCAGATTGGAAGAATGTTTTTCAACTCTGACTGAGGTTGGGCAAAGCTTCAAGAAGGATTTATAAGGGAAGGAAAACTAGTTTTAAGTTTTGCCAGTAACAAAAAGAATGATGTATGGTGGCTTTCTGTGCCATGAGAACCTGGACCCACTGATCCAGGAAATCCTTTCACAGTTCCTGAGCTTCTTTATTTCCCTGATGAATTAGAACAAAAAAATAAATCTCCAAACCTCTTTATATATTTTCACCAATGTCAAGCACATAAAGAACCACTGGGGGGGGGGGGGGGGGGTGTGTCAAAAGACCTGAGGATTTAATGTGGAAAAAAAGCTGTATGGTTGTTTTGGTTTTAATATTAGCTTTCCTTATCTATTAGAGAAGTAGCATCTAACCTAAATGCCTTTGCAGATCACTTTCCAGTCCATGCCACAATTTCAAACCTTTGTGAGTAAGAGTAATTGAAATCCATGCCACTGGCTGTTACCATATAATTAATATCAAAGATAAAATAGATGCCCAAATGAAGATATGAAAGGCTCTAATTAAATTAAAGATGATAATGTTATATAAGGAAATACACGTTTAAAGCAGACTATAGTATGTGACAAAGGGAAGTTTTATTTTGTAATTATTTTGACTTGATTAACAATCGAATGACAGGGAGGAAAACACTAAATGCCTTAATGTGTAATTAAATGTACAACAATAGATTGATATTCACTAAGAAGCAATAAATATTTAGGTGAGAGCAACAGTTTACTATTGCCAGCAGCATTAAATTATTTATACAGAACAAACTATCTGGCAATAGAGCAAAGGAACAAAATAATGCTTTTTCCAGTTGTTACTCTTTGGAACGTGCCACCAAGTTTCCTTTAGATCTGCTCATCTCACTGCAATGGTGTTGTGTGTTTGCTGGGAAACTCAGTTGCTGTACAACCAACAACAGCTGCCTGATGAACCCCCCATTCTGGGATCTAGTGCTCACACCAACTGTGTGAAACTCATGAGAAGCTTCACAGAAATCATTACCAAGAAAGTTCAGACTTTAAAAACTAAATCTTAATCAAAGTTGCCTGCAAAGGAGGGCTGTAAACGTTACTGCATGTGTAATAAATGTCCTAATAAATGGTTCTTTTGGCCAATATAGATTTTTGGGTGTGACTCCGGTAGGGGAGCAGCTTGTCCATGGCCACAGGTTATAAACACTTTTGATGTGCCTGTGCTTGATTTACAACTGTAATGGATTTGTAATGATTAATAATGTATTAACCATTTAATAAACCCTCCATGAGCAGAATCTAAAGACCTAGGCAGGTTTAAAACGTTGACATTCCTGGCTGTGACCGTTGCGTCAGGGCCTTGTTACACATTTCCCACATTGACCAAAGATGAAACCAAATTGGGATTTGTGGAATTAGGAAATTTTGTTATGCACCGCAGTCATAGAATCTTTTTAGGCCAAAAACCAGTGTGTGTCAATGTAGGTGATGGACAGATTTTCTCACACAGACACCGCTATTCATAACCCTGTCTCAAAGAAGGGAATAAGCAATCAGAGTTAACGCTGACTAGTGCAAGAGATACCTGTAGAGGGCAAAAGTCACCAAACCACAAATAAATGCTCCAGTAAATTAAAGAAGTAGGAAAACATCATTAGAAGCAGGAAATTTAAAAGGGTTCAGTCTCACCTCTGTGCCTGGCAAAATCTTGGAGCAGATTCTCCTGGAAAGCATGCTAAGGCACATGAAAATCAACAAGGTGCTTGGTGACAGCCAGCATGGCTTCACTAAGGGCAAATCCTGCCTGAACAATTTGGTGGCCTTCTATGATGGGGCTACAGAACTGATGGACAGGGGTAGAGCAGTTGATGTCATCTACCTGGACTTGTGCAAAACATTCGACACTGTCCCACACGACATCCTTGTCTCTGAATTGGAGAGACATCAATTTGATGGATGGACCACTCGGTGGACGAAGAACTGGCTGGATGGCCGCACAGAAAGAGTTGTGGTCAATGGCTCAAGGTCCAGCTGGAGACCAGTAACGAGTGGTGTCCCTCAGGGATTGGTGTTGGGACCGGTCTTGTTTAACACCTTTGTCACTGACATGGACAGTGCGATTGAGTGCGCCCTCAGCAAGTTTGCTGATGACACCAAGCTGTGTGGTTCGGTTGATACCCTGGAGGGAAGGAATGTCATCCAGAGGGACCTTAACACGCTTGTGAGGTGGGCTGATGCCAGCCTCATGAAGTTTAACCATGCCAAGTGCAAGGTCCTACACCTGGGTCAGAGAAATCCCAGGCACAGCTCCAGGTTGGGCAGAGAAGAGATTCAGAGCAGCCCTGCGGAGAAGGACTTGGGGGTGTTGGTTGATGAGAAAATGAACATGAGCAGGCAGTGTGCGCTTGCAGCCCAGAAAGCCAACCGTATCCTGAACTAGATGATCTTAAGGTCCTTTCCAACCCTAACTATTCTATGATTCTATGAAAGAAAGTGAGCATCCTTCTCTGGGCCTCAGGCCAGTGCTTCTGGCAGCTTCTTTGCTATCCCACTTCATGTCCCATAAGCTCTCAAAGTCTCCATAGACTTAGTCCAATGGAGGGCTTGAAGCAAGAAGAAACCCAAACAAAAGGAGAAGGTGGAGTGAGACGTTCACTTACAGGGTCTTAATTTCCCTGAGCCTTTCTCCTGAAAAACATGAAGAACCTGAGAATCAGTAATTCACAGTCTTGAATATCACTGCTATTCCTGCTAACCCCTGTGGCCCCTGCAGTATGTGAAACGCCAGATTTCCTGCAATAAAGAGCTAAGATTGGACAAGTGTTTAGATGCCCATCTGTTTACTTCTTCAATTTTTTATCATGGATTTGGTTGTTATGTGCTTTCAAAGGGACACAAGATGGTGGAGTGACACGTATCTAACTTCACAAATAGCAAACTGACTTGTCAGGGAACGTGGTAGATGGACTTTCTGAGAACTTCTGGTTTTCTCCATTACAACTTTTCTGCCCTGCTTGCCAAGCACCAGGCTGAACATGCCACCAGAACCTATGAAAGAGATGTCCAATGCAGCTGACATTTTGGCTCCTTCCTTCAGTTTACAGAGTACATAACTTTACAACAAGGAATAAGTCAGTCTTTTAAAAACTATTTATCCTGGCAGGAATAATAATAATAGCAATGGCAAACATGTCCAAGAAGGTGAGAATGAGTTTGAGTCTCGTTTTTATACTGGTTTCTGATGTGATTTGAAAAATACATATACTATTCCTTAATGTAAGCTTTGAACAAAGACAAGAATGAGAAGAGCAACCTCTGTTCCTCACCATGCAATGTACTGATACACTTCGACCAACAAGAAGGTGAATGAAGCAGCTGCCAGGTGACGTGTAGGTCCTGAGCTGGAGATAGAGCTGAGCTAAGTTACAGCACCTCTGCTTTACAGTAAAGAAAGCTTTCCCCAAAAGGCGATTAAGCTCTTAGGAAACACTTCATCATCTCCACATTAGGTGTAGATTAGGTGCAGATCATCTGCGCATTTGATGTTAGGAATCACCTAAACATCTGCAAATACAGACCTAATTAAAACGCTGACTTGCCTGCAGAGCAGCTGGTTGTCTTGCAGAAAATATTCTTTCAGTACCTGTATGTCCTTTCTGTGCTCTCTGTTTGTTCTCTGAAATTCTTCTGATCTAGTTTCTTCTGCATACACTTCCCTGAAAACAATTGTACAGTCGATGGCAAAAACTTGCTCAGCCTCGGAAGCTATGGATTTCTGGCTGCTCCCTATTTGCAGGGCACACAGGAATTCAGAACAAACCATTTGTACTGAAAGCAGACAAAACCTGAAATCTGAAATACTTTTCTAAGCTTCTGAGGGTTTTTTTAGGAACACGGACTTCAGCTGTAGTAGATCTGGTCTCAAACATAGTTTCATTGGTGGATTTCATCTCCCGTAAAAGACAATGTCTTTGTGCCTCTCAGATTGGGAAACAGGAAGAAGGACTCCATCATCATTACATTCACAATCCAAAGTATACTCAATATTATTCTTAAGAGCCAGTTTTTTGCTGTGAGCGCTCATTGCGGGTCGCTGCCCATCAACACTGAACAGAAAACTACTCACAGATCCGCCTGAGCCTCGTTGCTGTGGGCTCTGCTGCCATCAAGTGGAAACCAGCACAAACACTAGACCCCATCTCTTAAACACGGGGGTGCTGTGTATTAATGCCTCGGTTATTGCCCGGAGGCCATGGGGATGGACAACTCACAGCAGAGCATAGCCTGCAGCTTGCCCTTAGTCGCTGATGGCAAAGCCAGCTCTTCCGAAGTGTTGCACTGCGGTCTGTGCCACAGGGCAAGTGGTGAATAGTCAAGCAAGGCCATTATTTTGGGGAAATGAGCATCCTCATTGCAGTTTTTGAGTCAGCAAAGTAATTTCTTTCTTATACATATAGATATATCTATCATATAGCTATCTATATATCTTCTAGATATCTAGAGTGTCAGGCAGTGGTGGGGCAAAGGCAGGAGACATGGGGGTCAAGAGTGATGGTGAGGGCAATGGCAGCTCCCTTCCCAACACGGTGGTGTCCCACACTGCCCTGCCAGAGGAACACAGCAGGGGAAGGGACAGGAACTGGGGTCAGCCACAACGCAGGTATAGCCAGACCAAACCCACAGCAATGGTAGGTCTCACTCTGGTGGGAACTGAGCTCACATGTGGCACCAACCTGGGTAAACAGTACAAGTATAGTCTGATCCAAGTGATGCCTTCCCATCACCGCTGTTGGAGCTGAGCTGCTTTGCAGCAAAGTGTGCACACTGACTACCAGTGCTCCCCTTCTGCTTCCTCTCCTTCTGGTACCTCACACACATTTCTGGTACTCCATCTTTTGGGGACATAGAGCGTCTTCTCTGTTTCTTCCATTCACAGTACATAGAAACTTACCTGGCTGGCTTCTGTGTTCTACATTTAGAGTGAGATTCACCCCACAAATGTAAGAAAATATGCTAACAAAACAAATGAGTATAATAATTTCTTCCTTGTAGACAGCACTAGTATGTATTGCATGTAGCCATTTCTAAGGGTGGAATGTTTTCAAAGACTGAAAATGGTGCAAAAGTCTTTTCTACACATCATCCGATGAATGCAAGGAAAGCAGCAAACAGGAATTGGCTGCTTCTCACACAGGAGCAACCCTGTCTCCCATTTGACACCAGGCACAAGGGTGGCCAACACTCCAGCACAAATCACACCACCAACAACAGTGACCACCCGAGCACCCATAGATGTTAAATCAGTGTTCAGGTATCGTCTCTTACAACAGCAGCTCTAGGGAGCAGCCTGTCTCTCTGGCAGCAGGCTTCTTCTGGGAGGCAAAGGCAGCTTCTAGGGCTTTTTCTTAAACCAGCTTAGGAAACCCCAAAGTACAATTCCAGAAGTTCAGGATTCATGTTGCCCACTAAGAGGTAGTTTGTTTTCAACTTAGTGTTGGCAATTCATATTGCAAAGCTCAACATTTTAGGAATGTAAGTACAGCCTTTACGGTTCATGTTCACCCAGGATTCGTCCACCAAGGATTCAGTGCAGCACACAGATACATTTCAGCCAAATATTCATCCATGGAGGTATTGAAATGATGCGTGGCAGTGATCCTTTGACACATTTAATGTGGATTTGTAGCAATGAGAGAACTGGACCCTTATACTTCCATAAGGTGTGTGTGCAAGGCACAAAATAGCCAAGAAGTTCTGCTTTTTATCTCAGGCCACTACATCATACAAGTCTTTCCTAACCAGATCAGGTTCCATCCTAAACATACTCTTTTCTATTTCCTTTAGTCTCTATGGATTTGCTTCATAGATAGTTAGAAGTTTCCTGATTTCATAACTGAATGGTTTCACGTGAGGTGGTTTGGGATATTTTCTCAATTTTGTCTTTCAGTTTAGATCATCTTCACCCAGTGAATATTTTCTCCTTCCCTTGGCATGTCTGTCCCGATGTATTTATAGGAAGTAGCTATATTCTTGCTAATCTTTGGCTTGGAAGGTTAAACAAGCCAAAGTCTTGCCACATCTTTCTGCATTAATAGCATAGAATCAGCATGTACTTGCCTTCCATTGCACAAATGTGTGCAACTAAGTAAAAGAATGGCAATTGAAAATGAAGACCAAAAATACTGGGGAAAAGGAAGCCACTTGGAGCCCTGTAAGTAGGGCTGGGAACATGACAGATGGCTTTGTTCCACAGCCGCACTGAAAAATCACAGCAGGAATTTGGTCTGAATCAAAACAGAACAACATTTCTATTCAAATGTTTCTACGAAGTAATTCGGGATGGATAATTTTGGTTTAAGTGGAAAACTTTTACTCAGTTTTAAATGAAGTATTGAATTTGGTTGTCTTGTTGAATATTTGGTCTTTTTGGAGGCCTTGCCCTCTACTTTCTTGTTTAGGAAAGAGGTTTTGTTTAGGAGGCATTTAAGAATTCAGAACTTTGTAGGTTTCAGTCAAAACAGACATTTCAGCAATACAGAATACCTCATCCTGAAAATGTCAGAATTAAATGTTTTAACATGTTTACAATTTATCCTCCTCTTTTGCAGTCTCAACTATTTGTCATATCCAACGTGACCTCACAGTTTGCTTAACTAAGTGTCCAGTTTGGACAAAGTTACTAACCCTTAGAAAACAAAATGGTCCCCATCTACCTACTGGATCTGTCTCCTCTTGTCCTGCATCCTGGGAAAAAAGTTGGTTGATAGTAGGATCAGCAAAATGAGCAGTAAATGGAGATGTGACCAGGACTCGGTTGTTACCTGCTTCTCCCAGTACAAGAGCTAAGAAATATCAAATGTAGGTGGCAGATAGAAGTTTGAAGAAAGGGAAAAGGATAGTTTAACTAGAATTCCTTAGTACAGAACATGATGGAAACTAAAACTTACATGGGCTGGAGGGATGAATTTATGGAAAAGAAATGTTAGAGGATGACTGAAAACACAGACATCACCTCTGGCTCAGGAAGTCCCCGAGCTGCACACTGTGGAAGGTCAGAAGAATATTCTGGTGTGCGATTCTTGTCTGCTTTCTCTGCTCCCCGCAGACATAGTGCTGGAAGGATACTGAGCGAGAGAGACCCTTGGTCTGACCCACTCGTCTGTTCTGAAGTGTGTCAGTGCAAATAATGCAAAGAAACTGAATTAATGAGACCCGAGCTTGGCCACTCTGCCTGTTGAGGACAGCTGTGTTTCAGTGGTACAAACCCTATTAAAAATGTCACATTTGATGTCTTCAATGCTCTTCTGAGCTCCTTTTGGAAATTGAGCAGCTGCCCTTCTGAGACGCTTAAACAACACAGACATTATCTGTTTTATTTCCCTATTGGTAAGATGATGATATCTTGTTCTATCAAACTGTTTACTGTGCCATACCAGTCTACTTTATTTCTTCTTGTCTTACATAGGGATTCAGATTTGTTGAAAACAGCAGGGTCAATAAATAAGCAGAAGGCAACCTGCTAAGATCTTAAAGCAAAAGAAAAGAAGTGGAAAGAGGAAAAACCAATATAACTTCACTTAGATGTTAACTCCATAGCTTCGAGCTCATCAAACAGCAATGCTTTATATTTCCCTTCATTCTGCATAAACATTTAGCACAGCATGGGGGGTGAAGCTATTCCTCAAACCCAGCTCTCCCCTCTCAATGCTGATTTCATTGCATCCTTTACAGAAAGGGCTGGCAGCATTATTCTGCTTTCTCTTCTAAAATGAGCAGGGAGAAAATTAAACTGATTAAACTTTTTTTTTGAAGCCTCAGTCTTTTAGTTGGGTTCTTAAGCATCATGGTAATGTGGCAGCTGCTGGTCTCACTTGAACATATACCCTTGAAAAACTACTTGAAAATCTGTTCTGTGATACATAAGCACCATGTGGAACTCGCAGTCAGTGGAGTCGAACAGCCACTGCATGGAGCACTGCAAGAAGAATCAAGCTAAGGAGGGGAAATGTCTGGTTTTGTAACACTTGTAACAGCTTTTTTATTAATTGTTACCCATAATAACAATAATTTTGAGAATCACAGAATAGTTAGGCTTGGAAAGGACCTTAAGATCATCCAGTTCCAACCCCCTGCCATGGGCAGGGACACCTCACACTAAACCATGGCACCCAAGGCTCTGTCCAACCTGGCCTTGAACACTGCCAGGGATGGAGCATTCACAGCCTCCCTGGGCAACCCATTCCAGTGCCTCAGCACCCTCACAGGAAAGGATTTCTTTCTTATATCCAACCTAAACTTCCCCTGTTTAAGTTTTAACTCGTTACCCCTTGTCCTGTCACTACAGTCCCTAACGAAGAGTCCCTCCCCAGCATCCCTATAGGCCCCCTTCAGATACTGGAAGGCTGCTATGAGGTCTCCACGCAGCCTTCTCCAGGCTGAACAGCCCCAACTTCCTCAGCCTGTCTTCATACAGGAGGTGCTCCAGTCCCCTGGTCATCCTCGTGGCCTCCTCTGGACTTATTCCAATAGCTCTGTTTCCTTTTTATGTTGAGGACACCAGAACTGCACACAGTATTCAAAGCGGGGTTCTCACGAAAGCAGAGTAGAGGAGTAGTATCACCTCCTTTGACCTGCTGGTCACATTTCTTTGATGCAGCCCAGAATACCTTTGTTTTTTTGCCACTTTCAGAATCACATTAAGTGTCTTCCCCAAAAAAGGACAATAATGCTGTAATTGTAAAATTGAAAGAGGTTTTCAAGCCTTGGTTCATACATTATTTGTTAGAAGTTTGCAGAGGAAACAAAAATACAGTTGGTACCTTCTGATTCCCAGCTGCATTAAAAACTGCAAATGTTCAATATTGTCAAAATACTGTTTTCTCTGCCAACAGCTGCTGATTTTGCTACTGAAATGGTGCAGTGCTATAATTGGGAGTTTATTGTCCTTGGTGGTAAAGGGTGTGACAGAGTTCACAATAGATTATAGCAATCACACCAAAAAGCAGGGTAAGTTTGCAAAAGAGACATTATGTAATGACTCACTGCTTAAGGACCAGGTTAATTAAATACTAATCAGGGCCTGAAGTGTCACAATGAGAACTACTGAGCTCAGCTAAATTTGTGGCCCTGATTGCAGCTACAAAACACTTACTCAGAAATGTGCCCAGTGAGACACAAAACACACTGCTGAGGTACTTGGGCAGAGTTCTTCAACTCAGTGCATGATGCTGTATAAAGGGAGGGAAAATAGGGAAGAAAAATCAGGCTGGAGAAAAACAACGGGGATCGACATGAAGCCATAAACATTTATGCCACAGAAAGACACTACTGTTATAGAACCATAGAAACATAGAATAGTTTTGGTTGGAAGGGGCCTTCAAAGGTCACTGAGTCCAAACCCCCTGCGATAAGCAGGGACACCTTCAACTAGACCAGATTGCACAGAACCACATCCAGCCTCTCCCTAAATATCTCCAGGGATGGTGCGATCATTCTTCCTATTAGAGGAATAGTAAGAGGCAGGTAGATGTAAAGAAAGAAGAAAGGTGGCCACTGTTTAGAGGGAAGGTGCAAGAGAAGGGGTGTTGCAGATGGAGTGGTGCACTTCCCTCTTAAGGGAGAAGTAGCACTATGTTTACTGATGTAAACCAGCGATTTAACAAAGTTCGTCGGTGAATGTGACAGTGGTTTAACAAGATTCAATGGAGAGGTGCACTTGGATATTACTGCATAGAGGACAGGGTCAGAGACTGTCAAGGAGACCCTTCTGTTGGGTCATGAGGTTCAGCAAGGGCCCTCTTGCTTTCTGGACGCCTTCTGAGAGAGGAGTCTAGGTGCAGCTGGATCCAGACTTAGTCCCATACTTGGTCAGTGGTTTATGTCTAAAGGATTATATGTGCACCATCAAACTCTTACATCACTTAGCTAAGATTTCAAGGTTTATCCTGCTATTAATCACTTACTGAGAATCTGCTGTGACAAGAAATCTCTCAACCTTGAGGAGTAACCTTAAGAGGTGTCCCTACTCAAATGAAGATCCTGGCGTGCAGCCTGCTGCCATGCAGGGGAGCTCAATGGGCCCTGGGCTGTCCAGTATTTATGGAGAGGGGCAGCTGCTGGCCTCAAGGAAGGGTGGCTTCAAGATGAAGGAAGCCCACCACTGCCCTGCCCTGCAGTACCTTGCCTCTACCCTATTGCTTCCATGCAGTGCCAGCCACTTCGACTGGACATCCCCTAGTAAGGCTGGGATTCACTGAAGAAGAGGTCTAAAATAAATCAGGTGGTGGAGCAGCAGCCAGGAAGCTGATCCTGATAGTTTACTCTGAAGTGGAGGGTCATACGGATGCAGCAGTGGCTTCTAGGTGAGCATTCAGAAAGTCCCACCTAGGTCTCTTGTTTCATCAGATGAAGGTCCCTTGTTTCACCTCTATTCCTCAGTTGCCATTCTACAAAATGAGACTAGCTCCCCTCTATCCTAAAGGATTTTGTGGCAGTAAATGCACACCTGGATGTTCTGATGAAATGAAGTGGTAAGGAAAGCCACAAAAAATCTTGACAGAAAATTGAATATTTTTGGTTTTCAGAGCAAGTTTTTAAAGTTTTACAGCAATAAGGAATGGGCACCATCCACCAAATGAGAGGAAAGCTGATGATGAAAGAGGTCCTGCAGAGGAAGAAAAAGCATTTGATAATGGGTGTGATAATTAAAAACTATGTAATAATGCAGCTGGACAAGAAGTCTGACCTGGGATTATGCAGTGTTTCATTTTTTAGTGCTAGTCTTGCAATTTTAATAGCATTCATTTACTTCTGGCTGGGTACCACGCATCAGAGAGTTCTCAGATCACCTAATGATAGAGCATTCACTCCTTAATTGAGCTAAAATATGAACTAGGGCTCTGCATACGGTGAGATCCACCTTTTTGAAAGTATCTTTTTGTTAAGCTGCTATCAAATACTTTGGAGATTTGAATATTGGTAAATGTATCAGGCACAGAAGTCACTGGTTGCTTCATTGTAGACTTGGGCACCAGGTAGCTCACAAGTACCATGGTAGGGCTGATGAGTCCATCTAAGTTCTACTCATATGTATATATACATAAACAAACACAAACACACGTGCATGCCCTTGTACACACACGAACACACCCATCTCATTATGTATGTATATCTCTCACCCCTATTATTTCCTTATATCTCATCATATATAGGTATATCTCATGTATACCTGTCTCGTTATATCTCATTTGCCTGATTCTCTCTCATTCATATTTCAGAGTTTCAAAAGAACCTCAATTATGTTCTCCTGCACCACATTTCTCTTTTGTTTTCCTTCACCATTTCCCCACAGCTTGGTGGCCTCTGCAGGTTTAACAAGAGGGCACTCTGTCGATTCCTCCAGATTGTTGGTAAGGATGCTACACGGGACAGGTCCCAGGACAGACCCACGCAGCATCCCACTTGTTGGTGGCCTCCAAGGTAGAGCCTGACCCATTAAAATTGACCCTTCAAGTCCAGTCATGCAACCAGTTTTACTCATTTAGCTTTACCCCTATGTAGATCATAGTACCCTAACTTGAGTCATGCCTCTCTTACTCATTTTTCTGTACAGAGTCCTCTGTAACTAATATCAAAAGTCTGGTGTAACAAAGGTGCATACAGGAATTTGTGTTCTCCTAGGAGACAAAGTAAGCTGAATCCTAAAAAATGTCCTTACCATCAAGTAAGTAGTCTTATTAATGTGATGATTGTGAGAATGCGGCGAGACAGAAAAAAATCCAGGTTCACATGGCACAGGAACACAAGAGGACGACAATCATTAGCAGAGATGTTGAAAGGAAAGAAGATGACTTAGGAAAAAGACACTGAATGCTAATTCTCTGCTGCTCATCATTATTTCAGAGAAACTGGACCCTCTCCAAAGCCAGGCACTTTGTGCATTGCTATACAGCAATGAAAGAGCCATCTGGGGTCAGCAGTAACTGTAAAATAAATGGACAGCAAAGGAGTCCCTCATTACTCAGCTTGACTGGAGACAGAAGAATATTTGATGATCACTTTTACATTCTGTCCCCGAAGCTGACCACAATTAAGCCAATCCAAAATGATGATGGCTAATGGGATGCCACTGAGATTCAAATGTAGAATCCCACTGTACGTGAAGTCAAAGCCAGTAGCACATTCGCGTGGTCTAATTAAAAACAATAACGGGAATTTAATGAACACTGTGTTAGTGCAATGGGAGAAATGCGTATTAAAGAATTGTCCTAACAAGAGAAGATGGATCATTTGTGAGAGCTGGAAAAAAGCCCAGCTGGCCAAAGGATCAGAAGGTCAAAGATATTTCACTATCGCTTTTAGTTTCCTGTCAGAATTATAAACAGAAGGATCTCTGAGGAACCTAGTGCAAGAAAAATAGCTTTAGCAGCACCTGAAACTATAGAGGGCAAAGGTATTTCAATGGCATTCATTGTAGCCTGAAAGAAGAAATTGCTCACTTCTCTGGGTGAAACATATTAACCTCCAAAAGGCAGTGAGTCAATAAAAATGATTTAAGACTTCTTTCTGGCCTTAAACTCTGAATCCATGAATACCAGACAACACCTGTGCAAAGCCAACTGCTTGTCATTCATACCATGATCTTCTTTATGTTTTCTGAAGTATTAAAAGGACAATGTACTTCTTCTCTACCTGACCACTTGTACATCTTAAAAGAGTTTGTAATCATATGCCAGAGACTTTGTGAGTTGTTGCTACCCTCTGGATGACCTACTTGGAAACTGTGAACTTGGGATACGTGCGCAGAATTTCAGCTGTGCTGCTATTAGCTCATGATAAAAAGGGGAATGTGACTAGGTCATGGTTCTTTAATTTTTACCAAATCCTTCTTTATAAACTATGGATTTCACATAAATCCTGTAGCTCTCACAGTTCTGTCAGGACATAAACACCAACAGTGACTGCAGAATATGAGTCCTGGTTTTACTCCCACCACAAGATACAGAAGGCAAGAGCATCTTCAAATGAAACAATTCCCAAGTCATAAAGCTTTGAGCACACAGTAGCATGAAAAGATCTTCCACGAGGTAGGGAGCAAAATATAAGCGCATCTTAGGGAGGATGTAGGAGAAGGAATGGTTTTCCAAAAGCCAAGATGGATGGGAAGGGTGACAGGAAGAGAGAGGAGAGGTTGTTGGGAAGTCCTCTGTCAAGCACTGGTGTTAGGGAAAGCATCCCACATCTCTTCTTGAGTGCAGAAATCACTGGAGTGTCAGAGGGGGTTTGTTGCCTGCTGCAGGCCCTATCAGAGGAGTCTGCAATCTGTGCAGTGCCAAGCGCTTTCTATTTGTACCTCTGCTGCTTGCAACACTGCAGTCTGACAGTCACTTCCCTGTGCAGCTGTGCACCTTCATACCCCCAGGGTACTGGGGCAGAGTTTTGTGCACCTTTATCCAAAATGCAGTCATCCTCCCAGCTTTGTGCTCCCTGCGCTGGACCTCAGCCATGGCTTTTGGCTGGATTGCTCGCAAGAAGCGCTTGCTACCACTGTGTGAACCACCCTTTTCGTCTTTCCCTATTCACTCTTTGTTTTGGGGCTTTTAGTGTATAACATTGTGTTAGGGAGCATGTAGTGCCTAGTAGCTCCTAATAGGAGATAGCAGGCTTTTAGGTGCCCAAGAAGCATTGTCTCAGGAAAAAGCTGAGGGGCCAGTTAGCATGGGCAATACTTGTACTCTGAGCAGTATTAGCACAATGAGTAAGGGTGACTAATAAAGAGGTGAAGTGCATCAGGGTGAAACCATATAGCTACTGTATGAAGAATATCTGTGGAGCATCACCGGCTGCACTGGACGGGAAGACTGTCTGGCAATGCTCACCACCACCAGCACCACCACTGCTTCACCTCCCAGCTAAGCTGCCATGAAAGCTTCACTTTTCTCTTTTCCTTTTTCCTTTCTCATATCTCTTTTCATCTTCCTTTTTCCCTTTCCCACTTCCTTTTCCCTTTTCTCTTTTCCCCTTTCTTAAATTTGTGGTTTTTTTAGTCTTTCCTTCAAAATGGCCATTCCCACCAGGGCTGATATCCCTTGGTTCTTCATATCATCAGTCATACCCAGACACACTCTATAAAACATCCATTGTTGGATAAAACAGCTGGGTAATCAGTCACTTCAGTGATTTATTGCTGGTGCCTAGGATGCCAGGGTTTCCACTTTTAGGTTTGCAACAATTTCGTCTGAATTTATAACGATTTCATCTGAATTAATATCTAATAAGCCTAAAAGGTCTTGCTTCTTCTTGTCTGTTCTTTTGCATTTAAAAACTCTCATCCACAAAATGAGACAAACAATTCTTCCTTCAAAAACCAGTCCTCTCTTACTTTCATCTAACAGCCTGGAGCACCTACTGGACAGCTACTGTGTCAGGAGTGCTGCCGGTCATCCCTGCAACCTGTTTTATTGCCTGTCTGTGGGAGGCAGCATGCACCAGTAGACAAGGAGGTGTACAAAGACTGAAGACTGCCGGGTCTATCACTGTCTGTGTGATTCCCTTTTCTGTGGTTTTGGCGAGTTATTACACTCCTGTGTCTTAGTTTCTTTATCTGTAGCAAAGAAAGCATTTATACCAGGTTCTTACTGTTATCTGCAAAGTACTTTGACTTTAGAAATGAGAAGGGATTTAGATAAGTATAAGCATTTTTTGTTAGATCCATCTTGTTGACAATTAAATCTTTATGAACAAATAGGCCCTAAAATTAGAGGTCAGCTTATTTCATGTCACCAAATATAGGAACCTGGTGACAGGAGGGAAGCTGCTTGGAGGCGCATGAAAAGGTACCTACCTGGTCAAGTTCTACTGATGTGCTTTTATACACTCAGTACAAATGAAACACTCTGGATTCGCAGCTAATTATTACAAATGTGACTTATTTTACCTGTTTTACACATCTAAAAAGTGGGAGTCTGATTCAGACATCTAATTTCCTGCTACAGTTGAGAGGGAGACAGATTCCTTGAAGAGCAGTCCATCCAACTGTTAGGATTCTACCATGCACAATGGCATCTTTAGCTGGTATCTGCTTATCTACTAAGCATACTGTAACTGCAACATCCTAGACATGTACCGTTTTGTAGTTGCATTTCTTTGGTTGCTTGCAGTCTTTTTTGGGAAAAAGTAGCCTGCTGAAACCATTCTTCCTGGTTGTTCTCAAGAGATGTCCTCTTGGGTGACTGCAGAAATTCATTCTACTGTTCTTAAATCCATAATTTGACATTTTATGCTGTTCAATTTTTTTCCCATTTCCACTAGTTCGAATCTAAAGATCATCTATTTATTTCTTGTGAGATAGCCTGAACCTCTTCTATATTAATCAGTTCCCATAACACAATGCCATAAGCAATTTTTGTCAGCATGTTTTGACATTTAATCCTAAAATAATGTGAAAATATCTAAGAAATCAGTTACTAGGCTACTCCTTGAGGAACTGCACTCCTGACTTTCCTCCACACAGTACACTGCCCTTCAAAAGCACCCACTGCTGTCTCTCCTCTAACTAATTCCTTATTCACCTGAAATTTCTTCCACTAATTTGCATCTTCTCCAATTTCCCATATGGCATGGTAGTCCAGACAGATAACATCGATGGCATTTCTTTTGTCTAGAAAATGCGTTAGCAAAGAAGGATGTCAGGCTATTTAAATGCGCTACACATTCAGCACACCCAACCTGCAATTTATCTCATTCTTCATTTTTTTCATTGTCTCCTGTTTCTTTTTCCATCAAAATACATCAGGGCCCTGAGGGCACTAATAATCCTTAATTGCCCTGAGCAGCTCTGCCTGAGGCCTCCAGCCATCTCTTCCAGCTCCTCCAGGAACCGCCACCCCTGGCTGTACCCTCACAATGTGTTCTTAAACCTCTCATACCTTTGAGATCAGAATAATAGGCCTGTAGTTACATAAATAACACTTTTAACCATGCTTTAATAATGCCACTGCATTTTCATGCTTCCCCTGACTTGAGCTCTGTGTTGGAAGTACTGCTATTAGACCGATAGCTCTGTGTATTCTCAGGTCTCTTTACAGATGTCTCTGTAATGGAGATGACAGCCTGTCCCTGACCTGAACTCATCAATCTCTCTGACGTTTTTGTGTGCACCTCTAAGTTTTATTTCTATACTCTTAATCACAGAGCTGTCCTGCCTTTGCCCATATGTTCCTCATCGTCGCCTTTGGTAACAACTGAGAAGTACAACAACAATCAATGCTTCATCAGAAAACTTCCTTTTGTAGATCTTCATCCAGCTAGGCTGTTAGGTACATGCTGATGTGAGTAGCTCCAGAGGGGGTGCATTCAGCACCAGAGCATGGAGAAAACACAGCGTCCAGGAGTCTTGATCCTGAACAGCAGGAGCTACCAAGGGAACCCCAAGTCTTTGCCAGGCCTTGCCCAGGAGAGGGCAGCTCTCTGCAGGCATGGTGAGTGGAAAGGATGCAGTAGCCCAGCAGGCTTCAGAAGTGAGCTGCCATAAAAGACAATTAAAAATACTTTTACAAATATATTAACAATAAAAGGAGGGCCAAGGAGAACCTCCATCCTGTACAGGATACTAAGGGAAACCTAGTGACTGAGCATGAGGAAAAGGCTGAGGTACTTAATGCTGCCTTTGCCTCAGTCTTCAATAATCACACCAGTGTACTCAGTTCCCTGAGCTGGATGGCAGAGATGGGGAGCTGGCTGAAGTCCTCATAATTCAGGAAGAAATGGTTAGCGACCTGCTGCTCCACTTAGATGTACACAAATCTATGGGGCCAGATGGGTTACACCCAAGAAAGCTGAAGGAGCTGGTAGAGAAGCTTGCTAAGCCACTCTTCATCATCTATCAGCAGTCCTGGTCTAGTGGGAAGGTCCCAGGGGATCAGAGGTTGGACAATGTGATGCCTCTCTGCAAAAAGGGCAGGAAGGAAGACCCTGGAAACTACAGGCCTGTCAGCCTGAGCTTAATGCCAGAGAATGTCATGAAGCAGATGATCCTGAATGGGATTATAAAGCACATGTGGGAAAACAGAGGGATCAGGCCCAGTTAGCATGGGTTCATGAAGGGCAAATCCTGCTTGACCAACCTGATCTCTATGATAAAGTGACCTGCCTGGTTGATAAGGGAAAGGCTGTGGACATTGTCTATTTGGACTTAAGTAAAGCTTTTTACACCGTCTCCCACAGTGTTCTGGAGAAATTGGCTGCTCATGATCTGGATAAGTGGATTCTTCACTGGGTTGGAAAGTGGCTGTGTTTGAAAGTGTTCAAAAACTGTATAGATGAGGCCTTCACTGATATGGTTTAATGGTGGTCTTCACAGTCCTGGGGTAGTGGTTGGACTTGATGATCATAAAGGTCTTTTCCAGTCTAGCTAATTCTATGATTCTATGCCTAACTTAGAGGCCAGAAAACATGCTTAAACACTTCACCCTGTTGGACACTTGCACCCAGTTGCCAAGCTTGCTGTTACGAGATTAGTGACATTCTACACTTCAGCTCACATGATGTAGTCTTCAGGCATCTCAAGGAGCTGACATAGGTGACAAGAGACACTTCCCAAGGCTAAATACTGGAGCTTGCATTTTAATACAGTACATTATTACAGGAAAATATTCTCATCTAGCAGCCATGCACCATATGGTTATCTACTTTCAAGCAGATTGCTAACCCCAGACCGCCTTAATGCAAATAAATCATGGCATTCCTTAATATATTGGAGACTGCATCTGCTATCCTGCACCTGTCACTACCACAGCAACAGAATGATTTATGGTTCTAAACTTCAGCTTGTTATGAAATGGCACATGGATAGACACACATGCCCCCCTCAGTCTGGGGGACAGATGGAAATGTAGCTGTGTCATAAACTTCAGACATTATTTCCTGATAATACCAAAGCACTTTGATGGACAGGTCTTTGGAGAAACACACCTAGAAACTGGTTACTCACCGACATCTATGTGTTTCTTTGATAACTGGAACTATGCTTAACATCTGCCGGTTTAACTTATATGACATGAGGTTCATTTAAAACATTTGTCCACACTGGAGAAATGAAGATCAGTATGTAGCCTTAGAGAAGAGAAGCTCCCCAATTACTTGATGCTTGCAACTCAATTTAAGGTGATTTTAAAGTAAGTGATTTTGTGTGTGTGTATATATATATATATAAAAGTACACACAACTTAGAGAAAACAGACCTACTACTTGTTCAAGAACCTATAATGAAATATATTCATAACTTGAAACCCAACTATAAACTTGGTTTAAGTTGTTCTTTCTTAAAGATAGAATAAATTTCATGTAACTTTACCAGTCTAATATACACATGTAAGTCTCTTGTGGCTCTATGGACAATGAAGGGCAATGCCTCCCATGGTAAAATACATGTCAATACATAACTATCTGTTAAGTAGGTACAGAAGACTTTTTTTTTAGTATGTGCCAAAATTCAGTCACATAAAAGAAGATCAACGCCAGGACTTTTAAACATTAAATTAGGAATTAGCATGGCTTGCTCAGATTAAGTTATTAATTCATCTGTTTCCCTGTGTTGTTTAGACAAGCTCCTTGCCCTGGCTTCCAACTACCACTTGTCTGTAATATCATATATTACCAAGAAACTCTTACTGATGTGTGATCTTTTCAAAGCATTTAAACAGAACTGCAAATAATTTCAATTACACACTGCTTGAACACCATGAAGATAACTCAAGTAGCTTAAAACATTTCCAAACACCTTGAAGACATTTGACTTGGGAGAGCCTTAGGTTTTTCCTATTCTTCCATTTCGGCTTTCAGAGTTATCACACTCTATGCGGAGAACAGCAGAACATGGCTTTCTTCATTATCATGTAAGTATAATACCTTGAACAGCAAGATGAGATGGACAAGAAATACTATTTCTGTGTAGTCTTTGTTCTCTTTCATGACCAAATTGGAGTAACTAAATTTCTTCTGCCTAAGAACTTCATACATCAGTACAGGCAGATTATTTTTGATTGTGCTTTTCACTGATACCAAGAATCTGTAAAAGACACCAGATCTGGTCAGTAATTTTCTCTAATAAATTGTTGCACTGGCATCTTTTATTCACATTACTTTTTTGATGGTTGCTTGCCTGGTTTCCTGCCAGCTTGCTTGCTTCCTCAGCAACCACCAAGAGACCAAAAAAAGCTTCAGATTCCTCACCTTTTGAGCTCTGTGACTGCAGGGGATTAAACATGAACATAAAATTCACTGTTTCTTCAGAAAATCGCTGGCTGATTCATGAAAGAGAATACACTTGAGTCATTACCTCTACATTCAGGTTATTAAGAGCTTTATCTTGTCCCAAACAAGAAAGCTTGTTGGACCTCCAACCCCAAAACTATCAGACTCTTTTAGGCCACAAAGCAACATATTGTGGAACAGGATCCCTCTAGATCCCTGAAGTGTATCTGCAGCTAAATATTGAGATTTTCAGCTCCATTCAAACGTCTGGGGTATTAAACTCTCATCCCAGTTCTCAAAACTATTTTCACAGGTGCAAAACTTGCTTTTTCAGCAAGCTGCGAATGAACAGATGTTATTATACATCTCAGTAGACATCTCACAGCTCACTAGAGTTATGTATTTGATGCCATGCTGCAAGATTTTCAGGGGGTTTAGACGTGCAAATTGAAGGTAGGGTACTTAACAGGATCTTCAAAAAGTCCTACAGAAATCTAATTCCACTCATTTCAAACATGCTTTTTAACAGAGAAGTAAATAATATGTACAGAAGTACATTTGCACAATATACATTGTGCGTCTGTATATTGAAAACAAACATTTGTGAAATGATTATTGCTTCTGTGGCAAATAACTCTGCAACAGAGGACATGCTGCCTAGATTCGAGTTATTTATAGTCTCTACATATTGTAAGAATTATTGATGTTCTAAGGTTGTGCTTTAGAGCCTCAAAGTTATTTAAAATGCAAAATTCTTTACTAATTGTTAGCAGATTAACACTGGTTTTGAAAAAAAAGAAAAGCAGCAGACATGGGTTTTCATACCTGAATGGAAACTGGTCTTTGAGAACGCACATAAATAAACTTCAGGATATTGGGCCAAATTCTGCCTTCAAATGAGCGCAGTAAAATCTTGGCATTTTACTGAAAATTCCTAGACTGTAAATCAAGAAAGATTTTTGCCAGTGCTGAACAACAGAAACAAACCAGTCTTGGAGGAGCTGTAAGTCCCAAATTTCATTTTTCTGTTAAAATTGAACTGGCTTAGGCAAACTGCAGATCTCAGTCAACAGCTTCGCCCATATGAGAAAGAAAAAATACTATGCCAAACTTCTGCTTTCAAGTGAAAATACATCAGCGTTATTAGCTATTTAAGGCTGGAGCCAAAGCCGGTGGAAGTCTGCCACTTATTTTAATAGACTTTGATACGAATCTTTCTGAGTCATAAACAGATTAATAGTAAATAAATAATACTCCAAAAAGCAATCTCAATTCTCCTTCATTGGTTTAGATCTTGTACAGCTGGAAAACTACCCTATGGAATTACATTTCTGACATGTGAAATTACATATGCAGGGGAATCCGCACAAAGAAATGAACATTCTTCATGTTTCATCTCGTTTCCTGCGTTTTATATATAGGCAATTTCAACTTCAAACACAGCAGCCTGAAAGTAAGTGGGAAAGTTAAGATTTTGAATGAAATAAAAAAGACAAAGAAATCATTGCTGTCTTAAACTGTATGGGAGCAAGCTATTTTTAGTTGTGTTCCTGTAGATTACCAGCAATTATATAGAAATATATACAAATAGAATACCAGATTTATATTCTTTAGGAAAATAATGTTACCAATTTTCTAAATTTAATAATTTTCTTATATATTTTTAGTGCTTTTCTTGTAGTTCCAAATTCTTTGGATACAGTAATAATGCAGCAATTCCAGGCTTCATTGGAAACCAAATTAAATTTCTAATCCCTAGAGCTAAAGAGAAAAGAGCGTGCCAAACAGCTAACAAAAAGATCAATTAAATCTGTAGGGTTTTTTAATCCAAAATCATACTTATTGGAAATATTAGGATTTAGCAGCACTGAACTACTATTAAGGATACAAAAAGGATACACTTGCATCATTGGAGGTCTTTTTATATTCTCATTATATCATTATATGATTATATTCTCATTTATTCTATGTTAATCAGTGTAATTTGGGGGTTGAAAGTAGAATTTGGTTTGTGAGCCAATTTTTCTTATGTTGCTGGCAGTCCCTTTATCCCCCTGCTGAGATACATACTGTTCTCAGAACAGACTGGAACCCCAGTCAGTACTCCCAAAGGAGTCAGGTTAGCAGAAACACTCAGAAACAGAGAAATAGCAGTGGTAAGAGACTTAGAAAATATGGCCTGCCATAAGAGGTTGAAAGAATCAAGATTCTTTAGCCTAAATCAGCCAAAAGAGAAAATGTTTGTATTCTTTTATACCAAATATCGCCAAAACCAGGAAAGGACTTGCTCTGCATAACTGGGATGGACAGGATGAGAAGTCACAGGATTAAGCTGCAGGAAGGATCATTTCGGTTGGATATTAGTAAATGCAATTTGATACGTTTTTATAACAGCCTTTTGACCTGTTCCTCATGATCCCTACCACTGATTGTGTGTTAGGGAAAAAGAAGACTTCTATAGAGGACTTTTTTAACATGATTGATAACAAAATATACGGCATTCAACTGTAGATCAGAATAACTACTTAGGTTCTTTGATTGGTAGAAAGTGAAAAGACAGAGAAGGCAGAAAAGTAGAAATTAACTGGTGGTTTACAGCTGCTTTTTCGATATCCTTCAAGGGTATATTTCATTATAATGAATCCAGAATGCAGAATTTCCCACATCCTAGAGGAATTATCCCATCATTCCTATTCAATTAAAAAAAAAGAAAATTAATCAGTCTCTTTTTGAACAACACTAATCCAGTCTCTTTTAAGGCATTAAGATCTAATTTATACACTCAGTCATAAGTTTCACATATCCAGCTGCATTACAAGACTTTGATGTAAAGGGCTCATTATGCCAACCACTGAAACTCCTGCCACATGCAACTCCTCAATCTAACCTAGAAAAATCATGTAGTTACATTTATTTACTCCTTTTACCTGGAGATATCAAAGTGCTTGAGAAACTTTAATTATCCTCACAATCCAACAAGGTAGCAAAGTATTAGTGCAACCTATTTAAAATACAAGAAAATAGAAGGACAAGACTTAGTAATTTTCTCGAGATCATGGAGAAAAAAAGGAGCTATCATTAAAGCAGATTAAATAATTCTTCGTTTCTATTCACAAGATGGTGCTTCCTCTCTAACCATGACAATGTCCATCAGGTGTGACATTTCCACTTCTCTTGTCATTTGCCCTTTGTCTCAATTTTAACATGCAAAATTGGTGTTTCATAATAGTGTCTGATCAGATCAAGCTTCCAGAGCACCCAATTCACTGAAACGCAGAGGCCGCTAGGTCAGGCAAGACTCGCCCTTGGTGAAACCATGCTGGCTGTCTCAAATCACCTCCCTGTGCCTTATGTGTCTTGCTGACACCAAACACTTCTGCTTCACCCTACACATAAAGCCTTTCAGATAACTGCAGAATAGAACAGATCCTGGTTGCCCATGTGAATGTTTTTTGTCCATGTAGCAGAATACATGCAGTAGGTTTTTTCCACCTCTGCTTTGCCTCTGCTGACATTAATTAACGTAAGTAGTTGTATAAAGTTGTATTATTGGATCAGTGGCTTTTGCTGAGTGCTCACCTGGGCATCTGTCCTGGGTTTAGCAGTAGCAGTCAATTTTTCTCCTTCTTAGTAGCTGGTGCAGCACTGTGTTTTGACTTCCAGCCTGGGAACAGTGCTGATAATACCGATGTTTTCAGTTGTTTCTAAGTAATGTTTACCCTGACCAAGGACTTTGTGAGCCTCATGCTCTGCCAGGGAGGAGGGGAAGCCTGGAGGAAGCAGAGACAGAACACCTGACCCAAGCTAGCCAAGGAGGTATTCCATACCACAGCACGTCATGCCCGGGGAGGTAACTAGGAGTTACCTGGAAGGACACGGGGTCTTCTGGGTCAGACTCTTTTCTTGGCTGGTGGTATCATATTCTCTTCCCTTGTTATTTTCTCTTATCATTGTTGTCATTGGTGGTAGCGGTGGTGATTTGTGTTGTAGATTGGTTGCTGGACTGTTCTTGTCTCAACCCGTGGGAGTTGCATTCTTTCAATTCTCTTCCCCATCCCTCTGGGAGCGGGGAAGGGGAGAACCCCTGGGGCAGGGGGGACGCTGGCCTCGACTGCTTCCAGCCCGGCACCCCTCACTGGGAGTGAGTGAACGAGCTGTCTGGCTGGGTGTAAACCACGACAGCATCTCTGCACTGCTTCTCAGAGGTCCACTTAAGACACTTAAGCAGATAGATCTCACATGTCTTAACCCTGCTTAAATGAAAAGTATTCAACAAAACACCATTTTCATTAAATTGGATCCATATATTTCTTTGCAGAAGAAAATGCAACAAATCAAATAAGAGAAGTGATCTAGCTCTGTGATATTTTTCAAAAAAAAATTATATCCTTAAGCACATAATGGTGTTAGCTATTTCATTTCTGAAGTCTTCACAACCTCTTTTTGATATTGAGGTGCCCACAACAGTTCATTGTTGTGACAGCCTCTAATATCTAATAGCCATTTAACATCTCTGTGCACTCTGGCCTCCTGTACCTTTTCACAGTAGGAGCTATATATCCTCCCTGCCTCAAGGGCATAGCTACTCTGTAGCTCTTTTTTATTATTATTATTTTCTTATTTTGCTTACTTTTCTGGGAAGACAGCATGATTTAACATCTCCCTGGAAAATGCCAGGCAGCATTCACTCCTCTCTAGGTCAGCTGTACCAGTTCCCTTTTAAATTTATTAAACCAACCAGTCCTTCTAGTATTACCAGCATGATTATTACTCATTAGTTGTACTGCAGAAACACTGCAGCGCTTCATCTTGTTACACACTCCAGCAATAAATAGCAAATAATTGAACCTGTTCTCAAGACAAAAAAAAAAAGGGGGAAACTGTGGATATGACAAATAAGTGAGAGGAAATGCAAACTAATCATAGGAAATATTCTGTGCCAAATTTGTTACAGAGGGAAAACAGACAACGAATGTCATTCTGGTGACAGGTAGATGAACTGCTCAGTATATGTAATTACAAACAAGATGCTCTCCTCTCCAAAATATGAACAAGCCAGTCTGGAAAAGGCAGTGCATGCTGGAGCAAAGGGAATGTGTGACTCCTCTTTCTCTTCTGCAGGCAGGAGGGCTTACAGCAAAGCAGATACACAGCCTCCAACACATTTCTGGATTCCTTCTACCCATTTTAATTACCAGATGTCTGTGCACTCCCAGTTCCTTGGTATTTGGATACTGTGATCTCCTTAAGGGCACAAACAATCCCTAAAATCCCTGATGAAATAAAACTTCACTGGCTTTACTTCTTTTCAGGATTTCACATTTCTTTTTATATGCATTATCATCTGCCTTCTGGTACATTCACAACTCACCTCCAAATTGTGAGTATGGTCGTAATGCTTGAAAGGCAGTAATATTCTGAAAAGAAACCTCAAATGGCACTGTATGGATGCAACCTTTTATTGTCTCCCTGCTGCTTCTAATGCAAGCTGTTTACTTTGGCATATTTGAAAGGCCACACTGCTATTTGTCCTAAAACTTGCTGCAGATTGATTTGATAATCATGCCAAGTTCTTTCTGTTTCTGATGTCTTCAGTCCTAATAATTCAACTCATTTATCAGTGCTGGTAAAGGAATGGAATGCCTCTTGCTGTGCAGCGCTCACAGAAGTACGAGTGAAAGAACTTTTATCAATCTTATGTGTCCAAAAAGTGCTATGAAACACTCAGCATGGTTCCTGTATGTTGCACTTCTGAATTCACACAACTGTAACCATTCTATTTTGTCTACTTTTCTGACTTTCAGTCCTTGACATAGATACGTTCGGTCTGCTGAGGGCACAATGCTCTAAAGTTCACATTGAAAAGCAGATCACCAGAAACAGAAAGATTAATTTCAACCTTTTGTTAATTAGAAACTTGTGTTCTGCCTTTAAGAAATTAAACTTAAGAAAGACTCAAAATCCTGTGATCTAGAAATCTACCGCACATATTTCCTGCAGTATATAAATGATTTTTTAGATGCAATTACCACAAATGTAAATAAAAAGAGTCAGTGTTCCTCTGGAAAACTTGTCTATGTTACCATTTGCATCCACTTTTAAACTTTGCAGCTCCTTGACAAATTACTCTTTATATTGCATTGGACACATTCTGAACCAGTGTGACTCATTTTCCTGTGCTAGAGATCCTGGCATATCACAACACAAGAGCTACTAATCTCAGTGTCAATATGCAGTTAATTTGGAAATGGAAATCAGCTTGCCATGCAAAAAACTTAGCTTGAGGTGTGGATAGAGAGCCTGAAAGAACAAACAGAAAAAAAGGCACTTGATTGAAGAGTGCAGCTGATCTGCAAGAAGCTGTGCAAAGATGAGCCACAAACACCGGTGTTCAAATTCATGGAATTGCATGTCACAAGGACTTTATTACTTTTTTAGGTTTATCATAATGGAAGATAGTTGGTTCAATGCGTGAAAAAATAATGCAGCTAGCAAGGTAGCAAATACACTTCTGTAATTTGGCTACCTTTATATAGGTACTTACAGCTGACGTACCTGTGTGGCAGGGCAATTTCTGTCCTACAAATATGGCAAAATCTTTGTAACTTCAACAAAGCTAAAAAAGTGAGAGGAAAAAAAGTAAGTAAAACATGGATGCATAATTGTCTTTATTTTGTATTCCTTACTTTATCCACTCATCAAGTATGGGTAATGATTTTTTTTCTCTGTGCCCTCTAAGCACGTACGCTCATAAACCTGGAAACTGTATCCAACTTTCATAGCACTCTTATTTGTAAAGTGATCAGTGTGCATTTCATCATGTGCTCAATATGTTTGTTTTTTCCTTTCAGTCCTACTTCAGTTCTGAACAGAGATCTGATGTACTGATACACAGTTTGGTCCACTATAAACCACAGTGAATAAAGTACTTGGATATTTTTATGCTTTTTGGACTTAGTGAAAGGAAAAGGTAAATGCATACTAAGGTGATGGGCGTGAGCTTAGATGTTTCAAAGGAAAGCGGAGAAAAGAGGAGCTACCACAGGCAGCAAAAGACAGCTGTCATGTTCAAATACAATGTCTACAGGATAAGGATCCCCACAGATCCCTGGGCTCCCTTGAGAGAATTCTCTTTCTTTACAAGTTCAGACTGTGACTACTAATGCTACAAACACCCTGGTTCCATCTTTTGTGTGCAGTCTGTTTACACTCTCTCCTATTGCAAATAAAGAATACCCTGTAATCTGTTTCTTGAACAGAAGCAAAAGCAAAATATTCAAGGCCTGTAATATCTTAGTTTCTTTGATCACAGCTGGGTGGCAATATAGACTAGAGAGACTAATGACTTGTAATGAAGGAATATTCCCCACACGTTCAAACACATTTACCTTTCCTTTTTTCCACCTTCCCCAAGTAACATGAAGAAATGCAGACAGCCTTTTTATTAATAAAAAAGTTGATACAGAAGTGGATGAAACAGGAGCCAAAACCAGCAGGCACCAGGTAACCATGATACTAATTAGCTGTAATTTTCTTTCAAGCCTTTATCTAACTCACCTATTCAGACTGCACTGTACCATTAGACTGTCTCTTCTTTCTGTTGGGTATACTTATATTCCAAGCTCTGTAATCCAATGATAAGAAGGTTTTTGGAAGTCATTTAGTCTTTAAGTCATATAAAATACGTGAAGACAGGCAACAAGGACCAGGATGCAAAACTCCTTTCTTCTCATCGGAGTATGTACTCTTCTCACCAGAATACAACTCTCTATTTTCTCCTCTGGTCACATTAATCTTGAATTCTTCTATACACAGTAGCTTGATCAAGCTCCAGTAAAAGTGATAGAAATCACACCCTGCCAGAGACCCTCTGGACTTTGAAAGGGTAAGACCAGGTTTGCAAATTCGGGGGTTTTTTTACTAAAACTTCCTCACCACAAGGTTATGTGCAGGAAATATCTCACACCATTACTGCCGAAGTCCAACCGTTGGCTCTCTGATTCCTGAAAGATATAGGAATCAGACATAAAACAGGCACACACTTTGGTAAAGCCAGGTTCCAGCTCAAATACAGCTCTGCATATTGTGTTTCTTCATGCTTTCTCCAGCTGGGCCCTTCGATGTGATATGAAGAGTCAGAAGACTGTCAGTGGAATGTAAACAAGCAGTTTCAGAGAATTTTCATGCTAATACTTCTGGCAGTGAAGAGAGGCGAATAGTAGCAATAGCATTAAATAAATTATGATGATTTTAAAATAATTCTAAAATCCTCTAGTTGTATCAGTCAGTGGTTTTGTACACAGAATTTCTTCTATCAGAAATAGGAGACAACAAACTATAATCAGAATCTTCAAAATGCAGTAAAAATGTGTCAGCCGTTGAACACAAAAATGTAACAATGGGCCTCATCCCATGGGGTATGGCCCTAGAGAGAAGAGGGGTCCAGCAAGCTGGTTGATATTCAGGTATTACCATGTCCAAGCTCAAGAAAGATCCATCCCAACAATCTGGAAATCAAGCAAAGGTGGCAGGAGGCCTGAAGAGGTAGGGAAGGAGCTCCTAACTGAACTTTAGACATAAAAAGAAGTGTACAAGAGGTGGAATCAGGGTTGGGTTAGGATAACCAAGGCCAGCCTGGAGCTGAATTTGGTGAGGGATGTGAAGAGCAACAAGAAAGGTTTCCACAAGTATGTTAGCAGCATAATAGGGAAAATATGGGCCAGCCACTGAATGGGGCAGAAGAACTGTTGACAAAAGACATAAAGAAGGATGAGGTTATCAATGTCTTCTTTTACCTCAGTCTTTACTATTAAGCCTGACCTTCAACAATACCAGACCTCCGAGACCAGAGGGAAAATCTGAGATGAGATGAAGACATACCTTCAGAGGAGGAGAACCAGGTGAGGCAGCACTTAAAACAAACTGGGCATGCAGAAGTCCGCAAGCTGAGGGAGCTGGCTGATGTCACTGCAAGCCACTTCTGATTATCTCTGAACGGTTATGGCATCTGGGAGAGGTTTCTAAAGACTGTAAGAGAGTAATTGTCACTCTGCCTTCAGGAATGGCAAGGAGACAGATCCAGGGAACCACAGGCCAGCCAAGCTCACTTCAGTCCCTGGGAAGGCGATGGAGCAAATAATCTTCTAAAACATTCCAAGCCCATGAAGGACCAGAAATTGACTGGGACTGAAACTGAAAGGGGTGGATGTTGTTTAACTCAACTTAATTAAGACTTTTGACACTGACAGTCTCCATGACACCCTCATCGACAGGCTGACACAAGTACAGGTTAGGTAACTGGACAGCAAGGTGGACTGAAAACTGGCTAAACAGCCAGGTCCAGAGGGTCGTGATCAGCTGCAAAAAAGTCCAGTTGGAAGCAAGTCATTAGAGGTGCGCTCCAGGAGTCAATACTTTTCATTAACAACCTGGATGATGGGACAGAATGCACCTTCAACAAGTTCCCAAGTAACACAAAAGTGGGAGGAGTGGCTAATAGATCAGATTGATGTGCTGTCACTGAAATGAAGAGTTTGGAGACATCAGGTGACAGTAATCTCATGAAGTTCAAAAGAGGGAAATGCAAAGTTCTGCCTCTGGGGAGGAGTAACTCCAGGCAACAGTCCATGCTGAGGGCTGACTGACTGAAAAGCGGCTTGGCAGACAAGACCTGGGTGTCCTGGTGGATAACCATGCTGACCATAAGCCAGGAAATGGACTATCATGGCAAAAAAGGTCAAAAGCTGCAACTAGGAAGAATGCTGCCAGCAGGTTGACGGAATACTCCAGACTGTGATATGTGAGACCACATCTGGAGCACTGAGTCCAGTACTCCCCAGTACAAGACAGATACAGACTTACCCGATTGAGTTCAGAGCAGGGCCACAAAGACAGTTAAGGGACTGGAACGTTTTCCGTACGAGGAAAGGCTGGGAAAGATGGGACCGTTCAGCCTGTAGAAGTGATGGCTCAGGGTGATCTCATCAGTGTTTATAAATGCGTGGTTGGAGGGAATGAAGCCGGACTCCTTAGAGTAGTGCCTTACAGAGGCTGAGAAGACAAGAGATAATGGGCACAAATTAAAAAATATTCAACTCCATCTGCTCTCACTCACTCTGCTTGAGCAGGAGAATTGGACTTGATGATTTAAAGAGGTCCTTTCCAACCTAAATGATCTGTGATTCTATGATAGAAGAGCAATGGAAAATCAACTAATTTCTCCAAAAGTGACAGCACTCATGAATTAAGACATAGTAAAACCTGCTGAATGCCTCATTCTCAGGAAATAAAGTAGCAATTTGGTCTCACGGAAAACCTAGTGTCACAAAAGACTGAAATAAAAGCACAATGTTTCTACAGAAACACTCTGTAGCTCTGGAAACCAAAATCCTCTGTAGAATTATGAGTTTCAGTCATCTTGAATCGCACTAGAACATATTCTTGCAAGGAAAGATAACAGACTGCTAAATCAAAGGAAATAAAAAATCTGCATTGTTTTAAAAGCCCGCCTTCTCATTTAAGAAAGCCTTAGGAAACTCCAAAGCTTACAAAAAGTATTATTATTGAAGTGAAACGTGTCTAAGAGAACTGCCAAATGAAGGTCAGGTTGAACACTCTGCTGAAGTATACATTTTTAACATAGCATATCTCCTGTGATGTCTGCCATAAATAAGCAAAGTAAAAAGAATTCTGAATTTTGAACAAGGAATAAAGTCCATGCCTTCTGATTCTGTTTTCACTGCTTTTTGGTTTAAGTTTTAGAGCAGGGATCTCTGTATAATGTCTATTAATGAGGCTTCAGGTCCTGTGTGTATCCTGTAGGAGTCACTACAGTGCAAGTAAGTATAGTTCAGAGAGGACAAGGTGAAAAAGAGGTAGATGAAAGAAATAGTAGAAATAAAATTGATGCAAGTTCAGCACAGACTTTCTGTGTTAAAATAATTTTCAGGGGAAAATATCAGAAAATAACACATATCTAAGACAATTAGAATCACAGAATCACAGAATGGTTTGGGTTGGAAAGCACCTTAAGATCATCTAGTTCCAACCTCCCCACCATGGGCAGGGATGCCTCACACTAGACCATGTCACACAAGGCTCTGTTCAGCCTGGCTTTGAAAACTGCCACGAACGGAGCATTTACCACTTCTTGGGCAACCTGTGCCAGTGCCTCACTACCCTCACAGTAAAGAACTTCTTCCTTAGGTCTAACCTGAACTTCCCCTCTTTACATCCATTATCCCTTGTCTTATCACTACAGACCCTTTCTGGCCCCTTTCAGACACTGGAAGGCTGCTCTGAGGTCTCCACGTAGCTTCTCTTCTCCAGGCTGAACAGCCCCAACTTTCTCAGCCTGTCTTCACACAGGAGGTGCTTCACCCCCTGTATCATCCTTGTGGCCTCCTCTGGACTTACTCCAACAGCTCCATGTCCTTCTTATGTTGAGAACACCAGAACTGCACACAGTGCTCCAAGTGGGATCTCACAAAAGCAGACTAGAGCAGCACAGCTTTCTCTTCTAACACTCTTGCCTCAAGGAAAGGGTGTTATAAGGCATAGTCTGGATGGAAAAGGAAAAGGAAAGGAAAGCTGGTGCATGAGCTTCAAGGGAGCCATAGCATGCTGGAACATCTGGGTAAACCATGGAGCTGCAGAGGCCATAATACAGAAAGCCAACGTGATTTTTTTTATCCCATTTCCGACAGAAGGAAAATCAGTGGTTCTGTCTGATGAAGACAAGCGGGAAGAAAAAGGTAGGGTTTAGGTGCCTAAACACTGATATATGGTACCATAGACACCATAAGGTAATGGAGATACCTGCTAGCATATATCACACATAAAGGAAAATAATCAGGGGCAGAGGAACATGTCTAGATGAGAAAGAAATTAGTGGTGCATATTATTGCATTATTGGTAGCTACAGAGCTTCAAGAAAAAAATAACACAAAGCTCCTTAGATTTCAATAAGCAGTGCAGTCTCAGAGGAATAAACATCTGAGAAAGCAGCATGGACTCGTATTAATTTTGTGCCAGAAGTAAAAGCTAATTCATAATATTGTAGAAGCTAATGACTGTTCGATGTTAGAATAATACAGTCAATTAAGTTATGAATCTTAGAAAAAGAACCTAAGGATTTGGACAGAATTATCTAAGCAACTAATTACTGGCATGACTGCAACCTTGGCAAAAGATCCGCCAATAATACAACAGAAAGAGAGTGACTTAGGGACCCTGGCAGCACAGTTGTGATTGGAAATCCACAAGTAAAGACATACAGATGAACTGTAGAAATCTGATGGGTTTGTTTCAATATTTATTTTTACTAGAAGTATTCCAAAATCATAAAAATAAGAATAAAACCTTCAGCTTCCAAAGTGAAGTATCATGAATAAAAACCTGAAAGTTATTTTTTACTTAATGAGCATGCATGCCTCAGAGTGAACAAATACCTTCAACAGATAGAGCTCATTGTCCCACTCACAAACCACTGTTCTCTGAGGATAAATGATATTCTGGAAACGCTCATATCTGAATATGATCTATAATATCCAAAGCAACCAATACCAAGTTTGCCAAACACTCCACATCTAACTAGCAATAATTTCCAAAAGCATCAGAAAAGAGTGTGAAAATGACAGAATGTAAAAATACCTGAACAGTCACACAACCCCAACTGCAGTAGTATCTTAATCAGAATTAGTTATGTGTAATGAACCTAAAAGAAACCTTAGAAGTGGGGAAACTTCTCCTTGTCTGCTGTGTAGAAACACCTCAATATAAAGTCTTGGATCTCAAAATGAAATATGTAGAAATAAAATTTCAATAATCAACTGGCTTTGGAGTTCCTGTGAGAGGCTACATCCTCTACAGTTAAACAAGACAAAAACAATATTTGAAAAACTTACCCTTAGAAATGTCACAAGATCATTTTTCAAGATGGGATTAAGCACTTACCACTTCCTGATCCCCTGCATTCAAACCCGTATTCAAAAAGCAGTAAAGAAAAAAGACAGCAAGTCAAGGAATCAAAATTCTATTAAATCACATTTTTCACTTCCTGAGACATTGTTTTGACAGGCTTCCCTGTATCATTAGCAGCAGCATTTTTAAAGAAAGGAATGTCACATTAAGTAGTAGGGCTCTACATTCAAACTGCCTGTGCAGTATTTGCTGCTATTCTAATTACTTTAGATGGTGGGAAGTATCACATTGATGTGAAAAGTGTTGTCTGAGTTTAAGACTCAGTTCACTTAGCTTTAGACATATAATATACAGTTTTCTATGTGAACTAGGCATCCTAACTTCCTTTTATAATTACTGGAGAGAAATAAGAGCTCTGAAGGCAAGTCTCATCAACCTAATTTTAGATACATACATTAGGAAGACATGAATTGGGCCTAGAAATGCTTGTCTCTTCTCATGGACTGTCAAGAGACAAAGTCAGAAATTTCAGCTGTAGACAAATACTACGTAGACCTTCATAGTCTTGAGGCTTTGATTAACTTCATTTGACCTAGAATTGTAGAAAGAAGCAGTACTTTTAACCAGGTATTGAGGAATCTGTTGCATGCTTACATGACATCAAGGTATTTATGTTAATCGTAGTTTTAAAGATATAGGTACCTTAAGAAATCTATTTTTATGAAATACATATATCACAAAATTAATATAATGGAAGTGAAAATGTTGTACACACTTTGTCTGTATTATTCTTTACTTCCTACACATCATTTATCTTAGGTTCAAAAAGCCAGTTGAAAAATCATGGAATATACAGCAAGACTATTATCTCTGCAGACTCTTTTTCCCCTCCTTTGTCTATTCTTCATCCTCATCTAACTGAAAAAGTCCCTATTCACTGCAGGGTGTGTGTGGATTAGGTAAATTTTAAAGGTCCCTTCCAACACAAGCTATTTTATGACTTGTCTCTTAAATTATAAAATTTCTATGGGAGGAATCTCTTACCAGAAGCTTCCTTTATTGAGGGCTAAACCAACTCAAATTTATTCCCATTTGTTGCACATCAAGACCACAAAAATGCTGAATTACTATGAAGCAGCTGCTAGACAGTAACTTGTGAAAGTGTCTAGAACACCACTTGGCACCCTGAACCTACTGCTATAAAAAATATATTTAATGGAATACAAATAATGCAATTGAACCTGACTTGACCGAAATAAAAAATGGTTACACAGTTGGCTCCAAAGAACTACAGAATAGCTTTTAAATCTATGTTTGGCCTTGTATAAGTTGAACAGCTACAAAATTATTTCATGTATCTCACTGAAAGGCATTATTGAGATACAAAGGGTGATAAGGCCTGGGTAAACCCTTTAGTAGCAACAGGCAATGTCTTTACTGAAGGTAATAGTATGGGGGTTAATGTGTGCAAAATGAAAGGTAATAAAAAGGGAGCTGTAATGGGGAACTGCTTAATAAGGAAATAATGTATTAGCATTTGACTAGTGATTCCGTTTTTCAAAGACAGTTGATTAAAATCCTCTTACTGGTTCAAAGATTTCACCTTAGGCTACTTCACTCTGTGTTACATCAACTATGCACACTATAACTTACCAAACTACGCATATACCAAACATATACCAACAATAAATGGCTTTCCAGGCAGTGAGAAGGATGAGGAATTCTAAGCTTGACTACACACTAAAAGTGATAGAAGATATCTCCAAGTCCACCATTTGTACAACAACATATGTCAAGTTTTATAACTATTTAAAAATAACCTACTAGAACCTGAAAAGATACAGGAGGCAGGAATAGAAATGTTTGCAGATTTGGCTCCATGTGGCAGTAACAGATGACTAACCATGTGGCTTGGGAGTCACATTCACTTCCCAAAACTTAAGGAAAGGAGAGCAATGAAGTGAATCCTTTTGGAAAGCAAAATTTGCAAATATAGTTACTCTCTATGCACTGATAAAGAATTCAATACCTCAAAAGAAAGCAAGCTTTTTTGCCAAGGTTTGAAAGAATGCAAAGAGAACACAAAAGTCTTTATCAGCATGTCAGTTGATGCTTTGATCTGTGGATTTTATCCAGCAGAAAACTCTGTGGGAAAAACCCTTTACACTGTATAACAAGAACCATCAAAGCAGCTTAATCTTATATGGTCAAAACTCTCTGCTTTTTAGCACAAAGATGCTAAACTGCAACGAAAATGTTCCCAATGTTTCTAAGCAAATAAACTATTATTTAAATAGATAAATTGAAAAGCATATTAAAAACCTAATTTCTAGATGTGGAAATGTTTAAAAGCCATATAAAAAATTCCAGTATCCCCCTGATTCTGCTAACTGAATGCAATCCTTCTGATTTCAAAACACCTCTAACAGTCATTTTGTAAAATGATCAATGATATGCATTGAACTGCACTGGAAAACAGGATGAGAATGCAGAATGCCTTTTCATTACAGCCTATTAACAGAAATGTTAGTTTGGCTTAGATCTATCTTTCCCTATCATGCAAGATGAAATTTCATTAAACTAATTTTGCTGAAGTGAGTAAGAAGAACAATCTGTGAATGAAGAATGTACATGAATAATTAATGTCATGGTCACTGAGCTATTGAATCCCAGCCAAGAGAATTATTGGATGTAATGGGACCTTGCTAACCAAGCCAAGGCTCTGTTTCCTAAATATTGCATGTACAATAAGTAGGGAATGGTCATTGTGGCAACAGCCAAAGACAAAGGATAGATAGACAAATGAGAATATAATTAATTACATCTATTTTCTGTATCTGGAAATTAATCCAAATGGTTTGCTGAAAAACATATGAAGCCTATGACAAAGTTCAGAGTTAAGTCCAGAACTCATGAGTTCACAGAATCACTCCTTCTCTATTTGCTAAAGGTCATGACTCTATACATTTGGCCATCACAGTTTCTTTTTCTGCAGTAACCATGTGTAAGAAGTCCTAAACTCCACACAGACTGACTGCTTTCAAGCATCCTCTGACACTTTGGGTAATCAGTTATCCCACTGAATAAAGTTCCATTAAGTGCATGGTTTTGGCATGAAGCACAAAATGATTCAGGAAAATTGCAGAAAAATAGGAGTAGCTGATCCCATCTCACTGATCTATACATTATGTAGCAAAAGGAATTTTTTGGGTGGGAGAAGTGAAACTAAGTAAAAGAAAATCTTGGACAAAACCCCCCAAAATACTTACCCAGTAAGCTCTATCTGCCTGTCAAAGAAAATCTCCAGAAGACAGCCACTGTTTCAGTCAATAAAATCTAGCCTGGATATGAATATCATTAGAATTGGCCTTTAAAGATCATTATGGCCTTGAGAGAAGTAATGCAGGATGTTCTCCATAATAATAGGAATTGAGGGGAGAAAGCTATTTTTAGTCAGCAATTTTGTATTTGGGTTTTCAATTTAAACTACTGGGAACGTGGAGAGCTGAAAATATTGCTTTAATATCTCCTCAGCTGCGGACTTTTTCTGATAAGATGGAAAATAATAATATCACCTTATATGTATGTAGCTGCCTTTGTCCCAAAGGATCTTTGGGCATCAATCAGCTATTCATAAGGAAAAGTATATTCACTCAATTATAGATTACAGCAATCAGATATTAGTCAGGAATACAAAACTTGTTAGAACAAAAGATTATACAAGGACACTGGTGTCATATGCAAACCCCTGTGTTTACAGTGTATGTTTAGGCAACCCTGAAAGTCAATAACTTAATTATCCTACAGTTGGATTTGAAAAGTAAGTGGCACCAGAAAGGGAACAAACGTGGAGCCTTTCCTGGGATGGTAGAAGACGGTAGAGGAATACAGCATTTCTAGTCAAGCCAATTTTTTATCTGAATGTTCCGAAAGAAGAATGTGTGAAATTGCTGTGAAGAATTGATATGGAAGATACTGATATAGAACTAGAATTGTTTTAGGGCAGAGAAAGAATATGCAAGAATGTGAAAGGATCACTATAAAACAATTCTGTGGTAGCTTTCATGTTACTAAATAATGATGTTATTTAGTTACTTAGGAACCAATTAGGTTCTTACTGAACTAAGATCTTCTCTGCAGACCTATGTCCACTGTACATCTGGTTTCAATGGAATGTTACAACAGTAGCTAATGAAGTTCTGGAAATAAAGCTATATTCACCATTCAGACTTTCTCCTTCACACTTGTTGCAAAAGTTTGAAAGGAGGATTGATTCTCCATCTGATACTTGTTCAGTCCTGTTTCATCTGACCTGTACTCCTTCACTGCTCCAGCCGCAATGGAGCCATGAAAGGCAGTGCGCTTGTATGCATGGTGGACTCGACAATTGCACAACACAGGTACATCATGAAACTGGACCAAATGCCATAAATGCTGTATTATGGATGCAATTTGTCCTTTGAATGCTCCTTTGCCCAGCACCAGTGTGTGTATAGCTAGCAACTAGCATCCCAAACAGCCCCTAATATACAAAGGTGATTTTGGTCAGTACGGGCAGAATCTCATTCATCTTACTTGACAGCAAACTACTGTTCTCTCACCTCCCTTTCGCATGTGTGCTCTGTACCCACCCTGTCTGCTCCCATTCCCCTTATTCTTTCATCTACCTAGTCCTTCCTGGTGTTTTTGACACACCATGCCGATGTCTGTGAGGGCTGCTACAGGACCATCTGTTTTCTCATGCCTTGTGTTTCAGATACAAAGAAGGAAGCAGAAAATAAATCCCTCTGCTCAAAGGCCAGAGATACAAATAAAACTAGGGCTGATTTCTTTCTTGCTTTCTTGTCACCACTTTACAGTAATTGTCTCAGTTCCCATAGTATGCACACAAAAGAAAAACAGATCTAATTGCTGTTTCATTGGAAGGGCAATGGAAAAGGTGACTAATCAGAGGTTGGAGTTCTTGAAATTCAACAGTGATGCTCCTTCTCATGCTACTGAAAAACTGGCTCAAACTATGGCCAGTTATTCACAAGAAAAACATAAAATTTGACAACGTCCAGGTAAAATCAGCCTTTGCTCTCAGTAGCATCAGAAAACCATTCCCTGAATACACACTGTCTTTTCTGTTGGCATCTTCATTGCTTTGCCTTGAGACCTGGTCAAGGTCAGGCTGGAACCAGCAAGTAGCAGAAAGCAGCAGGCTTGAATGTACTAGTGAGGAAAAACACAGCCCCCAAACCAAGAGGGCTCAGCCAAGTTCAGGCAGGGAGGTCAGCCAGAGCAGATGCTTTGAGGAAAACTCTGCCTAATGCCCCAGAAACATCCAGCAGCAACTTGGCCAAGCAACCCAAAAGCTATGAAAAGGCAGAGGTCAGAGTCAGCTGTAGCACTTTTCTTGCCCTACCAACTGAGCTGGGCGATTGGATGTTTCAAGAGCCATACCTCTCCAAGAATCTTTTGTCCTGGCCAGTCAATCACCCAGAACAAGTGTAAGGTTCAGAGTGCACATTTGTGTTTGTGTATGTTTGCACACGTGTGTGTCTGCATGTTTCCCCATAGGTCCTAGACATTTTCCCCTCTAATTTGACCAGCTACTCTCAATAAAAGCTAAATTGACTGTGGCTTGAATCTGACCAATTAGTCTTTTGGGCAACAGCATAATGCTCACAATGTAACAATGTGATGCCTTGAATAAAGTTGTAACATGGTCTTATGAGGTGGTGTTGCCCAGGTTGGGAGGGAAAGCAAACGATTAAGGATCTTCTAGAAAGAAACTTAACTCTATCCCAGCCAAAACCAGAACAGGCTCCTGGCTCCTCTGCTGAAGAGTGCGAGAGCACTCCAGCCCTCATTTCCAGCTTTTAGAAAATGTACTGTATTCCTGTAATCTCAGATTTTATAGGAAAGCCTTGCTTGCTGTTTTTCCAGTAAGCTGAAGCAAAGTTTTCATTGCTGCTGTTGCTGTTCTATATCTGAAGTACTCATACTAGCCAAAGTTTCATCACTGTGTATTAACGATTGTTACACAAACTTGAGGTTCAGGTAGGTGCAGTATTTTCTCAACCCAAACTCAGCCTTGAGCATGTAAATAATGAAGAGCCTGCAGAGGGCAAAGAAAGTAAGCAAATGTTGTGTTACTGTTATTTGCACTCTAAATAGAATGAAGACTCTCAAGGTCAGAAGGGTGAGTTTAGATGTGAGATTGTTCAAAAGCAGTTTTCTGTTTCTAGAGAAAAGCAAAAGAATGGCATAGCCAATATCCAATCTGCCTGTCTCTGAGACCCTAATTCGACTGACCAAATACCCTCCTACATTCAAGTCAAATGGGGGCTTCTCCTTGCCAGACAAGTCAAATAGCTCAGGCCTCTGAATGAACTTCGGTAGAAGGCACTACAGCAATACATTTTAACTGTTCTACCACTGTACCCCAATTCTAAAAATAACAGTATTCAGATCATTAGAAAACTAAATGATGAACCCAAAGATAAAATAAATAAAATGAATTATGGCAGAGTACATGATCATCAAAGCATAACCTGAAAATACCATCTAAATATAACCAATATAGTGTTGCATTCTATATGAATACATTCTTATGCAAGCAAGTAATGTGAACTCCCACGTCGTCCCCCCAAGTGCTAACTCTGAAACCCTGAATGACAACTTAAATGTCAGCACTGTTAATTATTTCTCTACAAGCTATTTCAACAGAATATTCACTTAATATGCTTGAGTCAAAAAAGTAAATCTTGAATCTTTGCAAGATCACAAAAGTTCCAATTATCCACCTTTCAGCTGTCAAACTTAAATGTGGCCAAAAGCAGCTTCTACAATCCTTATCACATTTGAAATGCCATTGAAAACTAAAATGATAGAGATATAAACTAATTAAAATTTAACATGAAACAAAATGCACAATTTGTTTCCTGTCACCCCTTCAGACAGTACAAACTCAAATATATGATTTAGAGAGCTTATATGTTTCTCTATCTTGCCTATTTTTAACTAGAACGATTCTTAATAAATCCTTATGTCAGTGTGGCACAATACAGCAAATGAAGCAACTTGTGGCACAAGATACAGCAACAGATGAAATGCACAATATGAAGTTTAACAGTTTTTTCTTTTTAATTGCAGAAAAGATCACAGAAAAGCAGCTACTTCATTTTATAAGTAAAAACAAGATAACCAAGAAATATTGCCTAGCACTAGAAACCATCCCCATACTGCTAAACCATGAAGTAGAATTTTTATGCTGCAGTAGCAATAACTACAAAGGAAAGACCATGCCATTCTAAAAGAGGTTTTATAATGCTAAGCATTATTATGAGTTTCCAGAAAATGTCAGCAGAAAGCTTTAAAAAAGAGATTTTTCTTTTGTGCATATATTATCTAGATGAGATTCAATAAGACTTGGTGCTGGGTCCTGCACCTGGGTCGCAACAACCCCATGCAATGCTGCTGACTTGGAGAAGAATTGGCTGGAAAGCTGCTCAGTGGAGAAGGACCTGGGCATGCTGACTGACAGAGCTGAACATGAGCAGCTTGTACCCAGGCAGCCAAAAAGGCCAATGGCATCCTGGTTTGTATCACCACTAGTGTGGCCAGCAGGGCCAGGGCAGTGATTGTCCCCCTGTACTGGGCACTGGAGAGGTTGCACCTCAAATCCTGTGTTCAGTTCTGGGTGCCTCACTACAAGAGAGACACAGAGATGCCAGAACAGGTCCAGAGTAGGACCGTGAAGGGTGCTGGTGAAGGGCTTGGAGCACAGGTGTGATGAGGAGCAGCTGAGGGAACTGAAGGTGCTTAGTCTGGAGAAGAGAAGGCTCAGGGGGGATCTTATCGCTCTCTACAGCTACCTGACAGGAGACTGTAGTGAGGTGGGTGCTGGTCTCTTCTCCCAAGTCACAAGTGATAGGATGAGAGGAAATGGCCTCAAGTTGTGCCAGGGGAGTTCTATGTTGGGTACTAGGAAAAATGTCTTCACCATAAGGGTTGTCAAGCATTGGAACAGGCTGCCCAGGGACATGAGTTACCATCCCTGGAAGTATTTAAAAGACATGTAGATGTGGCACTTAGGGATGTGGTTTAGTGGTGGACTTGGCAGTGTTAGTTGGACTCAACAATCTTAAAAGTCTTTTCCAACCTAAATGATCCTATGAGTCTATGATTAATTTTTGGCATTATTAAAGACTGACACAGAAAGATTAACTTGTAATTGTCATAGAAACAGATCTAATGGCACCTTTATCCCCTTTCTGCATTCTCTCAGAGCAATACCCTTAATTTTCATGTTTCCTATCACAGGATAAATTCTTACAATTCTCCACTTTTAGGTAAGGTCCCAGCCTACAGTATGACTTATCAATCGGTTTACCTGGCAAATCCAATTAAATCCAAGCTCTTTCTCTTCTTCCCTTCAGTGATTTCATAAGCTGCTTATGAAAAGAGTAGTTTTCAGTTTAAACTAGAAACAAAACATTTAGAGACATCTAGCTGCCTCTATGTCTGTATTATGTCAGGATTTATCACCTCCTGCCAGTAAATTAGTTAGGCACCTTCAGAATCCTCAGGCAGATTTTATGCATGCCTAATTTTCAGAAACAGAAATCCCTCTTTCAAAGGTTCTTTTTGAAATGTCATTCTTCTCTTATTGCTTATTTCTTAGGGATTTTTTGTAGGCTTTATTGTCTCTCAGTGACTTCTGCATATTTGTTGATGGATGGTTTATGCTGAGCTATTCCCTTTCCTTTCTGTCTGTCACTTCCAACAGAGCTTCTGTAAATTAAGTTGCTATGTTCATAAACATCCAAACTAACGTACAGAATGTAATTATTAAACTAATGTACAGCTTCTTCGAATCCATCACATAAATACCATTAAACCCATGTGATTTCTATGCTGAAGGAATGATTGTATTTCTTATGAGAGCTACACTGAGCCTACTTCAACAAAATATTCAATCAAATCAGTCATCCAAGATTGCAAGGTAAGGTATGAACATATCCTCTAAATAAAAACTGTATTTAAATACACAAATGCACTTAACTTTTACCTACCATTACATTTTGCACTACAAAAATAACACATCTGGAAGACTTCAGATAATCATCTCTTTTGACTGGCTAGCTTTGATGCACCCCAGGATGCATTTTGCCCTCTTTGTTGCCAGGACATATTGCTGACTCTCACTGAACCTGCTGTCAATCAGCACCACCAGATCCCTTTCTGCAGGGCTGCTCTCCAGCCACTTCTCCCCCAGTTTATACTCACGCTCACTGTTACTCCATCCTAGGTTCAGAATCCAGCATTTCAACTTCTTAAATTTATTTCCGTAAATATTTTCATTATACCACAATGCTTCAATCTATCTAGATTTCTCTGCAAGGCATCTTCCTAACTAACTCCTGTTGGTTTTATACGAATATCAATGTTGCAACTTGTCTCGTTTGACATTTGGTCTTACTCTGTTGTGTCCCTGCCCTGATCTACCTCCTTTTTTTCTGCAGAAATGTGCTTATAGCTTTCCATTAATTTTGATCTATAAGCTGATTTTACAGTATTTTTCTAGGCATTTGCTGGCTATCATAATTTGTAAAGCATGTTCTTTAAGGCCAACAAAGAAAGGTTTTGCACCTCATAAGACGAGCTCTAGTCAAGAGAGGATGTGGATCCGCAAAAGCAAATAGCAAATGTCAATGTTCTGATATGGGACTTTTTTTAATAGAGTGAATGAGGTATTTAAAGACACATCAGGGCATTAGAAACACACCTCTGGCTAATGGCAGTGGATATGTCCTTCTAAAAAGCTTTGGAAATGTTGATATGCAATTTTTTCTGTATATTTTTTAAGTTGCCCACCTCCCCCACTTCTATTTGGGCCTGACAGATGGAAGTTGCATTTCTGAATAACTGATTACCACTGAGAGATGATGAGACAGGGAAGAAATTAAAATATATGCACTGGGAATATGGCTGAAAAGTTCACCTCAGTTGCTGCAAATGAGCAAATGGAAATCTGCTGGCAGTTGCATTAAAAATTATCTCTAGTGCATAATACTTTAAATCAATATAAACTTAAGTATTTAAGATAATACAAACTAAATTTCATTTTTTTAAATAGCTTAAAACAGTAGAGTAGAAGAAATTTTACTTGGAACATTTCAGGTTATCAAAAATCAAATGTTTCAGTGAGATTTCTTTGCATTATTTCTATTATAGTAAGTAAATAATGAAGAAAAGTGTAATTAAAGAAATGTAATTGAAGAAATGTTCAGGGCTCTGAGTGCAGCAAACAGGTCCCACAACTTCCTTCCCTCTTCCCTAATAACCTCAAGATCAGCTCTGACATGGTGTAGCCATAACCTGGGGTCAGTCCTGCTACAAGAAAGAGCAACAGGATGCTGTGTGTGAGATGCCCTCAGGTCAGGAGCAGCATTTCAGCTCGGGGCTGTTCCCCTGGGCCCCATCTGAGCAATGCTGTAGCTATGCCTGTGTTCAGCACTGCAGCTCACTCTCTACTTCTGCTGGGTTGAATTCCAGAGTCACCTCAGACCTGCCCATCACCACGGGCTGTGGTGAACACTGGTTACCACCCCTGTCTCTGGCTGGGTGCTGTGGGTCTGAGCTGTGCTGGCGAGAGCACTGCCCTACACCTCACCATTACCATCAGATCAGGGCTCGCCTGCCCTCATCCTGCAGCTGCTCCTGACAAGGAAAGATCTGAAGTGTCCCTGGGATATTCCTGAAATGACATAAAACCATGAAAATAAAGTGTAAAGCAAAAATAAAACCAATTTTAGTGATCTTTAAGAAAACAACAGGGGAAAATTGTCAATTATCTTCTACAGTAAGCAAACTTTACCAGGAGCTTTCCTGAAACTCTGAATGTAATTTTATTTTACTCTTTCATTTAAAAATATTTTTTTCATAATTCATAGCTTGAAACAGGATTTCTGCTGACATGAAAACCATCTGCCTCAGCACAGCAGGTAGGAACTAAATGAAACAGATTATGCCTTAGAACTGGTATTAAAAATGCAGTTCACTTGACTAATATAAGTAAACAGTCCAAACAAAACAAACCAAAAGCACAAAGTTTAGTGTGCATAAATAGACTAGCAGCTCCCAAAAATGCCACATGCAATTTTAGGACAATAAATACAAAGTGAATTGTACTGTCCTGGCAGAAAAAAAATCCCTGGAGTTTGAAGACATCTATAAACCCTAAGTTTGGAAGCACAAATTATTACTGTACAAAAGTTGAAATAGCTGTGATTCTTAAATGTGTTCTATTGTTGAGTAAGGCAGACTGAAGCCAACAAAAGTGTAGAGAAGTGTCACCCAAACCCAGGTCGTGTGCACAATAATCTGTAAAACTGAAGCCATTTTACAGCAGTATAGCTAGTCATGCAGGAAGAAAAGGTTGTGTTGAGCCCTTTCTAGTAATAATAGCATTTTAAAAGAAAAAAAAATAGGAAAATTTCTACAACCCACAAAAAAAACCCAACCAAAACACCCTGCCTACTGAGTTCTTGAATGATGTATAGAATATATAGAATGATATACAGAATCATAGAATGGTTTGGGTTGGAAAGGACCTTAAGATCATCCAGTTCCAACCCCCCTGCCATGGGCAGGGACACTTCACACTAAACCATATCACCCAAGGCCTCCTCCAACCTGGCCTTGAACACTGCCAGGGATGAAGCATTCACAACCTCCCTGGGCAACCCATTCCAGTGCCTCACCACCCTCACACTGAAGAATTTCTTCCTTATATCCGATCTAAACTTCCCCTGTTTAAGTTTTAACCCGTTACCCCTTGTCCTACCACTACAGTCCCTAATGAAGAGTCCCTCCCCAGCATCCCTATAGGCCCCCTTCAGATACTGGAAGGCTGCTATGAGGTCTCCACGCAGCCTTCTCTTCTCCAGGCTGAAAAGCCCCAACTTCCTCAGCCTGTCTTCATAGAGGAGGTGCTCCAGTCCCCTGATCATCTTGGTGGCCTCCTCTGGACTTGGTTAACGTTAACGCAAACTACATGTTCTTTACCCTGGCGCTACTTCCTGAGGTGAAATTCACTCCACCTTCCTTCAAATCCATGGGCGGCTGGATGGACGCAGGGCCCTGCAGAGGACACGTGTGACACAGGGGTGCCTGCGGCAGCTCCCTGCGGCCCCGCAGGGTCCTCTCGCACGCTCCTTCCCTCCGCATCAAGCAGCAGCCGCCCTGTCCCTCCCGAGCCCGCCGGGCCCTGCCCCAGCCCCTCCGCCTTCCCCTCAGACCCCGGCAGCCCTCGCCGCCACTCCGGCACCCATCCGGAGCCTGTGGCAGCCCCTAACCGAAGCCTGCCTTGCGCCGTGGCCGTCCCGCCTCGCCCTAGCCGCCCTCCGCCTTCCCGCCTCGCCCGGCCGCCCTTCGCGTTACCACGGCGACGGGAGAAGCCGCCCGGCACCGTCCACAACTGGCGCTGGGAGCGGCGGGCAGGGGAGGCCATGGGCGGGAGCCGGGGCGAGAGGGGGCAGCGGGGGAGACCGGGCTGCGGAGCCCATCCCGCGGCCGTAGAGACATCGAGGGCGAAAAGAGCGACGGGGGGAGAGCGGCAGGTAACGGGAGGGGAGGGGCAGCCTCGGGTCCGGGACGTGCCGGGAGTGCCCCGGGCTCCTCAGGTGCCCGGCACAGCCAGGGCTGCTCCGGTTCCTGTGCTCCGTGGAGCCGAGGGTGGTGGTGCTGTGGCAGTGTCACCTCCGGTGCTGGTCCCTGTTAGAGCCGTGACTGCCCTGTGGCAGTGTCACCTCTGGTGCTGGGTGCCCTGTTAGAGCCATGACTGCCTTGTGGCAGTGTCACCTCTGGTGCTGGGTGCCCTGTTAGAGCCATGACTGCCCTGTGGCAGTGTCACCTCAGGTGCTGGGTGCCCTGTTAGAGCCATGACTGCCCTGTGGCAGTGTCACCTCTGGTGCTGGTCCCTGTTAGAGCCGTGACTGCCCTGTGGCAGTGTCACCTCTGGTGCTGGTCCCTGTTAGAGCCGTGACTGCCCTGTGGCAGTGTCACCTCCGGTGCTGGTCCCTGTTAGAGCCGTGACTGCCCTGTGGCAGTGTCACCTCTGGTGCTGGTCCCTGTTAGAGCCGTGACTGCCCTGTGGCAGTGTCACCTCTGGTGCTGGTCCCTGTTAGAGCCGTGACTGCCCTGTGGCAGTGTCACCTCCGGTGCTGGTCCCTGTTAGAGCCGTGACTGCCCTGTGGCAGTGTCACCTCTGGTGCTGGGTGCCCTGTTAGAGCCGTGACTGCCCTGTGGCAGTGTCACCTCTGGTGCTGGGTGCCCTGTTAGAGCCGTGACTGCCCTGTGTCAGTGTCACCTCTGGTGCTGGGTGCCCTGTTAGAGCTATGACTGCCCTGTGGCAGTGTCACCTCTGGTGCTGGGTGCCCTGTTAGAGCCGTGACTGCCCTGTGGCAGTGTCACCTCTGGTGCTGGGTGCCCTGTTAGAGCCGTGACTGCCCTGTGTCAGTGTCACCTCCAGTGCTGGTGCCCTGTGGATCCAAGGCTGCAGTGCCACGTGGCAGAGTCCACACATCTGTCTGTACTGGTATCCATGCCTTTGGGAGCCCCTCTGCTAACCACCACGAGGAATTCGGGCTTTAATGTGTTTGGTTCCTGTTCTTGCATGCCAGGCTTGCCCCACGTCCTTGTGTGCAGCTGAACCCACAGAACTGGAGTGGCCCCAGCAACAGGCATGTTCTGATCTTTCTGCCAAAGTACTTGTGTATCTCAGTGTTGCGTCTGCTGAGTAAAGGAGTGAATCATCAGTAGGAGTCCAAAATTGTGTTGGAGAGCAAGTATAGCCTGGGTATAGATTAATTGGGGTGTGTTGATGAATGCAGCCGTAGGTCTGGTACATACTTACATTTTTATGTTCCAATGTGTCTTGGCAAATCACTGACATCACACAACGGAGAATGACCCAAAGCAGACTTCCCTGGATGGAAATCCAGGGTTATCCTCAAGCTCGCACCTCCTCTAGTATCTCAGTGCTGCACTGAGTGCAAGAGTTACTGACACTGAGCTGAGCTAACCTCAGAAGTTTTCATCTTGCCCATTCCAGCCTGTAATTAGAGCTACATTCCCCTGTTATTTGCAGTGGAAGAATCACAGAAACTGAAAGGAAAGCATAGAACTACCCAGTATGCACTACTTGGCCGTGTAAATGCATGCATTTAAGTATCTGAATGATGTAGTTATGTTATTTCAACAGGTTAAAAGAATTAAGAATAACATGGAGCAGGACTTAGAAGCATTTCAGGAACAAGCTGTCGCTAAGTAAGTAATGACTTAGTGTCTGGGAGTTGAATATACAATGAGATTGAGTTATGAGGGTTTATTAAAAAATGTGAAACATAAAATATTACTGATTTTAGAAGCAAACATGATTATTTTTCAATTTCTCCTGCTGCTTTCTATGCAAACTAGAGAGATTAGTGATAATTAAGACAGCAAACCTTACTGCTTTAGGCAATAATCTACTGACTGTTAGTTAATTATTTCTTTTATATATTCATACCTGAACCAAAGGGGGAAAATGAAAGTTATGTGGGGTTTTATTAAGATGTTAAGAAATGGCATTTGAAACTGTTTTAAAAAATAGTTGAAGTTGCTGGGCTACAGCAGCTCTTAAAGCATTCAAAAATCTTAAAAACAAGGCTATTGATTGCTAAAACCCTGGTCTTATATTGCACAGGTAAGAACCACAGAAGTTCTTCCTAATTATTAAGTGCATTTTTCATCACACCATGATCATCACTTTTGACATAATCCAAGTTTACTTATTTTAGTGCTATCTAAAAAAACATTAGTACAGCAGATCATCTTTCTAAAGAAGTGTAAAAATGGGTGAGATTTGATATAATACCTCATCCTGTCCAGACTGATCAAGGAACACAACAATATAAAAAGTACTTCCCCATATAAATATAATACTTAGCTATTATAATTTGTAAATAAACTTATTACCCATTTTTCATATTAAATAGTTTAATCTATCATTATTACCCTGAAGCAGTCCAAGATAATATGACAATATGACACATACTAAGTGTAAAGTCTTTCATTAAATAACAGAAATATATATTCTATCACATCTTATTCTGGACCAAGAAAGCTTTAATAGGATTTGAAAGTGTGCTCTGTTGTACTGAAGAACAATGTGTGCACTTCTCATGATAGGAAAAAATTGCTGCAGTAAAATATTATATTCTGAACAATGTGTCCCTATTTTTGGCTCTAAGGGACATACTTTTTGTTAGTGAAATGACTGGTAAATACAGTCATATAAAAACTTGAATTTTAAAAATAATCAAAATATCGCTATTCTTTGGGTACTATTTTAACACGACAGAAGCCAGTTTCAGGAGTTCAGACTCTGCCTTGCCTTTGTTGTAATTGACACATGGGAAATTTCAGGTTATTGCAGATGAATCTAGACAGTGATTTGTCCCATCCTAAACCAGCTATTCTCAGTAGCTATTTATTTCCATGAACTGTAAAACGAACCTGAAAGAGTAGTTTGAAATACACATCTAATGGCAGGAGATATTCATTTCAGTCTATGCTGAGAGTATTCCAGAGATAATGCAGATAGCTTTACAGTTTGGGAAGGTGATCGAATAATGCTGGTGGAAATCATGACAATTACATCCCAGCTGCAAGAATTCATAAGTCACAAATTATCCATCCACAGCTGTGTGTGATTCTGTATGGCTGAAAATTGTTAAATAAATTTGGTTTAATTCGTGTAATGGAATTTTGGGATAGAAGATTCTAAAGGACTATTGTATCACAAGAGGTTTATATATTTCCTATTTTTAAAGCAAGTTTAAAGAATATAAAATGAATCAATATTGGTCTAGAAACTGGGTTAAGGATCAATGGCAAGTGAATGAACCATGTAAGATGGAAATCTTTGTTAACGTTGTTCTGCATAAGTTTTGCTTGTTTAGCCTAAATATGGCCATGCATATTTTCCTATTTGTCAGCAAACCTGAGTAGTAAGGGAGGAAGGCATGAAAGAAAGACTGACAGCATGAACCAAACATTTCTTAGAATGTCAGTTTCTGAATTACAACTTTATTCTAAAGTGTATAGACAATAATAATCTTTCTATGTCTTTTGAGAAACAAACAGAAAAATACTGATCTGTGCAGAACTCCAAAGAAAAGGACAGATAAATAGAGCTAGAAAGGCCTAACTAGTGCAAAATTGTTTGTGATAAAGACTCAGAGATGGCAAAACTTGTTACCTGGATTTTGGGTTGTCTAAATTTGGAAGTATTTAGATTTTACATTAAGATAAACAGTCATTAATGACAGCAGAATATGAATAATCTCTATTTTCACCAATTTGGAAAGAGAATAAAACAAATCTAAGAGCTTGCCTACATCACTTTAAAATGGAGATACCTGTGTTTTCTGCTGTTTCAAAGTAAATGCAACTAAGCAAAAAAGATCTGCCACTTGCTTAAGTGCAATTCATTACTTCCATGTATGAAGAATCCATTTGATGTATGCCTTCAGTGAGGTGGGAATGCTGAATGCATATGAGTAAAAGACCATAAGCATACTTCTTCACTTTAGGGGAATACTTGTTCCTTTGTGTGTTTGTTTACCTGATGACATATTAAACAAAATATATCAGTTTTCCATGTTTTCCACATTCACATCCAGTGACCACAGAATCATAGAATGGTTTGGGCTGGAAGGGACCTTAAGATCATCTAGTTCCAACCCTCCTGCCTGTAATTAATAATTACAGCAGCTAGTAGTATCTCTATGCTAGTAGGTGGGGATAACTGCCAAAGACATCCCTATGCAGATCTATTTGTAATACCACAACCACAATACAGAGTAATTCTGGTAGTAGAACAGTAGCAGTAATCGACAGCTTCGGGTACAGCTTTCCTTTTTCAGCTGCAGCTGTACCTACAGGATCTAAGTAAAGAATTAGAGAGAGAAGGTGAAGATAGACTGAGAAGCTGTTTTGGAAGGGTTTTTTTTTTCAACACTACCTTTTATATATTGGTAGTTCTATGTTTAAGAAGCATGCAAGAGTTGTTGAGAGAAGATTTTCTAGCCACAGCTGCAGGACTTGCTTTCTTCGGGATGATCTGAAGGAGACAGGTGAAACTGAAGAGGGAAAGATGTCAGCCATAACATCCGAAAGGGTATTTGAAAGGGTAACCCGATGATCCATGCTAGAAGTTGCATTTCCACTTGCATAACAATATTTAGATGATACATGTGACGTGTAATAAGGTGCCTGTTTCTGAAGGCTAAAATTAGATAGCTGAGTCATTGCTAGTGGTTCACCAAAGTGTTGCCACCTGACATTACATGAGGCTGGAAGGGCACGTCCTTAGAGCAATATCAAAGAAAAGGTAGTCCTGATGCATTGTCACTTCATCTTCTGTTTTCAAAATGCCATTTTATATCGCACCCAGAGGGAATCCAAGCTTGCTTTATCATTAATGCTATTTCGAGATGAGTTTCAGGCCCTCAAAGGGGGGGCATTTTTGTTTTGTGATCCGTACATCACAGTGTAATACTTGCTTGCACTTTGGTTATTATCATTCTGTGACTCATATTAAATTTTTAAGATGGCATTGCTAACAGTTTTAACATTAAAAAGATATTAAGATTTATATTTGCATTTAAAAAGCCTTTCCAAGCTTAGCATAATGATGAAGTTTTAAGGCTTTGTTGATAAAAAAGTTTTAAAGAATTTTATGATAGAAAATCATGTTGAGTTTTAATTATAATACTGTAAATCTAACAAATTTGCTCCATTTTCCTGTAGCAATTATCAAAACAAGCAATATGCATCACTTAAGAACAAAAAAATGTATATTCAATAGACACCTATCCATGCTAAGGAATTCTTTTTTTAGTGTAGTGCGTTCAGAAGTTGAGCATGCAGGGTATGAAATGCAGGGTGTATGGGACCAGTGCTTGACCCAGAGCACAACCTACAGACAGGGGATTTCAACATGGGCACGAGAAGGGCAGACATTTGGAGAGCTGGCTTCACTGCTGCAATATGAAACATTACCACAAAAGAAAGGAAGCATTTTCATGCTAGCATTCACACAAGATGGTGGTATCAACTACCAGGAGTAAAAGCAGCTGCTTACATGAAGTCTTGGTTTGCACAGTCACTTAAAGTGAGGAGCACGTTAGCTGGCTTACATGTTCTTCAGCACTGTGCTGGCAGCCTGCTCAGCAGTTGAAGGCTCACTGGCAAGAGGGATATTGCCTCTGAACACATGGCTCTGTGTTTGGTTAAGTGCAGTTCTGCTAAAGTAGAGCTCCTAATTGCTTGGCACATTCTCTTTTGTCCCCCAAAAAACATACGCAAGATTGCAATGTTCGTGACACAAAATGACATTCTGTGCTACTTTTGGGTACTGAAAGCCTCTCCAGCACTTCCTAGGATGGAGCAGATACAGGCACACTGCTGTGCTTTTTATCATTAACCCTTTCCTAGGTTCCTGCTTCATTATTCACATGCTGCATGGTCTTTTGTCACTGTGTGACTGTCTCTATGGCAATTATTTCATAAAATAATAGCTATGCTCATTTTAAGGAAATAGCTATGCTCATTTTAATGAACCATTGTGCCACAGAGATATTACAATGGCTGCAAACTGATTAGCGATCAGAAAGGCACTTCTTGTGCACATAGAGGCACACAGAGGTGTGTACCGTCAGCAGTCAAGAGAATACATACCATTTAAGTTTTTATAAATGAAAGAACCAATTCAATTATAACCAGTGGCCATCACTTTTACCTTGGGGGAAAATGCCAGTGAGATAAGTAATATTATTAAAAGGAAAATGGAGCATGTCATAACTCAAAATGATGTCACAGCATCCTGAGACCATTTTAAGTGAAGAAACTCATTTTACAGAAGGCTAAATTTATTATCACAAAAAGTAATAGGTTACAATACATCTTTTTGCATCAGTTTAGCTATCAAGAGGGATAGTTGATAAATTTATGAAAGAATACGATTGTTGGCTCTATCAACGGGGAATTCAATACAGGATTCTAATCAAAACCAAAAAAGAATAGGAAGAGACTTGAAAATTATGCAACAGTATCAGGAAATAGAAGCGTAGATTAAACTTCAGTTGTACAATGAATGCTGTGTAACCTGCTCTAGGTGGCCCTGCCTTGGCAGAGGGGTTGGACTGGATGATCTCCAAAGTTCCTTTTCAACCCTAATGTCCCTGTGATTCTGTGAATACACTGTGACAAATGCAAAAAGGGAAGATAAAGCAGATGTACCACTGACAGTTTACTAACAGTGTAACTGGTTGAGATAAGGGTGAGGGAGTTGACAGTGGGGAAACAACACTGACTATATTTGTACTTTCATTTAGATACAGCAGTAATTGGATACACTAACCTCTAAATAGCTGCAAAGGGAAATATGCAGAAATTTGCACAAAGATCAGATCATACCATTGATAACAGTAATTTTAAGATTTTAAATGGGAATAATCTTTTTCATGGCCAAGATGTAGTTGCAATGACTAAAGAACATGTGACAAAGATAAGATAAAAGTATGTCTTCTACAAAAATTAATCATAGAATCATAGAATCATAGAATAGTTAGGGTTGGAAAGGACCTTAAGATCCTCTAGTTCCAACCCCCCTGCCATGGGCAGGGACACCTCACACTAAACCATGCCACCCAAGGCTCTGTCCAACCTAGCCTTGAACACTGCCAGGGATGGAGCATTCACAGCTTCCCTGGACAACCCATTCCAGTGCCTCACCATCCTTACAGTAAAGAACTTCTTCTTTATATCCAATCTAAATTTCCCCTGTTTAAGTTCTAACCCATTACCCCTTGTCCTATCACTACAGTCCCTAGTGAAGAGTCCCTCTCCAATAATAAAGCTGTAGATTAAGGTAACATAAATAGAATCTCTTATTTAGAAAAAAAAAAAAGTAAACCAATTAAAACTAGAACAGGTAAGGACAAAGGTATTAGAAAAGCTCTAAAAAAGAAATGAGAAGTTGAAAAGTTTATAGACAGTTAACTCATGGGAACAGGATGTGCAGGTAAGAGATTGTAAAACAATTGTGTGGGAACAAAATGTTTACAGAAAGTGAAATGAAAGACATGCTACCCCTCAAAAGTTTAAAACTGAACACATTAATCCACTGGTTAAAAACAGTCAGGGAAAGGTTTTCTTTTGCTCCAGTGAGATACGTGCTTAGTATAAAATTATCTACAGCCAACGTTCTGTGTATGACTTTTCCAAAACCAAATTAAGTTGATAAATGACACAAAGCAAGTGATACAATAGTAAGTCTGCTAAAGACTTTTATCAGAAACATTGTCTGAACTAATTCTGATATAGAATTAATATCTCAATTTAAGTAAACTGAGATTAAATTAAAGTCTTCAGTGATTGAGAAATAACAGATTGGGTTTGGTGATGTGTAATTAATCACAGCGATACAAAATAAACTTGACTTTTTTTTCCAAATGACTAGATGGAAATAAAGTTTTATAGAAAATTTATGGGCTCCTATACATAGTGAAGCAATTTGTTCAATAGCTCAGCCTTCTTTGCAGCAGTCCAAAAGCACCTCTGAATGTTAATGGAATAAAATTCCCCTTCTTTATTTTATGGGGAGGAATTAGGCAAGAGTGTACATTGTCTCAAACATCATTTTTCCCAAACTCTAGAATTCCAGGTTAATTCGATAAGAAGCAGTAAATTAGGAAAATAAACAGGAACATTTTAATAAACATTTTTAATTATGACATAAAAATAAAATCAAACTGGAATTTTTCCCAGGAAGATGAACAGATCCATGAGTTCTAGAAAGAGTCTGACTTTTAAATAAATAATTGCAAATGTAAAATGCCAGCTGTAAATGTACAGGTTGAGAGGAGCTACCAGCTCATAAAACAATTGAGCTTAACTGGGCAATAAACTTCAGTAAAGAAATGTCATATACCCCAGAAAGACTGTAACATTTTGATGTGAAATTGTCATTTTCTACAAATAAAATGTTCTAGAGAGTAGAAAGAATTATACAATCTCTTGCATAAAAAAGCATCCAGAGCCAAATTTTCTATAGTCTGTATCTTTCTTATCTCATTTTTTTTTATTTCTATTCATCATCAAATACAAAGTTGGTATCAAAGGGATTTAGAATAAAGAAATCTCCATGCTAAAGTTCAGATACTTTGTGTATATGTGCTAAATGGTATACATCAGCTGATTTAAACTTTGCTTCACACTGTCCAGACAAAAGCAGTTTCTAATATAGCATAAATTCACCATACATCATTATTCTGCTACTTAGGACACATCATATTCTAGAAGCAACAGAGTAAGACATTGCCTATTATTGATAATGAAGCTGTAATGCAGGGGGTGTATTCCAAATTTAACCTCAGAACTATGGAAAAAAAATAAAATGTATATGTTTCAGATATTATACAAACCTCTATGAAATCCACCACACAGTCCCCCAAAGAGAAGTTCTTTTTCAAAATGCACTTCTGTGCTTTGTAGTAGAATAAAACCTTCCTATTATTATACAAGTCACCTTGTTATGTAAGTCCATTTTCCACACACAAAATGGGAAAACAGTGTAGAGTTGAACTAGCAATTAAGTATTGTGCTTTGCTTTAAAGCTGGCTGTTTAACAACAAACTGCTTTCATCCTTATGTACTCTTACTGGGAAGTCCTGTGCCCAGTAGCAACTTAATATTCAGCTTCTCCAGCTTTGTCCATTGAGGTTTGGGCCTGGATATTTTCAACTTAACTTACGCTTACATCACAGCTCATCCCTGAAGGAGTAAAAGGATATCAAACAGCATTTAAGCTAGACAAATAGTTCAGAATATGTTAAATACTCTGATTTTTACTTTAGGCAAACTAAAGATGGATGAAATGAGATTCTACCTGCATTTGAAGGCATCATTTAACGTTCCCATTTCTTTCTTCCTGATATTGAAAAAGTAATTATTTCCATTAGAATTAAAATAAAATCTTAGCAATGTAACTAAAAAAATTGTTTTTTCCCTTATTCTGTATTTGAAAAAATAAATCTCTGTTTTTTACATTATTAGAACTTCTGCATGTGAAACTGAACTTCCGGAACTAGTGCATCAAATTGATATTGTGGTAAACAGCAAGAAAGTGGAATGGGAAAGGAAGATGAAAGTTTTAGAAGCAAAGATGGATATCCAGAATCAAGAATTAATGAGTGCCCAAAGCGAACTGGATCAAAAAGGTCAAGAGGTATTTAAGAATATCACATTCTATAAAGAAAGTATTTATTCTGGTGGTTAGTTAATAGTATGCTCTAAATGCTCTGTAAGAAGATGTGTTTGTTCTAGCATGTAAAAATACCAAACACCCTCTAAAGGTCACTAATTATCCTTAGTGTTATGCCTTAAAGTGTGCTTCTGTTCCAAAAAGTGATTGTAAAAATGTCATTGAAAGTCTCATATTCCTTCTGTTTCCCTAAAGACTAAATTGAATATCCTCAGTTTACCTGTAAAAAGATAACGTGATGTTTTTTCTAAATGCCAACACTTCTAGTTTCATCAAAAATTTTAAATAGAAATGTACAGTTCAAAAAGTTTCAGAAAATTACATCTTTGTATTTCCTGTTTACACCTGATTTTTATTATTTTACATGATATACTGTCTTTGTATGATAATTTTATTATTAAGAGTGAAGATCCAAAGTGTATCACCACTTAAGACTTGCTTATCAAACTGACAGCCACAGTGTACCTGATGTTGCCTGTACTTCACAGTCTTGTCTTCTGAATATTCATTTAGAAGCATCAGTAAATCCTAGCACAACATTCAGTTCTAGTTCAAGACATCTGAAGTTAGGTGTTTACAGTTGGGCATCATCGTGTGAGCTAGGTGTCTTGAACTGCCAGAGGGAGTTTTGAAAATGAAATAACTCTCCCTAATGAGCAATTATGAACTTGCCCTTAGTCACTGCAGCCAGAGAAGCCAAGAGAATAATTCATCTAATCCAGTCCTTAAAGCATCAATTTATTTGCCTGTATGGAGATGTTACCTGAAATATTTTTGCATATTCTACCTATCTTCCAGCTGCTCTCACCTGAAAAATATAGATGTCATGTATGCTCTTTGTCATATTTCTCAGGTCTCTGTGCAACTCAGGTAATTCAAGATTTCTCAAATGGCACTTTACTTAGGAAGCTGAAATGAGACTACAGTATCTCCCAATAATTTGAACATAACTAGTTGAAAGTCATTAATAGGGTTGTGTAAGCCATTCAAGCAAAACTTGCTTAATGGAGCACAGCAGTTCATAAAGTGGGGTCAGAAAAACTGCATTAAATGGTCTTTCATGACAGGCTCATACAGTATTATCATTAAGTCATAGCATAAGCATACAGTGAGACTTTTTACTATAAAATCCCTAACTTGATTTTGACACAATGTGGGTTCGCGGTGTCCAGTTTTGTTATTAAGTTACTGAATGAGTATATATTTTTAGCACCTATCTTTTAAGCACATGCCTGCTTTCAAGGTTTCAAATTACTAATCCAAAAATGATATACTTTGGAACACTTCAGAAAAGGTAAGTTTGAATACTTATTGTAACTGTAGGTGAGACTACTTCAACAGAAACTGGAAAACTTACAGAAAACTAAATATGAAATGGCTCAGAATTATGAAATTCAGCTTCAAGAACTGAAATCTGAGGTAAGAAAACTGTCAATTTAATGATTTTATGATTGCACTATAAAGAACCTAATGCCTAATGGTATAGATGTACCTTTATGGATTTGGGAAAGATGAATCATGTCATACAAATGATAATGACTTCAGCTTCTTACCAGGCTCCAGTGTCATTTCTGTAGTGACATGTCCAAATTCTTTTGATGGATTTTGATGTGATTGCAACATCTGTTATAAAGGCAGATACTTGATGTCCTGACTAATAAACCAAAACCTTGGTGAATGAATAAAATACATAATTAGATTCAGCTCAGTAAGATTCTGATGCACATCAGGAATATTTAGACTTAAACTGCTCTCATCATGTCTTTGCCACAAGTTTTTCTGGGTTTAGTTTGCCTGATTTACAGGGATTATTGATGTGGTCTGATAGCTCTCCATAAGGGAACATAGTATCAAAACTAGAGTAACTTGGACTATTAATGCTGGGAATTTGGTTTGGCTTTATTTATTTCAGAGTGTACTTGCAGCCCAAAAAAAGTAACCATGTTCTGAGCTGCACCAAAAGACACATAGCCAGCAGGTCAAGGGAGATGATTCTCCCCCTCTATTCCACGCTTATGAGACCCCACCTGGAGTGTTGTGTTTAGCTCTGGGGTCCTTAGCACAGGAAAGACATGGACCTGTTAGAGCAGGTCCAGAGGAGAGCCACAGAGATGATCAGGGGACTGGAGCATCTCTCCTATGACAAAAGGCTGAGAGAGTTTAGGCTGTTTAGAGTGGAGAAGAGAAGGCTCTGGGAAGACCTTATTGCAGCTTTTCAGTACTTAATGAGGGCTTATAAGAAAGATGGGGAGAGACTTTTTGCCAGGGCCTGTAGTAACAGAAGGACCAAGGTTTTTAAACTGGAAGACAGGAGATTTAAATTGTACATAAGGAATAATATTTATTTCTTTTAAATGAGCGCTCTGAGGCGCTGTTACAGTTGCCCAGAGAAGCTGTGGCTGCTCCATCCCCTGGTAGTGTTCAAGGCCAGGCAGGACAGGGCTTGGAGCAAGCTGGTCTAGTGGAAAATGTTGTGGTCTAGTGGAAGCCTGTTGCAGGGGACTTGGAGTAGACAATCTTTAAATGCCCCTTCCAACTCAAACCATTCTGTGATTCTGTGACAGTCTTTAGCTGTGTTTGTCCTGTGTCTGTACTTTTGTCTCTTCATTATTTTCCACTTTAATCATGAATCTAAATTCTTGCAAACTTCAGTCTATTCTGTTTTGCAGATTTTAACAAGTTAACGTGCATAATTCTGCATTTTTTTTTGTTTGTTTTTCCTTCTATTCTACTGTTTCCTTCACTAGATTCTCCTACCAAGGGTTTAGTGTTAAAATTAAAAATTCCCAGTCATTAAACTTACCATGGAGTCATTGGATTGCATGAATTGGATATCATTATATTCATTTAGAGGTGATAACACCACCCAAATCCATAAAATGACTAAATGTATAGCTTACTTTTAAGTGCATGTTCTCTGTTATTTTTTTTATATATGGAAATTGGTTTGGCAAACAGCTCTGTGTGTAAGCAGTAAATACTTTGGTTGTTATATAATTAACACTTTAAATTATTTTGCGAAGTACCTAGAAATAAATGCTGTTTTATAATTGACACAAATTACAGGAAAAGAAACAGTATCTTAGCATGATCACTGAGAAGATAAACACCATACAATGAAAAACTGTGACTTTTTACATGGCAGTTGTAAAGTACTCTTAGCAATGCAGAACTATCCCCTAAAATACAGCAGATCTGTTTTCTCATCCTTTTTCACATTTGCTGAAATATTTTTCATTCAATTTTTATTTATCATAAGCTAAAAATGGGTTTATGTTACGTGTTATTGCTCAGAACTTCACTGAAAGGGAACTTTAGGAAACTGTAACTTTCAAAATGTTGATTGTGAAGCTGTTCATTACCTGTAAGTCCTTTCCTTGGGTCAGTACAATCTGTTTTCTCTGTGGTTTTGTTGTTTTTTTTTTACCTTGGGTCAGTATGATCTGTTTTTTCTGTGGTTTTTTTTAACAGTCTTATACCTCCTAATCCACAAGCTTCTCTCTGTAAACCTGGTTATAGTTCTTGCCAGGCTTCTGCATTTTACCCATCATTCAGACAACCTAACCTTTCTTTGAATTTTCTGATTGCTTCTTCTTTTATCTTTATGCAACAAGTTTGTATTTCTAGCTCTTAAGAATATGCATCATTTTCCCAGTCTATGTGTCCAAACATTTCCTTTCTATCAGTCATTCTGTTTATTTTACCAAAGGTTCCTGCAGTGATGCCATTTGCATTTTTTTTTCCCAATTCCCATTCGTCTCCTTTCACCATACCACATTTCTTCATGAAATATCCATCCTGAAAAGTGCCTAAGTTAGGAGGCCTGCCTAGATTCTCTATGTGATGAACAGAAAACTTGCCTGTCAAAACAATTCCAGTTCATTCCAGAAAAATTCCTGTGACAGACAGTAGGTCTATTTTGCTCTGCTCCGCCAGCTTTTGCCACATCTCCTTATTCAGTTTCTTTCTTAAATTACAGTGCTGTGGTGTCTACAATAGAATGACTTCAGTTTCCCTGACTCTGAGCTGCACAAACTCATACCTAAAGTCTCAAGCTTCCCTGACAATACCAAATTTCCTTTGTCTCTTTTGGTTCTTACCCTCACTTGAAAGTTAGACCTCCTTCTCTGCTGTATAATCTTAAAAGCTAAAATTTAGTTTCGCACAAATGGGTGTGTTGCTATTTACCAGTAACATTGTATTTTTCTCTGCAGATGTATTCTTAAAATCCTTCCCAATTTTTGTTCCTTCCTAATTTTGGTACAAATAGGATCTCTTTTTCTCACTCTCAGAATGCTAGCCTATTCAGAACAAATCTCTCTGTTATACTCTTGCTTCTGTGGTCCTCTGTGCTTTTTAACCTTGCTCCTGATAAAAGCAGCTATTTAATAACCAACATTCCCACTGAATTGTGTGTCTTTTGAATGAAGAAAAATCAGTGTTTTTCTTGTATTGGGGAAATAATTTCTGATATGTTACCTGAAGCTCTTAGGGCGCACTGCTGCACTCATGCAAATATACAACACTTTCATAATTAAATAGCAAAAACTTTAGGGGCTTATCTTCATTACTTTTCTCCATACTTTTTTTCAATATTGTTTGGTAGTTATTCTCCTTTTGAAAATGACAGAAATTCTTCAGCAAAAGAATAAGAGTCCATTCTTGCTCTAAGCACTTTGGCAACTAATTGCCTCACTTACACATTTAAAAGCTAGATGGCTACATCTGAGCTAGCTCAGGCTTCCTTTAGTATCAAGGAAATAGACACCCCTAGAATATAATTCATGTCAGTTTGTGACAAGAATTTCAGATAACTGAAATGACTAAGCTTTTGAAGGCAGCTTTTCTAATGCAGAGTAACTCAGGCTTGGATGGCTACTAAACTTAGATAAAGTCTTCCACCCCAGAGCTCACTAAAATGCCAGAACTCACTTGTGCTCTGCGCAAAAAGAACAACTTGGATGTAATTTTTAAATCAAATATCTAGCATTAAATTGAAGGAATCTTGGATTTTAGTCTAGTTACTGGTCATGATAACATCCAGACAATAATGTGTGAGATATCCTACTTTCTTTAATTTAATATTAAAATAATTATATATTCTCATTTTGGATATTCTGTTCCATTTTGGACTGGTTTGCTGAAGTGTTGGATCCTGTATTTCCTTACCTTTTCACATGAAGTCTAATAACTTCATGTGAGTTTGCTCTTCCCAGGCAGTTCACATATTCCATGATATTCAAGAACAAAACTCCTGTTATTTGAAAAAGGATATATTTCTTCCAGAGTCAATGAGTTCCATGTTGCTTGAACCTGGATACTCTGACCCATTTTAAATATTTTATCTTAACTGTGTTCTCTGGCAAGGTCAACTTCAAATACAGGCAGCTTCCCTGCAAGACTTTTGATTCTGTTTTGAAGATGGTATCTCAGCTCTGTACGTACATGTTACTGGATTTACATTCAGAAATTCTAAGTTGGGCAAATCTGTCCCTGGACCTCCTGTTGTGGTATCATGGATTAAACACAGCTGGTAACTCAGCACCATGCAGCCGCTCACTCATTCCTCCCCACCCCACACACCAGACGGATAGGGGAGACAATTGGAAGAAGGTAAAATCCATGGGTTGATATAAGAACAGTTTAATATTGAAATAAATTAATATATAATGATAATAGAAATCATAATTATAATAGGAAAAAGCAAGGAAGAGGAATAAAATTCAGGAAACCCAAGTGATGCACAATGCAATTGCTCACTACCCGCTGACTGATACCCAGCCTGATTCAAGCAGCAATCAGTCCCTTCTGGGTAACTCCCCCCTAATTTATATTCTTGGTATGATGTGCTGTGGTATGGAATATCCCTTTGGCTAGTTTGAGTCAGGTGTCCTGTCTCTGTTCCCTCCTGGCTTCTTGTGCCCCTCCTCACTGGCAGAGCATGAGAGACTGAAAAGTCCTTGATTTAGAGTTAAGCACTACCTAGTAACAACTAAAACATCGGTGTGTTATCAGCATTATTCTCAGACTAAATCCAAAACACAGCACTGCACCAGCTACTAGGAAGAAAATTAACTCTATCCCAGCCTCCCTATTTCATGAAACTTTGTAGTCTAGGGCAATCTATCTTCTGGTCATCTTTTCAATTCTTTTTTGCTGTTCCATAGTATGAGTTCCCAAAATCATTTCAAATATCTCTAGGAAGTTTCCAGATGATTTTTAAACTCCAATTTCTGTTCTGTATCTTTTCTGGACTACTCTGACCACTTTTGTTATCTGCACAGATCTCAATTGCTTATTCCTCATCTGTTTAATAGGATTCAATTCCATTTCCAATTACTTCCTTGGAAGTGATTTCTTTTCCAAACAGTAGTTCACTTGAGCAGTTAACAAAACCATGAGATTTTATGGATTTTATTTGCCTAGTCAAATAACTTTATGTTAGAGTCAGAATTTTTAAGTCATATATACCTGAATCTAAAAGAACATAACAGCATGATCGGTGTTCATAGTTGTCAGCTTTGAAAAGAACACTCAGCATCCATCAAGACCATATCTTTAGTGCTTTCTTTGTCAATATCCTTGATTTTCTTGTTTTTTGATTTCAAACCCAGATGTACACATCTCTACCAGTAAATGTCAGTTTGCTGTGTCAAGCCTGTTAATGGCCATAGTCCCTTTGCTTGTGCAGTATAGCTCACTGCTGATTGTTTTTCTGAAGAAGCTGGTACCTTCTGAAGAGACTGGTACTTCTACTGGTCCCCTTCCTTCTCTGCCTCTGATTCTTTTGCCTCTGACTCCCAAGCCTTGCTTCCATGGTAAGATCCATAGGCAGAACTTAATGTCTAATTCCCATAGACGGTCTTTGGCACTTAATGATTCAAGAAGAACGCAGTCATCACACATATAACATTTCAACTATGTTCATGATAAAATACATTCAAGTTTAAAATGCGTTAATGCTAATCCTTCATCTGGGTAGTGAAGCACCCTTTAAAAATGTCAACACAAGATGGCAGTAAACAAGTATGGAACATTCCATATAGACGTAGTGGAGGAAATGACACTGTGGGTAACTGTGCCATAAAGGACTTCCGAAGAAATAAGCAGCTGTCAGATTACCCCATGTGAACAGTTAGTTAACATTCATATGAAAGCTTACTCTTGTTCATCTTTAATAAATTAACTTTATTGATGGACTGACTCTTTGTTACGCTGATTAAATATTTAGAATGCTGAAGCTGCAGTTGGGGATTATAGTTTAAGGAAAAATTTGGCAAAGTGGTTATCTTTGATAGATTCTGCTTGTTTAACTCTGCTTTCATTTTTAGCTTTCAAAGTTGGCACATAGCTATGAAAAGCTACGGTTACATCAGTTAAAACAAAAAAAGGTTGAAAGTAGAGAAAAATGTGAGGAAAGGATAGAGACACCATCTGAACTGAGCAATTTATACAAGAAACTGCAGGTAAGAATACTTTGTTATTATATTCTAATCTTAATGTGCCTTTAGACTAATTTGTGGCTTACAGTTATGAACTTTAATTTCCTGATAATTGTACAAAAATTTTATCATTTGCTTGCTCTAGCAAGAAAAGGTGCATCTTAAGATTCAGGTTTTGTTCTTTTATCCAAGTTTTATTAGTTTTTTTAATAGTTCTATGAATTCATATAGATAATTTTCTTCATAAGTGTAATTATAAATTGATTTTATTTTTTCCTGATTACTGGATATATTATCCTGGATTATATTATCCTGTACTGGATAATATAATCTCTTAAGGCATGAGATCTTTTACATATGCAGGGTACAGTCATGTAATTCCTACCATTAATTCAAGTTTTATAGATCTCAGGACAAACTCAACCATGTAGGGCTAGATAAGACAGGATTCAGTATTGGAAAACTGTTTGTTACACCCATTTCAGTACAGGCTGGGGGATGAGGGGATTGAGAGTACCCCAGAGGAGAAGGATTTGAGCATACTTGCCTGTCTTCTATGTTATTCCACAAGATACAGGACTAACCTCTGCAATCTTCAGATGACTTTGCCTACATAACAGGACACATCCTAGACACATTCTAGCTTTACGTAATGTTGTTGTCTCTTCCGCATGGAAGAGTCCTTACCATCAGAAGAGCTACTACACTTTGGACTGCAGCGCAGCAGCCAACATCTGCTAATACAAGAATAATAAATGGGTTATATATCTATCATTGACAAAATATATCACTACTGTGAAGCTATCTGATCCAGCTAATTTGAGAATAACCTTCGTCAAAATTAAGATGTGAAAATAATGTAACACAATGCTGTAATTTGATTAATTATGCAGGATGAAAAATGTGTGCTTGGAATATATTCAGCGAATTCTAGTATTCAGAAAATAATTACCATGTTGAAAATCTACTAAGCTCAGCAGTGCTTTAGTAAGGCCTTGAACCAGCCATCCTCATTAAAGAGTCTGAAACTCCGTTTGTATCGCATCTTGTAAAAAAGAATGATATATATTGGTTTAAAATGCCAAACCGGATATGAGGAAAGCTGTAAGAGAGGATTTGTATTAATATATCATAGAACCATATGTTGGTTTGGGTTGGAAGGGACTTTAAAATCATCTGTTTCCAACCCCTCTGCCATGGGACACTGTCCACTAGACCGGATTGCTTCAAGTGCCATAAAACCTGACCTTGAATACTGCCAGGGATGGGGCACAGCTTCTCTGGGCAACCTGTGCCAGGGCCTCACCACCCTTGTTGTGAAGAATTTCTTCCTACAGTCTAATCTAAATCTCCCCTCTCTCAGATTAAAGCCATTCTTGTCTTATCCCTACATGCCCTTGTAAAAAATCCCTCTACAGATTTCTTATAGGTCCCCTTTAGGCACTGGGAGCTGCTCTAAGGTTTCCCCAGAGCCTTCTCTACTTGAGGCTGAACGACCACAGCATTCTCAGCCTGTCTCCATAGCTGAGGTGCTCCAGCCCTCAGAGCATCTTTGTGGCCTCCTCTGGACTCACTTGAGCATGTCCACATCCCTCTTGTGTTTGGTCTTCAGTGTCAAACTGAGAACTCTAGGTGGTATCCCCTATATGTTGGAAAGCAATCAATTTTGCTTCAGCAAATCAATTTAGGGCATAAAATCTTATTTTTTTTAATTTGGGAAATACACCAGTACACAACAATCGTAAAAATTATTTTGGAATCAACATTTCTATTCTGGAAAAGGAAGTTCTTATAACAGATTATAAGTATTACAGTTTTCACTGTATAAAACAGTATACTGTTAATTTGGTAATTCTTCAAAATAAAAGAACAACAGCTCTAGTAACTGGAGTTCTATGTGTTTTTGTAGGATACTGCCTTTAACATTTATTTGTGAACATATAAGATCTGGAACAACTTAAGAGCAAATTCAAACACACTGTAAATAGGGACATAAATGCAAATGCAAACCCAGTACTAAATAAATCAGATATGATAGAATTTCTTTATTAAGTTTTTGATTAAGCTAGGTGAACTTGGAACCAGAAGCAGCAAATGTAAAGAGAGCAAGAAGTAAAACTTATTCAAAGTAGCTGCTGTCCAATTTGGCAAAATAACCCTGTACATTAAAGGTCTGAGTTCCTGCTGATTACTCTACTTGACACTGATATAGCTTTAAAGTCACAGGAGCTGCCCTCCACTAAAATGAGTGTACTATAGTCATAACTCCAAGATCTACAGCGCTGGAAGTCATTTAAAATATTTTATCATTTTTATACAATTATTAACACCCTTTTTTTCAGCTTAACAATCTTTAAGACTTTTTTTTTTCTGGTGGGGATGACTGGATGGCTGCTTTGTATCATTGCTCTTTTTTATTCCTTTCCAAAATTACAGAAAGATTCTGTGTTAATTAAACAACTGGATTTTTCTTAGAACTATACAAATTGCAAAGTTATTTAGATCAAGATTTTTGCCCTATATTTACTAGCCTTGTTTTGCTGTCTTCCAGGAATTTAAGGCAAAATCAAGAGAATGGGATAAGATGGGGACAATCTGCCAAAATTATCTTGATTATTTAGATGCTCAACAAAAATTATTGTACAAGAAATGTAATTTATTTCAGGTCAAATTCTTATCTTCCTGCTTTAGGAAGAAAATGATCTGTTAGCTCAGCTATGGTTCTTTTATCTTAATCTAAAAAAGTCTGAACACCACTAAACTTACAGTGAATCTGACAATACATGGATATATTGGTAGTGAATACATTGCTTTAGGCAAGGCAGGCCTTTAGGTAATGCATGTTAATTTTTCCTTTTTAAATATAGCTTGGGGATAATTTTACCTTTTATGCTATTTACTAATATGCAATTAATTGTGATGACAAGTTATTGAAAAGTATCTTACCAAATAAGAACTGCATGCCATTGCTAGCTTGAATCAAATACAAAGTTCCCTCAAATCTAAGAAAGCCCTCTTTTTTTTTTTTAGGATTGTAACTATATATTAATATCATTTATGCAAAAATTTTCTATATGCTACTTCAAAATCACAACTTGGAGTTGTTTGTTAGATCACTTACCCCTTTTTTATCATACTTTTCAGTTTGAAGTTATCATTCAGTTGTTGCCTGACTTCCTGATTGTTTTATACTTGCCAATTTTCTATTACTTTTTTTAGACAGCTTATTGATCTAGCATATTTTTATTTTTTTAATTCCTTCCAATGCAGAACAGAAAATTGATTTAATGATGTCTTGATGACCTATCCTGCTCTAAAATAATATTAGAAAATAACTTACAAGTGAACTGGGCCACAAGACAGCTCAAAAATTAACTAAGGGGAAGCCAATTACATTGCTGACTGGTAATCCTCTTTTCCACTGTTACCAAGATCATTGGACCTTAATCTAGTGAAACACTTTCTTAACAATTCCTAAGAGAATCTTAATGTTTCCAAGGATGGCAGTTAAGGTTTGGGTTTCAATGCTGAAAGCATTATACTGTATCTCTAACTTCCTTACAAATGTGTTAAAGGAGCAAGACTTTGACAAGACCAAACTAGAGGGATGCATGTTGATTATTTAGGTAGACAAGTCAAAGTACAGTATGCTCATTCACATTTTTCTGTTGAGGCTTTCACTGATGTCAGTGAACTTTCTTTGAAGACAGTTTTCTTCACAACTGTAACATAATACTGACTACTTTATCAAACAGAAGCCTGATGGACTGTTACCCTTTAACTGTTCTGAAAGCGTTAACTGGTCCTGTGACTTTGTCTGAAATTCCTCTTTTCTGAGGTGTTGGATTTCCAGCTGGAGTCTGGGGTGCACTGTATTTTTCATGGGATGTTTTAACAGTTTGGTATGTCAGACTCTGTAACTTGATGTCAAGGGGACCTTAATTTGTCCACTATAGAAATGAATCTTACCTCCAAATTTCTTTTGGCTTTCATTTGCTATGCAGCCAGTGGTCAGTTCTACTTGAGTGTTCAGCTAACACAAATTATGGGAACATAATCAAGTACACCAAAAACTGTCTAAAGCATGTCTTTTTGCAGTCCTTGTCAATGACATACGGCGTTTGTAACCCTATTTATTTTTAATACACATTTTCTTGCTCACTTGATCTCTGCATATGAAATATGGTTTCCAGATTATATTTTATTGTCATTTTTTGGTGAATTCTCAGTCTTCTGAAAAATTACTGCTGCTTGTTAATGTCCCAGTAGGGGGATCTATCCAGATAAGTTTTTAAACAGCAAACCCAGTTGCCATAGCAATTATGATTCTTCTCAAGGCCTGTGAGTTCACAAATCCTGGCAATACCAGTTTTCTGAAGGTTTTGGTTTAGGATTTTAATTAGTACATGAAACTGAATGGAGTGTGGGACTCTGCAGAACGTGCAGATGAATCTTCCCCACGTTTAAGGATAATGGTATCAAAGTGCAGTTCCTGTAGTAACTGAGCTGTTTATACATGAACTATGTAATGCTAGCCTCTAGTCAAAGGTTAATATCTATCCTGAGGCGCACACACACACAACTCCTACCGAGTTCAATGAATCAAAGAAGGACGTTTCTCTCAAATTATTTTTTATAGGTAACTGCCTTGTGTAGGTCATCAGAATCACCTTTTCCACATTTGAGGCTAATTAACATTAAGTAGTAGGGAAATACACAGCAGAGGAGAAATATCCTTGAAAAATTTCTGTGCCCTTCAAAGTCTCTGAAACACTTTTTTGACTGAGGACAAGGAACATGAGACTAAATAAAGGAAGAATCCTTTCGAGAAGTTATGCAGGCTGTTTCAATTGTGCCATCTTTTCTAAGCAGATCCTGGTGAAGATGGAAATAGCTTTATGTTTTAAATAGGAATGGTCTGGTCCTAGCAATTTACATAGAATTACTGAATTTCATTTAAAAGATTTTCTTTCTCTGTAGAAGCAGACCCAGAATTATCAATTCCAAATAAGCAATAAGAAACACGAACAAGAAGAGGTAATTACCTGTGACCAGTCCAAAAGTGAAATGGATGAGTTGATGATTGAAAAACTGAAGGCAACTGTGAATGAAATAGCAATAAATAAGAATAAACTAGAAGAGGAAAATCTGAAACTCCGAGAGGATCTAAAAATGTACCAAAACCAGTGCCAGGTAATGATGGGTTTTCTTTTTCCCCCGATGACTGAGGGATTAATGTTGGTTAATTAGTTACTTAGGAATATACTTTAAAAAGTTGTACTGAGATGCCTTTATAAAAGATCTGTACATGAGATATATGATTTACAGGAACACAGAATGAGCTGTGAACAGTATGTTTTTTTAGTGGCACTCAAAAAGAAAACAGAAATATGTTTGATACGTAGTGCTATATTTTATTCTTGTCTGTTTATCTAGGGGTTTTGTAATTTTCCTATATCCATAGCATCTACAAAAACTCAGCCTAGTTCACTTGGTTTATTGTGCATAAATGACTTCTATGAAACCTCTTTATCTGATTTACACCTTGTTGTACACTGTGCCTGCCACATAGCTAGTAAATAAGTATATAGAAACGTGTGTGGTACACTTTATTATTATTGAGGGAAGATTTTGAAGTCAATGAATTTTTAAGTTGCCAACCATGTAAAGAATCCTCAGCTTTTATCTTATCCCTAGTTTACCGTTTTTCAGCATAGCACTGATGTCTGAAGACAGCCATTTGTGCCTCTTCTTTTGGTCTTGATATATGAGTTCTGACAAGCCCAAGATAATACAAGATCTTTACAGACTTTTTTATTAGCTATGTTTGAAATAGATCACAAATGAGATTCTCGTTGCTGTGTTTTTCTTGTAACAAATATAAATTATGCGTTTGCTTATTCATTGAAGCACTTTAAGGTCCAGTAAAGTATTGAGTGGCCTATAGTAACTTCAATTCTTTCTGAAGAAGGATAATCTATTTCTGTTTATAGGCAACCTTGCAGAGTTATAACTGCATACACAATATACTTCATGTGAATTAACATATATGTTGTGGAGGTTAATTTCAGGTGTTGTTTGAACAGCCAAGTTTAGCTCGTGATGTTCATACATTTCATCTGGACATTAGTATACAAGTTATTGGTATGCAACCAAAAATCTCTGTTTTGAGGCCTGTTAGAAAGTCTGCCATCAAAAGTGGTAGGATTAGAATACGAAGTGGAAGAAATCATGGCAATCGGAGCAGGTGGATAGATGTACAAGAGAGAAAGTAGGTGTTATTGTGCTGTAGCCTTAAAGAAAATCTTCAAGCAAGAGGATTTTTGGAATCGTGTGAATAGAATACAGGAGCTGTAGGAAGCACTGAAGATATTTTAAGTAGCAGCGGAGATAGATGTACATAACATTGTCAGCTAAAGGGCAGAAAGTTGCAGAATAACTGTGCTGGTAGCTTGGAATACTGCTGTGTTAGAAAAGCCACATTTGCAAATAGCTGCAGACGGAAAACACCGATGTAAAATTCAATTTATGGTGAAAAGGTGTAGCTCAGAGAAGATATATTTTTAGGAATGTCTGTGTGAGAAAGCAGGAAGCACAAGGCCTGTTGTCAGCCAGAAGAAGTAAGCAAGTTTATGTGGAGTGCTACATGGAGGATGGAAATAGCTGGACCTGATGTGGGTAAAGAAGGGAGAGGTAAATGGGAATCTAGGTGGGGAGAAGGCTGATGGCAATGGCAGCAAGCCTAGTATTGTGCCTCATATATCTTCCCTATACCCTCATGAAGAAGAAGGAGCAGTGGAGACAGTGTGTGATGAATTGACCATAACTCCCATTCCCCATCCCCCTGTGACTGCTCTGGAGGAGGTGGTAGAGAAATCAGGAGTGAAGCTGAGCACAGAAAGAAGGGAGGGGTGGGGGAAAGGTGTTTGAAGATTTGGTTTTATTTCTTATTACCCCACTCTGATTTGATTAGTGATAAATTAAATTAACTTCCCTGAGTTGAATCTGTTTCGCCCATGTCAGCAATTACTGAGTGATTTCTCCCTGCCCTTATCTCAACCCGTGAGCCTTTCAGTATATTTTCTCTTTCCTGTCCAGCTGAGGAGGGCAGTGATAGAGCTTTGCTGGGCATCTGGAGTCCAGCCAGGGTCAATCCACCACGAACAGCTTTGAGTAGTATTAGAACAGGACTTGATGAGGAAACTTTTGAGACTTCCTTTTGATATCAAACATGGGAAGAAAAGAGGATTTTGAATTTTTTTCAGATTGAAACACATTCTTTAAAAATTTGTATTCCATTAAATATTCTCTAAACAAAACCTAAAGTTTTCTGGTTCAAAATTACTTTTCTTTTTGGTGTTTTAACTAGATGCAGGAAATATCCCCTAAAATAGTAAGTGGTACATATCTAAATGATTTTTTTTTTTGCAGTGATATGTGAAATTCTTGACCTGAAGTTCTGTTTCAATTATTACCGTGGCTGCTGTTGTGGCTGTTGTTGTTCCTGCTGTTATTACAATTCACAGAAGAAAATACAATTTATGTAAATCTGTTTGATGACTCCAGTCACATATGGATTCTACCACACATTTGTGCAGCATTCATTCCTCTTATCCGCCCCAGAATGAAATCAGGGGGAAAACCCTCCCCCAAATTCATATATTATAAAATAATTGTGACTATTTCTTGAATGTTGAAGTCATAAAGATGATCATAAGCAAGTCTTGCAGAGAATTTTAACAGTTCATTAAGCTTTATTTCACATGAATATGCCCAGACTTGCATTTCAGAGTTTAAAAAAGCTCTCTCAGCCTTATATTAACAAAGGATAAAATGAATGAACCTATATATGCAGCAAAAGCACTTCATATCTGTCTGCAGCAGCCCTTTTAGCCAAAGAAAACCCACAGGCTTCTTGGAAGGAAGGTCATTCTCATATAAGGCTCTAAGGAAAACAAACCTTTGAAGTTCCTTGCTTGCAATGTCATTTCTGGATTCCAGTTGTCTTATGAAAGTTTAAAGACTTTATTTTTGCTTTTAAACATGGAAACTATATTAAAATAAAATGAAGAAACTATGAAAAATACTAACGGATTTAGTGTAATGGTGTTAAAGGCAAAGGATCAACATCCTTGGAAAATCCTTTGGTTTAATCTAGAAGATGCTTTTAGATCTTGGGTGAGAGGAAATAAGTATTCTCTGAATATTATTATTGCAAGAATCTGGTTATTATTGCTACTTTTGTTATTCATGGGTTATAGTTCAGAGTTCTTGAGTATGTTCTCGGTATATTTGTGGAAATTCAGAGTTTGTGATGCGAATGTAACATCATAGATCTTCAGGTTGTCTACCACATTATCAGTCAGAAACTAATGGCAAAATAGAGGTAAGATTTGTGGAGTCCCTAAGAAGAATCTTTTTGTGATAGTTCAATAATTTTGTGATATTCACTTAAATAAGCAGTTGACTCCATGCAGATAGAACTAGTTTTGAAGATGACTGAGCACACACCGTGGCTAAGTACAGATGTCTAGATGGATCTGCTCCAAGCTTCCAGGAAATGTTTAATAAAGACATGCACGTAATCCTGCCTTTCTATAGCCTTGTAGTTTTCAAGCTTATCAATTTGGAAATGCCGTTAGGAAAATAGAAAATGGAAGTTACTTGTGGCACTTATTCTTGCATGTGAAGCATGTTCTAGGGTGGAGAAACAAGCAAACTATGTATTTTAGATGCATTTAGTACAATGAAGAACTTCTGAATGATGTTTCCTATGATGGTTTCAGAGGCAGATGCATGGGAACATTGCAAGAGCTAACGAATATTTAGCATCTGATTTTTAGATTACATTTCTGGAAAAGAGAACTGACATGAAAGCAGTGTCTTTTGCAGAAATGAAACTTATAATAAAACCATGTATGTCCTTTCATCCAAATTATACAGGTATTGAAACTGATGTGTTAACACACACCTTTTTGAGCCGTCTAAATTTATTTAACTATTTATGTATTTGCTTGTTTGTTTAGAATATGGAGGCAGGCTTTTCAGACATGAGGAATGAGCTGCAGTGGCGGGATGCTCTCTGGAGAAGGATACAACTGGAATGCCAACAGATGCATACAGAACTACAGAAAATCAGAGACTATAAAGATATGCAGGAAATGTATGTTGAAGACAATATTTAAATTAAGAAGTACTTCTGAGCTAATAACTTTTATTTTTACATTTGATATAAATTAAAGCTGTTTTAAGATACTCTGGATTCAAATGTTGGATTCTAAACAATATTAGAATAAACATTTTCATTGGCAATTATATACAACAAAATGGCAGCAATAGATGCAGGCTCTGTAAAAAGGCTTTAATGCTGCTGAGATCTTTACAAATCAATGCATTTAATCTATTTCTGTTTATATGTTTACAGGCTTTTTCCATTTTCTCAGCATTAAAACACTTTGGAAATAGTGTAATTAAGATTCTCCCTAACATCCCTTGAGTAAAACATTCATCTTTTTATGGTTTATCTAATCTACTTCAGCTATTTGAGGTTATAGGAAATACCAGCCTGCAAGAGATTTCAGGATTCTTTCTGCATGCACTCGCATTGTCCTTAATCTCTAGAAATCTCACAAGATCCAACCTGGTTTAGGCCAAATCTTTGATTGTTTTATTTTTTCCTCAGCACACAGCTCTTCCACAGTTTTAGACTGTAGAGAGGATGCTGTAAGGTAAAGGTTATTGAATGTTCTGTTTGTTTCATGTTTTGTTTATTTCTTATTTAAAGGCATCAGCCATTTTGTGCACAGCTTACTGAGCAACTAGAAAATAAAAACACCAAGTTATTACTATTGGCACAAAGTCAAGAATGCCAGCAAGAAGAGCTAAATGAGGTATTTCATATCATTAAGTATTTCCAGGTCTTAATTGCAATATAGGATTTTTAGAAGAGAGAAAAGTACTGACCTTGGGTATGATCGTATGTAGAAGAGAGAAGGAGATAAATTGTGGGTTTAGGAGAGCATGAAGTTTTCATACATGAGAAAGTTTTCATATATTGTTGCATTTCTGGAGGTAGGTGCATAGCTGTAAAATTGACATTCTGATTCTGTGCAGAGCTAGCTACTTCACTGAAGTGAGGGAAGAGACCATGCTCAAGCATCACTGTGGTTCAAGTAATACCATGCAAATAATAAACCCTCTAAGGCTAAAAGTAATTAATAGGCTTTAGGAGGTAAGTAGTTTGTAGGTGGTCTCAAATGTAAGATATGTCAACAGATCAACTGCTACAAGTCAGTAGGACAGATAGCTGCACAAGGGCAAGCTTAGTCAGTCACCTGCTGCACAATCTATGCCGCGCTCTTTAGTTTGAACTACATACCGCATTGCATTGCACATTTCTCAAGTGCTGTCTGCAAGCAGTGGTGGCATAGCACTGTGGACTGGCATATGGCTTGGCAGGCCAAAACACTTTGAGAGTAGAGGATGCTCAGAACTCCTCTTCAGGCATGTTGTGGTTTTGCTCAGTAGCACTCAAAGCAGGAATATCTCTAATTGCATGCAGCTGACTCAGATGCAGCAATTTTGGCATGATAGGCATGATCTAACTCTTGGAGTTTTTTGCATCTCCATCTATTTGTTTACAATTCTAGTATTTCTGTGTAGTTTGCATAAATAAAAATGAAATGCCATCTGTTACTGATTGTGCACAGTCCTGCAAGGAATTATTAAAATAGGGCTGAAAGGTTGTTTGCTGGGTTACGTAGTTTTGTTTCTTACATAATAAAAAAGACCTATCAATCAGTGCTGAATTGTTGGTTATAGTAAAAGATATGAGAACAACCTTTGTGCTGATTCTTTGAAGAACTGTGCACAGGATACAGTGCAGAAAGTTTGACCTTAAATTTTATGTTACAGTAGGAAAAATTCTCATACAGTGATTTACTGTATATGCTCTTTATTTCTAACATAGTTTCTCATCAAAGAGTCTCTAGATTGATTTATTTATATTGCCCTAAGTTAATTTAGGCTGCATTAAACTTATTTCAAACCTAAATTAACTTAGGAGCAATATAACTAAATCAGACTTAGGTATATTGAATGGATATTTCCTTGGATAGTCTTTGCCATAAATACCAATTTTTAGCATTATTTTTAGTACATTCTTTTTAAATGTCAATTTAAATGTCTTGTATTGTGTTCAATTCTAATACTGAATAGGTAAATGAAAGCACAACAGAAGGGTTAAAAAACCAAACCCATAAAAATAAATAAAGCTATATGCCCTGATTCACGAAGACATTTTATTATGCAATGTCAAAAATCTCCGGTTCAGTTAGAAGAGTTGATACCTTGGAAGCAACAGCAAAAAGGTCACTGATAGGTAGCAAGTGATGCAATCATATATACTGCATAACATTTTTTCTTCTTGAAACCTTTTGCTCCAGATAAGAAACCATGTTTATCAAGAGGAGCAGTCCCATCACTCTGAGAAGGAAAGAATGAAGACGGAAATCTCTGACCTGACAGAAGAGCTTCATCAGGAGATCACTATAGCAACTATCATGGAGAAAGCTAGTCTTCTGGAAAGACAGTTAAAAATGGAGTTGGAGATAAAAGACAAATTGTTAGCAAAACAACAGGTATGCAAGCAGGCAAAACCAGCGTAGATCATTTTACTCCACACTATTGGTAATGACATATATTATCTGCGAAAAAAGACATTACATTTCTTGCTGTAGTTTTCATCAGCAGTGCTGTAATATCTGTGAAGTGTTACTAGAGCAGCCAAATTGACACTGGAACAAGAATGCACTGGCAAATGTCAACTGTACATCTAAATTGCAATTCATTCTGACTATTGACTGTAGTTATCATTTTATCATGCAAAAGAGCTTGAAAACTTCAAGTTTGTTGTATTATATGCACTTTATCATTAGAACTGTTTGTTAGAGTACCTAGAACACTTTTTCAGGGATTTTTTTAAAGCTTTTTGAAGAATGTTACGTATCCATCTGCTTAGAAAATTCTGATAATTTGAAAGCTGAAAACTGTAAGATACCAGTGCTTTAATGTCAATTTTTAGTATTAAAAACAAATATGTTACCTTCATTACTTGGTTTTGTAAACAAAAAGAACCTTCATATTTAGAGTTTTCTGGGGATCTCTGTTTTTTGAGAAGGTCACTGCATATTGAAAGTTGTATTTAATGTAATACTTCATTTTTGACAATAGGAAAGTTAGTGCTTGGGAAAATGAGACATCTCCTATTGTGTGGCTTTACCAGCCTATATTCCCTACCATAGCACTAAAAGAGTGGATGTCGTTTCTAGGCTCCATGACTAAGATTTCACCCAGTTTCAGTGGCCTGCAAAATCTGTCTCTCTTTGTACCTCCTAACTGCAAGTGAACTCCCATATTTTCCTAAGTGAAAAAAGGTAACTAAAATCAGAAGCATTGCACCTGTGTATCTTTTATAGGTGGTTTAAGACTTCTTCCTGCTTTATTATTGCTGTATTTAAAAAACATTGTATTTAGTTTCATAATTATGTATGTTTTGTAAAATTAAACATATATATCTATACTCAGTGTCATTTAAAGTTAACAGTAATGTTCTTGTATTTAACAGAGAATTTAATCTTTTCCTAGTTCCTGGATTCCAAATACAAAGTTGTGAGCTCTGAAAACACACATCTAAAAGAGATGGTGGAAAAGCAGGTGTGTAAAAGTTGCATGGTATTTTTTTTAATCTATGCAATATGCAGAACAGTTACTTATATTTACTGTAAATGTAGATTGAGATCATGGCAGATTTAGAGATTTCTGACCTAAGTAAAACAAATTAATACAGATAAGGTGTGAGACATAATCAGCACCAAGTGGATTTAACTCAGCCTGAAGATGGGTATAGCTAGGAATAATTTTGACCTTAGCTGTAGTAAAGCAGAAGTAAGGTAAATTTTTCAGTAACTGTCTAGACAATAAACAGTTTCTTGGAGCTTATTTATTGTAAGTTACATCACTTATTTCAGAAAATATGTCTTTTTAAACTGTCATCATTCTCACAGATACGAAGATATGTCCTGGTTTTACTATATTACCGGTTTCTTCATATGATATTTAAATAACTGTGTAAAAACCAGACATATATTGCCCCCACCCACCTTATTTTTGGAGTTCAGCATTTATTTTTCTTCAAACAGGGGATTTTTAAAGTTTAATTCATAAAAAGTGTGCCACAAAATCATGTAGTACTGTAGTTTTTATGGGTACAATAAATGTTGTATATGCTGCCTTCCACAAAAAGCTTCAAAATGTCTCCTGTTTACGGAACATCTGCAGTTATTTTATCTATCACTAGAAAAAACACTGCAATGTTGCTTGCAAATTGTGCTGTAAATATATCTTTGGGGGATTTGTAGCCTGTTAATTGCCTTACTCTAGACTGACAAATGTATGAAAGAATGCCACATTTTTCCACACCCTTAAAATAGCACATATGTCTGTCAGTGATGTATTACCTATACATACATGTACACTATTATGGATATATGTATGTGTATATGTGACATTATTGTGGAAACGTAGACAGATGTGTTTATGCATGTCTAGCTCTTCTCTATTGTGGCATTCTTCATGAAGATTGAGAACTGTCTGAAAAGTATCTTTGTAGATACCATGTCTGTTAAATTTGAACAGTAAAATCCAGTCAGTAGATATACCAAGGTCACTACATATATCAATACATTTATGGACTTAACAAGTCTTTCCTACTTTACTAATGTATTGGCAAAATCTAAACATTAAAGATTGTGAGGTATTTCATGCTAAGATTGCAGGAACTGGAGAGATTTTTTACAGATGTGTTTGCATAGTACAGCAGAGCACTACACAGACTCCTCAAACTAATGCTAAGCTTAAGTCGGTGTGGTGTAATGCATCACCAGGCAGGGTTACTTGTTTAGATTTAAAAAGCAATGTAGCTGTGCCATCTCAGTTTTGGGGTACATGCTGTTATAAGTGTACTGCTGACTTGAGAGCTAGTAGTGGTAGTGTGACTTAGTGCTCTCCTTCCTCTGTTCTGCCACTTCACTTTGGAGACACAGCTGAGCCCCTGCCTGCCATCCTTGCAATAAATACTAAATTTCCTTTTACTTTCTGGCACTTCCATGCCAGCTTGGCTCATAAATTTCCCCTAAAATTAGCTAAGTGAGGCAAGGGTTACAGGAAGAGATAACATTAGATCAGATAGTGCAAAGAATAGACAAGCTTTCAAGTTGTGCTAACTGTATACTAAGATCCAAATCCTTAATACTCACGAGTTATCAACTTCCAAAAGAATAAGGTAAATCTAGAAATATATGAAAGCAAAACTTAATAGAATGTTTTGGGTTTTAGTATTCTGTGTATAATCTGGACATGGACCTGTTGGAGCAAGTCCAGAGGAGGCCACAAAAATAATCAGAGGACTCGACCATCTCTCCTATGGAGAGCAACCTTTCAGTACTTAATCAGCGCTTATAAGAAAGATGGAGAAAGACTTCTTACCAGGGCTCGTAGTAACAGAAGGGGCAAAGGTCTTAAACTGAAAGAGGGGAGATATAGATTGTTCATAAGAAAGGGGTTTGTTTGCTTGTTTTTTTTTAATGAAGATGGTGAGACACTGGCACAGGTTGCCCAGAGAAGCTGTGGCTGCCCCATCCCTGGCAGTGTTCAAGGCCAGGGTGGACGGGGAGCTTGGAGCAACCTGGTCTAGTGGAAGGTGTCCCTGCCTGGGGCAGAGATGTTGGAATAGATTATCTTTAAGGTCCTTTCCAACCCACACTGTTCTATGGTTCTATGAAATCATTTGAGATTTTTCTGTCAATGACACTGTACTGCTATTGCAGATATACTTACACAATGCAATGCAGTATTATGCAGAGAAGTAGTTTCGAATTAGCTAGCTCTGGTGTGCAGCATAGGCTTTATAGAAAAAGTGACAGGACAAAAAAGGAATGCAGTATCCTGGGTAGTCAACTTCCAGAGCTAATCTCCATCTTCCCTTCTTTATACCTTAGTGGATGGTCCTCTTTAAGCCCTAGTTGCAGAGCAAATGTTGCTTGCACTTTTAGTATTACGACTTGTATACTGTGTGGACTAACCCAGCTGAGAAGCAGGGTTTAGTAACACACAGAGCACTGTGCTAATGTGGCTTTACTTTACTGCTTCTGAAGCTGAAGGTGACTGTATCTTGACACAGATATTAAATTGTGCCTGTAGACATACCCTATATATAGTAAAGTAATGAACTTCTATAATTTTTTGTTATTATTTCTGGTGGGATTGCTACTGGAGGGAGCAATACAGTCTGCAGCTATAGCTGTTATGGTTTCTTTTATGTCATAAGTTTTACAAAGCAACTGATGAGTTTACAATAATAATATTTTGGAAGCATGTTTGTTGAGAAACTTTAATTTGTTTTATAGTGTTATAGAGGCTGTTATCCATTCTTTTCCATTTATCTACAGTGGATTTTTTTCTGGAGGCAATTCTCTTGGTTTGCTCTAAGTGCTGCATGATTATATATAGTAGCTAGGTCTTTCTTTAGCATAGAACATTGTTTGTGTTTGCTTGTTAAAAATACTAACATCCATTTGTTGTGGAGAAGATAGATAACTATATAATGATGGCTTTATCTTCTTGCACAGAGTATAGATTTATGTAACAAACAACACGGAAATTTCACAGCTTCCATTCACAAACCGGAATATGAGAATGTAAGATTACAAAGTAGTCTTGTTAAACTTCAAAATGACACGGAAACATCACTGCTGGGTCGCATGGGTACATATGGAGAAACAGAGCACAGCTACCAAACCCACTCAAAGATGAAAGAAAAGGAAGAGAGGTAATAGTTAAATTGTCATATATATGAATCTTCCTGTAAGGTTTTTGCAAGCATCTAACTGGGCTGAACTGTTAAGCTTTTCTGCTGTTTCTGCTCATTCAGAACTCCCACCAACATAAATATCAGACCTAGTTAGTATATTTGTAAGAATTCCCTACATTTTTCTAGGTGGCTGACTGAATTTGGCAATAAATGAAGTCCTAGACATGTTTGATCATTTTTTAAATGTTTTTCACATGAAATGACTTTAAAAACTTTTTATGTGCTGCATAAGTTACTCTTAGTTCCAGGTCTTACAAAACAGGACAGGATGTATTTTTACTGCCAAATAAAAACAAGACAAGGAAAGAATATAAAAACCAACATGAGAGGTAAACTGCTCCACAGGAAGTTATCTTAATAAGCAGTTTGAACTACAGCCCCTTCTGAAAACCTCTCTGTCCCACCAGTTTCATTTGTTGGAGGTTTCATTAAATGTATTTTAATGCCTTGTCTAGTTTTGGTGTTCTTGGGTGACCTGATTTTTAAATGAAACATAATTTCAGGTGCCCTGAATAAATAATTACTACAATAAACTCCTTGTTAGGGAAAAATAACGAGACAAAAGTACTCAGGCTATAGAAAACATTGTAGTGATGACTTCCTTCTTATTTCCCTGTATTCAGTGAAGCTCTGAATTGCCTTCAAACATGTTATAATCATGGCATTGCAGTAATAAAAAGAAAATTAAACCCCATGCTAAACAATATTTCACAGTACGCGAGAGTAAAATTAATAGGAAGCTAAATATTTTGATCATTTGTAAAAAGAACTTACATGGTAACACTAATGTGGATCAGTTGAAGCCAAAATTACACAGGTTATTTCAAGCTCATACATTCAGTCATTGGCAAAATCTGAAGTCATTTTCTTGCTGCAAAATAGAAAGGCATCCCATTATATGTAGCAACATTCTTGCTTAAAACTTCCTCTGGAATATTTTGTTAAATATATAGTTTAGTGTTGTAGGTAGTATTCAGGTGTATACAAATACATATATATATATTGTATGTGTGCATGTACATATATATGCATATACATAATACACATATATATATTGAAATGGCAGGTATGGTTGTTTTCCTAAGTTTCAAATGATAGAATTATAGAATCAACTAGATTGAACAAGCCCTTTAAGATCACCAGATCCAACCTTTACTCCAGGACTGCAAAGTCCACCACTAAATCATGTCACTGAGGACCTTGAACACATCCAGGGATGGTGACTTCACCACCTCCCTGGGAAGCCTGATGTTGAAGGTTTTGCTGAAACAAATATTTACAAACCAAGTTACAGAGTATTCTGCACCTCAGAAGGTGCAGGTCTCATAATTTCAACAAAAATTGGTGAGTACATTTTTTGCTCATGCTTCCACTCTCTTTAATAAAGTCAGATTCTCTCAGGAATAAAACTTGCTGTACATGAGGAACTGTGAAATTTCATTTGTGAGCATGTAAGTGCATGAGACAATAGAACTATGCAGGTACTTTGCAGGATTCTGATTATTTAGCTATTGAAGACCAACATTAAACCAAAACTGGGAGAGAGAAACCTGGGGAAGAGAACCTTTCTAACAACAGAAAAACCTCAACCACATAACTGAACACAATTTAAAATACGATTCTAATGAATTTGGTGAAACAGATCTATTGAGCCTGGTTTTCAGGATCTGAAACGTGATTGATTTGCTAAATGAAAAGTTATTTAGCTAAATAAATACATACACAAATTCCACATGTAGTGTACATACACATCAGCCAGCCAGTCTCTTTAAGACTGAGCCCTCTCTGTACTGTCAGTTCCCTGTTCCCAAACAGGAACTACCTCAAGATTTTCCCAGAAAACTAAAATTGAATTTTCAACAATCAAATGTATGCAGATAATTCAGGCAATTTATGTTGGTTGAGTCAAACTCTAGGGTATATTTTATTTTATTGTGAGCATAAACCATGTTATTTCTGTTTTAATTTGCAGTTCTGTTTCCATGGTAATTATGGCACTGAAGAAAGGACAAAACCACTGTTTTTTATAGAGTAAAAGAAGTAGAAAACATGGTGTTTGTGCAAGAGGGGTGTTTGTGTTTTACAGAGCCATTTTCAGAAACTTTACTTTTAGTTTTTCCTATTTGCATTCAGAAACGTAGAAAGGTTTGCACAACTACAAAAAGTCTTTGACCAGCTACATTCCATAATGCTTTTCAGTCACGTCCCTCAACCCGTACTAGAATCCAAGGCATGGGCCCCGGCATTAGCTAGATAGGAGACCTCTAGAGAAAACGCAGGAAATTGCAGGAGGTTCCGTTGTTTAGAAAGAGCCCTGATTTCTGCTTTTATTCAGTATGCAGGGAATTTCTAAATATTACAAAGTAAGATACGCAGGAGTGGCATCTATTACCTAAAAAAGCCTGTAGTCACATCCTACCTACAACCACTTTAAGTAACTACTGTTCTCATGTAGGGTAGTTGACTTACTTCTAATTGCCGTTCACAGAAGCTTTCCCCACCCTCAAGACTCCAATCCTTTATTTAGACCTCAGCCACATACAGTTGATTTGAAGTTTGGTATGGTTGAAGAGGGCTTCCTCTGATGAAGCTGATTTATTTAGCCCATTTCTGCCAAAATTAAAACATGCATGTGAGCTCCCAATGAAAGGCTACTTATTCACCACGAAAGTACACACAAAATAGGTAATTGGACAAGCCAAAGTGCTCTTTCATCATCTGGCAAAAGTGAGGGGTAAAGGCTAGGAATGAATGCCCACTAAGGTAGCTGGGGATCACTTAAAGGATCTGTCTTGACAGTGAACTGTGTCTCAAGGAGGTTTTCACTACCTTTTGGAGTTCACAGACTCTTTGTCACGCTCACCACTGGATCAGGTGTTGCAGTAGATAAACTGGAAGCAGTGAAAACAATCTCTTAGGAAAATACTTTTTAACCATTTTTACAAACCAAGCCAGCAGTTACACTTGCCAGGTGAAAGCAACAAATTCTGAAGACATTCTGGTCACTAAAGATCTGTTGTTTTCTTTCTCAAGACCAGGTATGACAACTAGCACAAGCTGTGTAAGTAATTTGTTTTGCACCACTGAAGTCATTGATCACATAAAGACCAGGCTGATTTTATATATGAGTCTGGAAAAATCGATCCTGTCTATATAAATTCCCTTTGTGAAGACATCATTCTTCCACTTCTTGTCCCATATGTCGCCATGTCCACCATGATATTATTTTTGTGAAGAATGTAGATATGTTCAATACTCTCTGACAATAAACCCATTGAAAGCACAGGTTTTTCAACTGCAGTTATAGTGTATTTGCATTGCCAGTACTAACAAATGGACAGTTTTGAAAAATTGCAGATATTTACCTACCTTTACATTTGCATTCAAAGAAGAACTCTGTTCTTACATACTATATTGCACTAAACTGGCAGATATTTAAACCCCAACTGTGAAGTCTGTCTGAAGTAAAGGCATAGTACCCATATCAAAGCACCTAAATGTAGGTGTCATGTTTTTCCCAGCAATGCTATGGATTATAGTAGGAATGAAGTTCCTTTATAAAGTCAGTCCTTTTTTGGGAGGTATCTGATTTTGCTATCTAAAAGCCACCAGAACTGTAGGCACCTGAGTCTGAAAACTCTGGTCTTAGTGAAGCAAGCCATAGCGTAACAGTAATAACTGTTATTAAATACACAGAGAAGCAGTTCTGGGGGAAAATAAAAAAGAACACAGCTCACAGACTTTACTGTGGGTTTACAGAGAAAATTACTTCAAAAGGGTCAGAACACAAGATGAAAAAATATTTGTGATTTTATTATTCATTCCATCTATCTTCTGTGCCCTTCATCCAAACAATAGATGGAATTGACTTCGGAAGGGGGGGGGGGGAGAAAAAAGGCATCTGTGGCCAAAAAGCAGAGTGTGTTTATTTGTTTATTTAAAGAAAAGAATGAATGAAAGGAGGAAACTCTGCCCCCATAAAAGTAAACATTTTAACTGATTAGAAAACTGGAAGGCTGGGTAAATGTTCTCAGAGAGTTTTATTTTAGAATGTATAATAATAATAATACAATAATAATAATATTACAAATCATGCTTATAATTTGCTTTCCTATAGCATTTGGAGTATCTTTATCACTACATCTTTTATAGCCAGAGAAAAATACGTTCTTCATTAGTTCTCTGAGTCGCTCTGCACAGTCTGTTGATGGAGTGCTCATTTTCATGTTTAAGGCTGTCAGGGTTTAACCTGGCAGGCAGCTGAACACCACACAGCCTCTCCTCACTCTCCTTCCCTTCCTGCAGTCAGATGGGGAAAGAATTGGGGAAAAAAAAAAAAAAAAGTAAAATTTGTGGGTGGAGATAGAGTTTAATGGTACAGAAAAGGAAGGGATGATGACAATGATAATGATGGTGATAATAATAGTAACAACAACAATAATAATAGAATCAGAATATACAAACCAGGTGATGCACAGTGCAGTTGTTCGCCACCCACAAACCAGCCAGCTCCCAGGCAGCGGCCTCCAGCCAGCTTTCCCCCTAGTTTATAGACTGAGAATGACACCATATGGTCTGGAATATCCATGGAGTCTGCTGCGGTTAGCACCCCCAGCCCACTTGCTTTTGGGGTGGTGTGAGGCACAGAAAAGGCCTTGGCTCTGTGTAAGTGCTCCTCAGCAGTAACTAAAACATCCCTGTGTTATCAGCACTGTTTCCAGCACAAATCCAAAACATTCCCATACCAGCTACTATGAAGAAAATTAACTCTACCCCAGCCAAACCCAGCACAAGGGATTAAGTACAAGCAGGGTTCATTAAGACTGCACAGCCACCCTCTCCCAACACCAAGTATTGAAATTAAGATTAGAAAATGATGGTGTGCTCTTTCTGCAGGAAATGCTGTCCTTTCCCTGTGCTTGGCAAATTCTTCTTTATTAAAAAAAAAAGAGCTGTTTTCCTTGGATCTGAGCAGCCCTGCATACTCTTGAATATTTATAACAATTATACTTCAGTGTCAGAGAACTTGTCTTTAAAAGCTTTTATAACTGCATTTCAAATTAGTGAAGTGTTTTAGGATATTGCAATGATGGGATCTTTTCAAACAGCTATCATGTTTAAGTATAGTTGTTACCTCCCAAGACTACAATTCCAATTTTATTATAAGCACAGACCTCACTACAATGGAAATTTTTACATCAGTCAGAAATTTTGTAACAGAAAGTTAATTTTTTTTGCATGTTTTGCTATATAATCATAGGATCATAGAATAGTTAGGGTTGGAATGGAGCTTAAGATCTTCTAGTTCCAACGCCCCTGCCATGGGCAGGGACACCTCTGCCCTAACACCTCTGACACTAAACCATGACACCCAAGATTCTGTCCAGCCTGGCCTTGAACAGGAGTACTCACAACTTCCTTGGGCAACCCATTCCAGTGCCTCACCACTCTCACAGTAAAGAACTTCTTCCTTATATCCAATCTAAACTTCCCCTGTTTAAGTTTGAACCCATTACCCCTTGTCCTATCACTACAGTCCCTGATGAAGAGTCCCTCTCCAGCACCCTTAGAGGCCCCTTTCAGATACTGGAAGGCTGCTATGAGGTCTCCACACAGCCTTCTCTTCTCCAGGCTGAAGTAAATACATAATAATAAATACAAGCAAAGATGCAACTGAAAATTAGTCTAATAGAGCAGGCACATGGGCAAGCTACTCTTGGTTTCAGAATTGTCCATGTCGAACAATATGGTTTCAGAATTGTTCAGTTAACTATCAGGAAAAGAAAATATTTTGGATGGGAAGAAAATAGCTTTCTTTTGTTCTGTACGTTATCATTAAATCGGTGGCAAAATCAGTATTGCAGTAAAAATGCAGGCTCAAAGATACCTGTACTAGTTTTTTATTCAGCAAAATCCTAGCTATTTGAACATAGTTGTTTAAAGTTATATTAGATCAAAATTGGCTAATTATTCAATCACTAATAATAGGTTTTGTTTCTCATCTCATCTTCATATTTCATTTCCTCTATTTGTTGGCTAAATTCACTCTAGATCCTATCAGACTATAAATTGTGAAGACCTGGCTGAAGACTGCTTACTTAGCTTCTCCCACTGAAAAACTAACAGGGTGATATCCTTTGGCAAAGGATGACCAACAAACACTTAAGGAATATTGGTATTTTCAATACCTGAAGCAGGTTTGTGGTTTAGCTCTTGTCCTGCCATAATTATATGGCAAGGTTATCCAACTTCACCTCCAGTGAATAGGTTTAAATTTGTGTGATTTAAGTCATAGCCGAGGCAGACAGAGAATGCACACTCAGATGTTTACAGCAACTTAGCTGGAAAGCTGCAAAATTGCTGCAGCTTGGTAGTTTTTGATCTGCATGAAGCAGTTTGCACAGGTAAGTAATCAAAATTGCGCAAACAAACAACAGTAAAAACATGCTTGGCTTTGCTGTGATAGCTCAGAGTTCCAACTGGTTTTCATACTTTGATTTGTTTTTCTCTTAGAACTTCCCAAAAGAAAGATGCATGGGAAATGGAATGTCAACAGACTACTGGGTTCACAGGATACCACAGAAACCACAGTTCTGCTTTATATGGCCAAGGCAGTATCACTGGTTCAAAAAGTGATAAGTATCCTTTGGGCTTCAGTGGGATGTTTCCTGAAGAGGGCAGAAGAGGCAGTTTACTGAGCCCTGCTTACAGTGCAGAAGAAATCAAATTATCAGTAAGTAACTATTTTCCTGTAACACAAATTCATCTGTGGACCAACCACAGCCCTGGAGGAGCCAAAAACTAGATCACCCCTGTTGTCATTATTATTTATATAATGCCAGCCCAGCAAAAATGGAAATACCTTAACATATAAAGCAGTTTTTTCTGGAAATTAAACATCCCCTGCTGGGCCATACCTTTGTTCTAATAACGATGGTGATAATTACCTGCCATTATGTGACTGTGAGAGAGATTTCTACATTTTAGCTTATTGTCTTCTATATTGGCGCACTCCTTCATACTGACTTTTGTAAGGGCACTCTGCTTTAAGTGTATTTCCATAATGCCTGCAAACTTACTGTCTTAAGTGCTGTTTGACAAATCAAGTTTCTACAGCATTCCACTGATGGATGAAATTAGAGGAATTGCAGCAACTATTTTCTATGTGTTAGCTATTGTATTTGAGAAGGAACAGAAATGATAACTGCTGCAATCTTTCTTTTTTTTGAAATGAAAGAGTAATAGTGCAGCATTCTGCCTTTCAGTCTTCAAAGGCTGAAGGTTACCAAGTTCCATGACAAGTGGGATAAATCTCCCTTTACCTGGGGCAACTTCTTAGGAAAAACTTTCCATAATTCTTTGACTTTAGATCTATCTTGAAAGTCGAGCTTTATCCTCTTCCTTAGTATCTTCTATTCTTCCTGAGGCCTCCACTAAAGGCCACTATGGTTTTCCACTTGAAAATTTAGCCCTTATTTTCCAGACCTCAAACCATATAGCCACACCATCATTAAATAACAGAACTAACAGATTAGTAGGAATAGACTGTAGCCATCTCTCTGTCCAGCGGTGATACATGCATTTTGTACCCAGTAGATCCTGAACTGCAGGTGTGTGGCTGAGCCTTATGGCTTGAGAGTTTTTATCTTTAAATTATTAATCATGACAATAATTGTTTGGACTTTTTCAGCAGAATTTGATAAATACCAGGTCTCCTCCTCTCTTCTGTCGGAAGTGTCAGACAGAGACTCCAGACCACAGATCCCAGAGCTTCTATTTCCAGCCAGCCCAGGTAAAACATCCATTCTGAGACACTTCTGCAGTCTGCAGGGAAACTATTTGCCATCTGGCACTCAGAACCAGGTTGATGCCAAGACTAGATTTAAAGGAAAACACTTTCCAGCTCCTGTGTAGGCAAAGTACAAAATGAAATTATTAAGCAAGGTATATTTCTCGTACTGAATCTAAGTCCAAATCAGTGACATTGAAGCAGGTACAAGCCCAGAAGATCTCCAGAATGAAATCATTATTCAGACTGACGCTGGATACCACAGCATTAGTGCAGAGAATACTCAAGTCTATTACTTTGGAGTTCTGTGTTCAAATGGAAAGCCATTGCATCAAGGAGAAAGAGTAGAAAAACATACAATATGTTATAAATAGAGTTCTCTGACAGAACTTGCAGGACTGATGTTTCACCTAAGTGCAATCTCCAATATGTTCAAAATGTCTAAAGATGTTATAAGGGACTATTTTTCTGGAGAATATTTCTAGCACTAACTGAAAACATCAGCATTGCAGGTGATGTCCTGATACCTACCAAAATTACTCTGTCGGTGTCTAGGGAAGACAGAAAACAGTCTCTAGGGCTTTATGCAGAGACTAACATCTCTCCTCCCAGTAAGGAATCATCAGACAACCTTAGCAAATGTTCCACTGGAATCTCTGTCCTTTCACATTCTTACTTAGAGGTTACATATGTAAGAGAAAGTCACTCTTACCTTAAAGTAAACTAGAAAGCTGAGCTAGGATTCAGTGGGAATTCACATAACCCCCATACTTCTTGGTTTAAGGCTTTCCAAATCTAGGAAAATACTTTTTCTCTGAATAGTACTTTGGACTGTGCTCTCTCTCTCAAATTAACAACTTCTGAAAATGGTTGCCTGATCTATTCCCAGTTTCTGGGAAGACTATTCCATACAACAGTCCAATGTCCTGCTTCAGAAAATAGATAGATAGATACCCAAAAAGATTATCTGCAGCTTCAGAATACTGCGTTTCTACACAATTTCTCCATTTCAGCAAGCAGTTGTGTACATTGTGCTTCTTAATCCAGAGCTTTAACTTTTAGTCACAAACACCTTCTCATGTTCTCTTCATATGGTGTACAGACATTTTTTGTTCTTGCTTCCGAGGCTTGGATAGACAAGAAAGACTTAAGCTGTAGCAAGGAAAAAATAAATGAGACATTAGGAAACTTTGTAATATTAAGTATGGAAAACTGCTTAATAAATAGATTGCAATGGAAAGTTGTGGAAATTCTACCACTGGACACTATTAGGACTGATTTTGACAGTCTTGGTCCTACCCTGAAGCATGCTGTGGTCCGTGTGCCCACTCTTAGCTATTGTGATTACTTAGCTGATGAGGTTGCTAGGCCCTCTAAAAGCCTTCCTGTGTTTCTTGGCAATTTCCTAGGCATCTCAATTTTTATTTTCATATATGAGCAGAAGCATGTTGAAGACAGGCATCTATACCTGCTACCTAAGATGTATTGCAGTGTAGGGTTGGAGAAAACTACTCCCCAAAGCCCTCAAATGTAGTCACAGCAAGACTAAAATTAGCCAGACCAATTTCTACTTTTGGTGTTACAAGAACTTTCCTGGAAAGCAGAAGAGGCTAAACATCAGGAGACTTTAACACTCTGGGATTTGACCACTCACGATTTGACCACTAAATGTTGCAATATCCTAAACGTTAAAGCTGTGTTGCTGCCCTGCTGAAGGTGCATCCAAGAATGCTGAAACAACTCATGGGAAAAGAAAGAGATTAAGCAAATTAATTAGGCAGTCTGTGAGAGAGAAGAGACCTAGCTTCCTGCAGTGCCGCTCCCCAGCAATCCAGAGTTAATTCATAGGCACTTTGGGTGCTTCTTGCTTAAGGAGAAGACATATTTAGCATATATTTCATACGTGGAAGTACACATTTCTGTCAAGTGCACTCCTTCATTTCCAGCAAATCATGAGGCAAAAAGGTGATTACTATTCTTGGTGTACAGCAAAGAAATACGGGATCAGCTGAGTCTGTAGAAATGAAGACATAGAGTCCTTGTTGCCTAACTACCCAAACAGTTTAGGGTGAAAGCTTGCCAATGAACCTATTTCTATTCAGCTTCAGTTAGAAAACCAAAAGACATAAAGAAGTGTTATCTGAGGAAAAGAAATTCAAACCTAGGGACCATGAATCTCAGCTGAGACACGGATTAAAGTAGTTTCTTTAGTTTTAATTCCTCAGGCATCAAAAGTAAAGACAATAAAGAACACAGTGAAAGAACAGACCAGAGGCTTGGAAAGCAAAGTTTAATTGCTAACAAGAAATGTTGCCTTTTAGACCTGTTTAGATACAACCTATTCTCAAAGTGCATAAAACCCAGTGCATTAGGGACCTATCCAAAACGGTAATCGGCGTCTGACCCTCAGGTAAGGAGCTGTAGGGAACCATGATCTGCTTATTCTAAGTGATGAACATTCTTCTCTGATCTCTGAGGAAATTCAGAAATGTATCGTTCGGAGTTTACAGTGTATTTGAAGGAAAAACCCATCAAAGTAAGTCCCAGTTATAGCAAAGGACACTAGCCTATTAGGAAGATAGCTTGGTCATCGGGTCAACGTGTTTCTAATGACAAGCCAGCAATTGTAAACAGTGTTATAATGAATCTCTGTGAAGCTCTCATAACTTGATGCAACATTTCTAAAGACTCACGCTCATGTAAATTTGCTGTCCATATGGAAAAGCCCAACATAACTTTTTTTCTCTTGACGCCACCTATTAAATTTGCATTTCAGATTTACATTTTCCCAGTTTTGCACGCGTCTCACTGGAAGTATTTTCTTTGCACAGTGCTGAATCAGTGATTTCAGAGCTGGCATTCAGTAAATGAAACACATGGTGATTCTCTAAGTAAAGCCTCCAAATCCAGTGTCTTCTTCATAATACAAAAGCCTTCTTTAATACTTCATAGTAGTAGTGCCACCTCTATTGTTGAATCCAAATGTTGCAAGGATAGGTGTGTAATCTAGCCCATGAAAGAATCAATGTTCATGTAGCCATGGCATTCAAACTGTCAGCAACAACTCTTCATGTGAAAACATTGATGATTTATGGCTGGGACATCATGCATGCATCTATAAGGAAAACCAGAAGGCAGGTGATCTGCCTCTGGATTTTCTCAAATATTAGAAGATTAACTTTCTTTCTATTCACTGCTAGTTCAGGGATTGGTACAAGAGTTTTGTGGCACAGAGTGATCCAATAGCTTTGGGTTCTTTATACAAGGCAGATTAAATAACTTTTTCTTCCCTGTCCTGTTAAATATTTGGAGGGACTGAGAAAAGGAAGATTCTGCTTTATCTGTGAATTTCATTTTAGGAGCCCTATACATCAGAAAGTCTGCCTCACTCTAGAAGGATGGTACTTCATTCAGAATTTATTTCCACCTATCACTTACTTACTCTACTTTGAAAAGAAAAGGGGTTTCTTATGGGAAATCTCTACATTTTATCTCAAGGTCTGCTGCAAAGAGTGTGGAGAGAATATTGCTTTAAAGCATTTACCTAGTTAGTATCTTTTGGCCTGCAAAAACTGCTAAAGGGCAGTTTTAAACCTGGCTGAAAGCAAAGACCAAATCTGCCTCTAGTTGCTGTGGAAATGGCGAATAGCCGATTCTGATGGACTGCAGCTTAGGATAAAAAGGTACAGGTGTCATAGAACTGGCCTTTCCACAAAACGTTTGAATATATAAACCATTTGAAGCCCTTCCTATTTGATGTGCTGACAGAGAAACTCTCTCTTTTAAATTCCAGGAGAAACAAAACTAAAGATTCTAAACTTATAACTCAGTCAGTTATTAAAACTATTTTACGTATGGTTTAATTAAGATAATAAATGTCAAACACCCTTCTCAATATATGATCATATAAAGACAGAAAATTATCTCTCTCACTCAGTATTACAGCTCCTATACTGTTTTTTTCTCAGTCAACTTAAAGATTCATGTCATAAAACTATTCCTCTATACAAACAAACACTGAATTTATTTAAACAAGCATAATATCTTTAGGCAAAGAAAAATTGCTTCACGTTTCTTTTGATAAACACATTCCAATGAATGCATCTTAAGCATTAGCGAAAGAACTAAGAAAAAATGCTGCTTAAAAATTTAGGACTTGTTCCATCAAAAATTCACTCGTCCTTTGCTTTCTACAACTCTGCATCCCGTGACAACCATTTTAAGACCGATTTCAGTATGGTTTATGTCTCAGTCTACTAAATGCTCATTAAATGGAAAGCAGATTTTTCAGTGAACTACTTGCAGAGAATAAAATTTAGTACACTCTCCAGAATGTCAGGGTCTGAAGTTGATGGCACTGAAATGCACGTAGGTTTTCCTCCTTTCCTCAGAAAGCAGCACACCACAGGAGGAGAGAGCTAACATTGCAGGAGGCAATCAGCCATATCCAATGCTGTAATTCCAAGAAACAGATTATTGTCCTCTGTCCTGGTCTAAATTACACAAGTGACTAACATATCCTGTAGCTGATTCAAAGATTCTGGAGGTTCTGAAGCAGCTTAATTCTGTCTAATGGGATTTTTAAGTTTTCAATGTCAAGTCTACATCCTAATGCTGTGGATATCACAGGTATTCAAACATCATGTTCGCATTATGCCTTTAAAAATATCTTACTAAATTCATGCTCTCTTGGAGAGCTATAAAGTGTTTTAGAATTATTAGCTGCTCTAGGTTGAAATGGTTTTCAAAGCTACAAACTTGATAATGCAAACACGTTGTAGTACTTGCTGCTTTTTACTAACCATCATTTTCTATTCATTGCTCAGTCCTCCCCTGAGATGTCCTTCCTTGCAACAGCAGAAAAGTTCCTTCAAGAGGAAGAGAAGCACACAAGAGAGTTTGAAGAACGTTTAAATTTGCACCTTGAAGAATTGCAAAGACACTCTGAAAATACCCTCCAAAAATATACCAGGTCACAGCAAAGCAGACACACTTAAGCCAGTCACACAATTAAGGAAATAAAACCAAGTAATCACCCATGACTTTCTTAGAACTAAAATCTGCAATGAGCTGCTTAATATAATTAGGCCCATTGCCAACAGCATGTATTTTTAACACCAGGGTTTCAAGTAAGATAATAATTTTAGGATTTAGATGTATTGTAACTCAACTATATTACAGAATACTGTACTCTAAACATATTCTAAAATATACAGGTTGGTTTTGCATAGTTAAATTATGTGCCGCAGCGACCCTGGTGCAGCACTGTGAATTAAGTAAGATACTTCGAATTCTGTGATGTATGGAGGGATAATAAGTGGAATTATTCCCTTGAAAATACAATCAGCCAAAAGAAATTCTCTAGATTGCACAGAACAAGAATAACAGGGGCCTTTAGCCATGTCATAGCTCCTGGCATAAAGAGCTTATCTATGCTCTAGTTATTCTTGGCTATAGAAACAGCCCTTGGGACTCCTGAAATGAGAAGTTTGAGCTCTTTCTTTCTTACCTCTAAGCCATGCAGGTCAGTGAGAGGAACATGAATAGACAAAGCACATATTTTGAAGCTACCCATATTGCCCCTTTTACCAGACCTATAGCCTTCACCTGGGGCAGAGCATGATCTCAGGTGCTTTTCATGCTTTACAGTAATTCTGTATAATTTTTTAATCCTGTCTTGAAAAACACCTCTTTTGGTAACAGTGTTTTGATGCTATGTTGGCTTCTTGTTTGAATACATTGGAACAGGGAGAAATACTTTAGGCAACTTGTGGTCAGTCTTATGTAAGGGGCTAAAGTCTTTATAGTTCTCTACAACACAGGAAATCATTGTAAAACTGAGCAGAGTTAACTGAGCTCAATGTGCCAAAAACCTGCATAATGTTGAGATTCCTTTTATTTGCAATTCATCCTGAACTCTGTTGCTGTGCAAGTGAAACAGAAATTACAGCCGGTGTGGATGAAGCACCGATTTCAGTGAAAGAGATACTGAAGAACTGCCTCCCAGCGTAGACTGTTGCCAACTTCCTGGAAAAATATGGATAAAAATAATACCAGACTGTCAAACAGCTCCAGTTTGTGAGTAAAAGAAGTCTCATTAATATTCAAGACCATAGCAAAAAATGTGAATTGGTTTTGGAAGCTCTATTTCCATTAAGACAAAATACACTACATCACACTTACACAAAATACCGAGATTTTAAATACGGGTTTGGCTCAGTTTGCAATAAAATGAGTAATGAAAATGAGGACATCAAAGAACCTTTTAGAGGAAAATTCAGGAAAATTACTAGACTCAGCTGTAGGAACGAGGACTGAATGAAAAGATGATGGGAAGACATCTGAACAAACTAAATATATATGTGTCCTCAACTTAAGGGGAGATCCAGCTGGGTGTTTCAAAAGAACTAATGAAGAAATTTAAGACCTTCTGGAAAATGAAGCTAAATTTTAAGATGGGAAAGATCTGTAGAAGCAAAAAGATGTCAAAATGTTGTCTTTCAGGGAGGCAAGAGAAAAAAAATATGGGATATTAGCAGTTGGCCAGATTCTGTCACAACTGCACGGTTTAAAAATACAAGAGGACAGTGTGCTTCTGATCTTCAAAGAACCTACATGTCTGAGTCCAGTCCAGGCCTGAGGATCCATCTCATGATACAGGTCTGTGTGATGATACAGAATGAACGAATGAAACGATCAAAAAATGAGTTAGAATTTTTTCTAAATCCTTGTAAGATCCCACCAAACTACTATCTTTGGCTAATTAAATAACAGTTAGTTTCAGCCTGCCTTTGCATAGAATCATGGAACAGTTTGGGTTGGAAATGACCTTAAAGCTCACCCAGCTCCACTCCCCTGCCAGGTAGAGGGACACCTTCCACTAGAGCAGGTTGCTCAAAGCTCTCTCCAACCTGGGTTTACTCTTATGCCCTGCTTAGAACATACTATGCCACAAACATGCAGAGACAGTATGGATCAAAGCGCCCTTCTCTTTGCTAGCCAGTACCAGCTCATCTGACAACCCCCAAATTAAACAAGTCAATTGTCAGACCACAGCTGGAGCCACACCGCTGGTTCTGAATACTTCCATTGTATTAAAAGGTAGAAACGTGATTGAACTGGTGAGAGGCTCCTGAAGGCACATACATATTCCTAATGTCAACATGGCAAAAATAGTTTGTACAACATGTACCACATTTCAAGTTATTTGAAAAACTTTTGAAAGAATGATGGACAACAGAAATAACAAAGACCAAGAATGATGTACCTTATGAAGACGGGTTGGAGATGTATGAATATTGTACAAAAAAAGAATAACCAGGAGGCTCCAAAGCAATAAATGTCTGAAATCACCAATAAAAATGAATTATTAATTGTACAATCATTTGACAGGACAAGGTGCGATGTTCAGGAGCCACGGATTACCCAAAACATACAGAGCAACGAAGATGATTAAGGGAGCGGAGCATCTCCCTTATGAGGAAAGACTGAGGGAGCTGGGTCTCTATAGTTTGGAGAAGAGGAGACTGAGGGGTGACCTTATTTGTGTATATAAATATATAAAGGGGGAGTGTCACGAGGATGGAGCCAGGCTCTACTCAGTGGCAAACAATGATAGGACAAGGGGTAATGGGTGCAAACTGGAACACAAGAGGTTCCACTTAAACTTGAGAAGAAACTTCTTCTCAGTGAGGGTGACAGAACACTGGAACAGGCTGCCCAGGGAGGTTGTGGAGTCTCCTTCCCTGGAGACATGCAAAACTCGCCTGGACACATTCCTGTGTAACCTTATCTAGGTGTTCCTGCTCCGGCAGGGGGATTGGACTAGATGATCTTTCGAGGTCCCTTCCAATCTCTAGCATACTGTGTGATACTGTGAAACTCACTATTCTGCTTTGTAAAGAGCCAGGCAATGGAAAATTCTTGTGAGCTGCTGGACTTCTTTTCTGATTTTCCAAAGCTTTACCAAAAAGGATGGGTTTGGCTCCCGGTTGAAAGATTTATTTTAAATAAAAAGAACAATGGTTCAGGCTGCCACCACCTTTTCTGGCTTAAGGAAAACCAGAGGTCATGTTCACACAGCTGCCAACATGTTTCATGGAGGTATGATATTGAAATACTTGGTGGTATACGAGCTGCCAAACTGTTGTTGCCCAATTCACTTCCCCAGACTTACTCTGATTTGGCTGTCAGTAAGTGAACAGAAACTTTGAAAGAGGCTCACATAAACGCTGAGTATTTGGACCATTTTTCTTCCTACTATTTTGTACTCTCTTCCTTTTTGCGTGGGAAATTTAGGAGCTAAATTTCACACAAAGCACCTAAACCCTCCAGTCCCACTGTTCTGGCTTTATCACAGTGTAACTGGTTATAATTCCTGGTTTCACAGGGGAACGGCAGTGCACAGGAACAAGCCCACCACCACTTAGCAATTCAAAACCTGACGAAACACCACCACTGTGAATGAGAAAGAAGTCCCTAGAGACTGCCTAATGGGACGAGCCCCAGGTGATTTTACATCTGTGGAATGGACAGTGGGATTGAGTGTGCCCTCAGCAAGTTTGCTGATGACACCAAGCTGTGTGCTTAGGTTGATACGCTGGAGGGAAGGAATGCCATCCAGAGGGACCTCGACACGCTTGTGAGGTGGGCTGATGCCAACCTTATGAAGTTTAACCATGCCAAGTGCAAGGTCCTACACCTGGGTCGGAGCAATCCCAGGCACAGCTACAGGCTGGGCAGAGAAGAGATTCAGAGCAGCCCTGCGGAGAAGGACTTGGGGGTGTTGGTCAATGAGAAAATGAACATGAGCCGGCCTCAGTGTGCGCTTGCAGCCCAGAAAGCCAACCGTATCCTGGGCTGCATCAAAAGGAGCGTGACCAGCAGGTCGAAGGAGGTGATCCTGCCCCTCTACTCTGCTCTTGTGAGACCTCACCTGGAGTATTGTGTGCAGTTCTGGTGTCCTCAACATAAAAAGGACATGGAACTGTTGGAACAAGTCCAGAGAAGGGCCACGAGGATGATCAGGGGACTGGAGCACCTCCTGTATGAAGACAGGCTGAGAAAGTTGGGGCTGTTCAGCCTGGAGAAGGCTGCATGGAGACCTCATAGCAGCCTTCCAGTATCTGAAGGGGGCCTATAGGGATGCTGGGGAGGGACTCTTCATCAGGGACTGTAGTGACAGGACAAGGGGTAATGGGTTAAAACTTAAACAGGGGAAGTTTACATTGGATATAAGGGGGAAATTCTTTCCTGTTAGGGTGGTGAGGCACTGGAATGGGTTGCCCAGGGAGGTTGTGAATGCTCCATCCCTGGCGGTGCTCAAGGCCAGGTTGGACAGAGCCTTGGGTGACATGGTTTAGTGTGAGGTGTCCCTGCCCATGGCAGGGGGGCTGGAACGAGATGATCTTAAGGTCCTTTCCAACCCTAACTGTTCTATGATTCTATGATCTATGAATGTCAGTGAGTCATCATAGTTTTATTTACACATCCAGTTCAGGTGTGTGCTGATCTGTGTTCTGTCCCACCACTTTCTGCCCAGCAGCTCCCAGAGACCAAAGAGCTGGAAGGAGGCTAAGGGCATGGCCAGAAGGTCCTTGGCCTTATCATACAGACGGTGGCTTTACAACCCACAACAGCCAATTACATCATTCCCAACCACAATTTTCCATGTAATTCTATGCAACATAGCTATCCACTAGATTTTACACCTTCAGCCTTGTGCTAGGAAAGGTTTTTTTTCTTCTCAGACACCGCAGTCTGTTGAGAAAACACTAGGTGCAAGACGTGTCATAGCAGAGCTCATTTGGACTGGCCAAAGCAATGTGGGAACTCTGTTGTTTTTAACTCACTGCAGGGTTCAGATCTCAGAGTTCACTGTGTCAGAGTTACCATTTAATCACACGGGCCCCCTCAAATCCATAAATAGGCTGTAATTTAATGTACTGCATCTGAATTACTGCTAGTGGATTGAGCAATACCCCTGGACACTGATACGCCGCACTGCAGCGTCCCTAAACCAACAAAGCCATTGGATTGTTCCTCTAATCTACTTTTCAGCAAACTGCTAGTGGCTTTAAAACAGATTTATTGAGAATGTTTGTCCAGTTACCTTAAGAGAACATGTCTGAATGCAAAGACCAGTCCTAAACCAACCTCTCACTGGATTCCTGCAACAGATGTAGGATTTACTTTACTTGAAGTGAACCCTTGTACAATTCCAGATGGAGCAAGAAATCCTCCAGAAGTCTCCAGGGAGACTTGTAAGTCTTCAGTACCTAAATGGGGATACAAGAAAGCTGGAAAGGGAATTTCGACAAACACAGATAGTGACAGGACAAGGGGGAAATGGCTTTAAGCTGAACGAGATTTACATTAGACATTAGGAAATAGTTCTTCACTATGAGGGTGCTGAGGTGCTGGCACAGGGTGCCCAGAGAAGTTGTGGCTGCCCCATCCCTGGCAGTGTTCAAGAACAGGTTAGACGGGGCTTGGAGCAACCTGTTCTAGGGGAAGGTGTCTCTGCCATGGCAGGGAGTTGGAACTGGATGAGCTTTAAGGTTCCTTCCAACCCAAACCAGTCTGGGATTCTATGAAGTCCCAGTCCTCAGTATTCCATGGAAGCCCCATAACAAGAAATGTTTCGGTTGAAACTTTTCAGCCAAATAAAGATGGTGCAGAGAAGACAACAGCAGCTGGCAGCTCCACCTGTAGCAATGATGGGGATACTTGACTGGGACATGCATGGCAGGATTTAGCTTGCTCGTGTGTGGTGTGTGAACTGGAACCACCTGCCTTGGGAAGAAACTTCTCCAGGTAAGAAATATCTCTGTGGTGCAGATCCAATCCAGAGAATCCAAGTGCAGGTTCCAGTTCACACCCTCCAGAGCTATGGGAGCATCCAGGCCTGTGCATGTACTATCCAGGCACCGAACATACAGAGTCTGGAAGAAGAACAGTGCATTTTCTCTGCTGCCTGTATTTAAAAGCACCATTTTCTGAACATCAGGATGTGAATAAATATTTTCTTGTAGATGGATTGAAGCAGGAGACCAAGAGCCAATTTCTCTGAGCTCTGAAAATATGTGTTGTTCTTTCTTCAGACCATGGGCACTGGCGCTGGCTTCTCTTGCTTGGCTTTGGGGAGTGGGGCCATGGTTGACACCGATGGGCAAGGATACCCACCTCAAGGATACCTGACACAATTCCACCGTTTTCTTAGCACTTAGAAGGCATTTACAAAACTCCATTCAAACCATGATCTTAAAGTATTTGACTCAGATTTGATTTATGCTTTGAAAAATAGGGTGTAAAAAATTGCTTCTGTAACCCGATTTACCAGAAGTCAACGGCAAGTTTTAATGACTTGACCTGATAATGAGCACTTATGGAAAGCAAAAGGTACCATAGACACTGCGGAAGAAGTCTCTCAGCATGAGTTTTCTGGTAAAATGCCTGTAATAAATCATTCCATTTTGCCCACGAGCTGCTGTGTGCCGGGGAAAAATCCTATTTCCAAAACAGTTTTGAAGGCAACTGACAGTCAGAGTAATACGCACCCTTAAAAACCAGAGACGCACTTACACCTTGGGCTGCGAAGGTTCTCAGGAGCTGACATTTGGGCAACTGCCATTAATTTACTTGCCCATTGCTTCCCAGAGATTTTTGACAGCTCCTGTCTACAGAGGCTTCCACCCCCCCCCAGTCTTCTATGAATGTGTATTCTCACATCCAGCATTAGCAAAAGGGAATTTGGTTGAAAATGTCAGAATCCAACTTCATTGTTTACTAAAGAAAAATACATTCCTCTTTTTCCTTTGAAGCATCAAAGTGTGAAATCAATTTGGCTTCTGCATAAGGAACAATTCCGAATGTGCAAGTTTTCCTCTCAATTAGCACCCAGTAAAATTGCACATTTCAGGGACGGAAATCAACAGTGTCTCTTATTAGCATTTAGCTATAGTTCATATTAATAAACATTTGGCTCCGAGAAGATTATTATTGTGACCTGAGGAATTCACAGATGACAAGAGAGAAAGGGAGTGCAGAAGAGAAAGCAGCAGAAATGAAACATCTCATTAGAGAAGTAATCTTAAATACTACCTAACCCAGCTGACCTGCTACCTCTTCAGTTGTTACCAGCCAGTTAATTGCTCTTATGTGTCACAGACTCAGCTCTTGCAGAAAATTAAGGGAGGAGAAAATACCTCAGGGCTCTGAACAGCCTTTCCAAAGGCAAATTATTGCCTGTGCTGATAAAACAGCCCTCAGGTGGAAGGGGCTGAAATACACCTGCTGCTCTGAGATGGGAAATCACAGGGACTTTGACAGAGTTGTCAGACAGTACCATGGAATGAACAGGCACAGGAAAACCCTGATTAAGGATCTACAAAGATGAAGATGATAAAGAGGAACCTATAGAAGAGATGAGCAGGAATTTTGCTTCTCTTCTAGACAGCCAAGGTAGCAAGCACCCTGCAGAACACAAGTACCTAACTAAACCACACATGTGTTTGCTCACATCCTCAGGCATGGCTTTATTCAACACCTCCCTTCAGAAACAGGCAAATGACCGGAGCTCCATTTCATTTTATCCCGAAGCGAGGATAAAATTAAAATAGGACAGAAAGGATTTGGTGCCAGGAGAACAGGAGCAGCTGTGAAATAGCGCAGACTGAGCAATTACTGTTCCAGCTGCATCGTTTCAGATCTCTCCAGCAGAAGGAAGCGGCTCCTGTACCAAAGCACAAGTAATTTCCAGTGGCAGTGCGTGGTTTGGTGAGCACATCCCAGCATCACCAGGTATGTGTCTTGTTCTGAACTGGGTTAGTTCAGAGCTGGCCAGACTCACCCACGTGATGCCTCAGGGCGAAATCCACTGCAGGGAACTACATGTGCTTGCCTAGAGCGTTTTTACACCAATCTTGAGAAGTGACCAGTGTGCACCTGCGACAAAGAAAGCAAACAGGGTGCTGGTGACACCAACATGGGTATCATCAGCAGAGATGATGATGTCATTGTCCCACTATACTCAACACTGGTCAGGCCAAACCTTGACTGTGTTCAGTTTTGGTCCCTGATACACAAAAAGATGTGGACAGCCTGGAGAGGGTCCAGAGAAGCCACAGAGAAAATCCAAGGATTGGGAAGCCATGTGAGGAAAGGCTGAGAGCTGGATTTGTTCAGCCTAGAGAAAAGAAGACTCAGGGAGCCCTCACCACCCTGTTCCAGTATTTAAAGGGCAGCTACAAGGCAGACAGAGTGTCTTTTTACAAGGAGTCACATGAAAAAGACAAGGGGTGATGGGCACAAGTTACACTTGGGGAGATTCCAACTGGACACAACAGGAAAAATTTTCACATTGAGAACAACCAGCCACTGGAACAATCTCCCTAGGGAAGTGCTGGACTCCCCAGTGTTGGACATTTCTAAGATTCAGCTGGACAAAGTGCTGGGCCATCTAGTCTAGATCATGCTTTGCTTAGAAAGGTCGGACCAGACGATCCCTGAGGTGCCTTCCAACTTGGGATTCTACAATTACATGATTCAGAGAACAGTTTTGGCTGGCAGCACCACTCACACAGGATCAATACTCAGGATAACGCAGAAGCAAGGCAGCGCTGTCACTGGTGCACATGTGAGGGGCTAGGACCATCCTTGTGCCAAAAGGTAGCACCTACAAGGATGATTCAAGGGGCCTTTGCCTTTTGGCACAGAAACATCCCCTGTTGCGCTTCAGTGCACTGCAGCATCCCATTCTTCCTTGCTTGGCTTGTATTTAAACAGCAGTCAAGGGTTCTCAGATTTCCTCCCTCAAGTCTGCTGAAGGTAAATGCTTACCAAGTGCCTTGAAATATTTGGATGAGAAAGGGCTGTAGAGGAATATGGGATTCTTGAAGCACTTACGGCTTGATCACCTGGAATAAAACTACTCAAGCTCTCCTCACAGCCTCCCTGGAGTGAGGAAGAGAGTGGAATGTCACAGGACAGCAGCTCATTGCAGCAAGCACAGAAGACTTAAGTTCTACCACTGTTACTTTTCCTTCCTTTAAAATAAATCAAATCAAATCAAGGGTTGTATCCAAAATCATCTTTTATTGCCACTTACACAGATTTAAATATTTAACATTCAGATAAACAACTGTCTGTGTTCACATCACTCATTGTTAGTTACTTCCCCATAAACTCATAGAAACCTCCATTTCTAACCTCTGTAAGATTCCTTTTGGCAGATCCTGAAGAATTCAATTGATGTGGTGGCATCTCACAGCAAAAGAAACTCTTTTTAGGGGAACTCTGGTGTGTTTAATGAAAAAAATCACTACACAATGTGGGCTTTCACAATAAGTCACATTCTTTGCAAAATAATTTGAAGATTCCAAGACTTCTCTCTTTTATTCAAAAAATAAATATCTCCTTTCTGAATCAAAGCACTTCTTATGACAGTAAGTACAAAGAAGAAATGCACTTCTTTGGAAGTTCTGAAACAGACATCCAGGAGCTCATGGGGGCAACATTATCCGTAACAGTGATAAAAGCTGAAAGCTGATTTTATACAAATTTATAGCAGAGCCCAATTTCCTTTTACAATCTAGAGCTTCCAATGGATTTCAGAAAAACACCATTTTAAAAGTCTGAAAGGCACAAGAACTGACCATAAAACGTACCGGCACGCTCACAAATACGTTTTATGTTACATTCCTAAAGAGGCTCCACAGGACCCTATGAGAGAAAGAGTGAGAAGCTGACAAGTTCCTCTGTGAAGTACTAAGGGAGCGGCAGGGAGTTCCTTCTGGCTTTTGATAAAACAGTTAAAACCCCAAGGCTGGGAGTGTGAGGAGCTGCATCACTCTGTTGTGTTTGGGCGAGTGGCTACATACACGAACACAACGATCAGCAGTACTACAATCGCCAGCGTGGGCAGCACGACGGTGGTGATCTGTTGCCGGGCCTCCTGCATTGCCTGTTTCCTCTCCTTTTTATCTTTGGAGGTCTCTTTTTTGGGTTTTCCTCTCAGCTGCCTCATCCTCCTCTTAGGGTCTTTTGTTCGTTGAAATGGGAGAGAGAAGGGAGTTGCACAGCAGGAAACAGTCCACAGTCTTTTGAAACAAGAGGTTGAAGAATTCCTACTCCTTCAAGGGGCTGGCTGCACAAGAAACTGCAAGAGAAGGAAAGAAAACAATTCTTTTGAACAAGATCTACATGCATTCCAGTTACGTTCCACAAAGACGCTCCGAGGGCTGGAGCACCTCTGTTATGCAGACAGGCTGAGAGAGCTGCAGAAAGCTCCAGGGAGGCCTCAGAGCAGCTTCCAGTGCCTAAAGCAGCCAACATGAAATCTGGAGAGGGACTTTTTACAAGGGTGTGTAGGGACAGGACAAGGGGAATGGCTTTAAACTGAGAGAAGGGAGATTTACATTACATTTTAGGAGGAAATTCTTCATTATGAGGGTGCTGAGGCGCTGGCACAGGGTGCCCAGAGAAGCTGTGGCTGCCCCATCCCTGGCAGTGTTCAAGGCCAGGTTGGACAGGGCTTGGAGCAACCTGCTCTAGTAGAAGGTGTCCCTGCCCATGGCAAGGGGATGGAACTGGATGAGCTTTAAGGTTCCTTCCAACCCAAACCAGTCTGGGATTCTATTATTTATTAAAGCCATTTGCAGCTCCACTTGGTATATCTTCTAAAGAATTTCTTCCTAATATCTAATCTAAATCTACCGTCTGGAAAAGAAGAAACAATGCCAGCTGCAGTGTTGAACTCAAAACACAGAACAGATTTAGAGAGACCAGAAGTGGTCAGTGAACTCCATAACGGGGAGGTAAGTGGGAACTGGATGCAGTAACTACACACACCACCCATTCCATCTTTCAGTCAAATGGGACCATTTCATTTCTAAACTTTCATAACTGTTTCTTCTCAGCAAATCCTCAATTCTCACCAATTCAGGGCAGAGTCTTTTTGGTATTCCACCTTCTGCGAGCTGTGGGCTTTTGGTTTGGTTTTGCCGTTTTATCACTTCTAATAGCTAACTCTTGAATGTCCACAGGGGCAAAAGAAATCTCTGTTTTACCCCTTCCCTTTCCATGCCCTCTCCTCCTGCTTGGTCATGAGCTTTATTTTCAAACTCTAGAAAACAACTACTGTGCAAAACTCAAGTTTGATGTTTGCCCTTTGGGTGATCAGACAACCAGAGCATTTCAGGCTGCAGCGTTTTCCTAATGCTTTCTGTCTCCACTGTTAATGTACGTCGGGGGGGTTGTATTCAGATTTCTCACAAGACCCAAGAAGTGATGGACAGTAAAAGCCTTTGGAACTTCTGTGTGCCACAGTAATGAACAGGGTTGCCATGAAAACTAACCTCTCCAACAATAAATGTATGCCTTGCTCCACACAGCATCACTTGCTACCCAGACATTAAAAACATCAGCGTGGTTTTTTAAGTCTCTTTTGAATTAATATTTCATTCTGAAGCAAAATTATACCAAGTTAATTACATACACTAGCTAACATCTGACAGCTTAGAAGAGAAAGCCTTCCTGCAAATGTCAGCACCACTTGAGCTGCGAGCTGATGCTCTCCAGTTTGGGAATCTGGCATCAATCTCCAAGTACATTTCCAGTAGACTGGGTTACTTGGCTTTGCTACTGGCAGAGAAGGACTTGCACAGAAACTGGACCCTAGTTTTCAGAGAGATGAGCCTTAGGGTTCATCTTAACTGAACCATGAAATGGAAGCAGTGAATCTCTGCAAGCTGCTGCCAGGCTCCTGCTGCCGGTATGAGCACAGAGGCTCCTGCCAGGATTAGACAATCACTGCAAGAGACAGCGCTTCCACACAGGAAAGGTCTGGGATGTTGTACATGCTGCTGTGTTCATGTGGGTATGAAACAGCACTTAAAATCCGGTGCTCAGTTACACAAGATGAAATCCTACAGCCCATGTTGTGCAGGCAGAGTAAGAGTGCCACAGGTATTCCCTTCTGCTGCCAAGGCTCTTACCGGCCACGTATGGACTCCACTGGAAGGCAAGTAACTACTGATAGGGGAAAGGAAGAAACAGATCCATGAAGTACAGCAGGCCAGAGCGAGGGTTACACAGGGTCTCAGTCCCTGTGGTGTGCATGGCCTGTGAGAATAAATTAATCTCATGTTACTGAGCTACATCCTCCTTCAGCCAGCGATCACCCTGCCTGTGCCTGAGGCTGAATCACGTGAAGAGAGAAGGAAATACTATAGCACTGGGATGGGTGTCATTAGGCTAGTTAGCAATGCCCATTTAAAACATCTCCGAGCAAGCTGGTTTCAGAAGGGCAATAAGAAAGTGATCTCCTGCAGGTCCTTCAATGTTGTGCACACTCTAACCTTCGTGACCAGCCAACTCACACTGCAGGAGAAGTGGAAACTCACCTTTGCTCCTCAAACACAAGCTTCCCACTCCCAGTCTCCCAGAACAGGAGAGGGCTCATTGCCGCAGACCGCACACATCTCACTAAGACTGATTCCCATTTCTCTTAACGGCTCAGCCTGGGCCAAGCATCTGCCAAGGCTGGAAATTATCAAACTAGGAAAATCAGCAACTCGCTTCACTGGGATATTTGTAGGAATAGCAACAGAAGAGTTTAAGAGGCTCCAGCAGAAGCGGGGTATCTGTAGTCCACAACAGCATGACAGGAGCCTGGCACTAACCAGAGACTGGAACTTCACCTTCCTTCTATGAATTTTGCAATTTCAAATTTGGTAATAGAATTGTCTGGGGTGATGAGATTATTATTAAATTCACTATAGCAAAGTTCCTTCCTCCCCCCCCCTTCCCCCGCAGGAACCTTCTGGCTACAAAGAAACCATTCCAATGGTCAAGAAAATGAGTGTTGACTTGATACATGTTTGAAGCATCCGTTTGGCAGAGCCTCACCCTTTCTTCTCTCTAACACTGAAGTGCTCCATCTTGACACTGAAAGGCTGAGGTTTCAAGCAGAACAAATCACTAAGAAGTTCCATCTACTGAAGACAAACCTAAACACATCATTCTTCAACACAGTAAAAAAATCACAAATTAGTACCCTGCCTTGACATCCCCTACAGCAATGACATCCCTCCTCACCAATCATCCACCTTGCTTCCTATATATATATATAAGCGCTCTTCATTCTACCTTCTGGGTTAAGTCACTCTGAACTGCTTTTGCAGAGCTAACCCCAAAACCTAAAAGCATCAATCAGTGGGCTTGCTGAAGTCACTCATACCAATGCCGAGGCACTTGCCAGCATCTTAAAGCAAGTCAACTACGGTTAAGCAGAGATCATTTTGTACCAGAAGGCTGTAGTGAAACTTGGGGGGGCTGATACCCTTCAGAACACATCAACCATCTCCCAGCCAGAATTTATGGCAGTCTGGTATAAAGTATTGCAATTCTGCATCTCCTTCTACATGCAACACATGCACAGATGATTTCACTTATCTGCACTTAGTGTACTTGTACGTCTAGACATCTAAAGAACTTATTATCACCAGCCTTCCAGCATGAATTAGCGGTGTTAAGCTGAATAATTTTCCTCCAAATCCCAAATTACAAGGGTTTGCAAGGCAATTTGGGTTAACTTGGCCTCATGATCCTGCTTGCTGACACTGTAACATTTCTGCAACAGCAAAACATCTTGAAATTCAAACAATGAATCTGACAAGAATTAATTTTTATCATTTAAGTTTTACCCCCTGGGGCCATGGATGTTATCGAAACATTAAAAATAAACCTAAACAACAAAGCAGCAACCAGGACAGGCTGTATTCAAACTGCCTGCCAACCGCAGTGAGAAAGGACACAAGACACCTAAGCAGCAACAATTACCAGATTATCTGAGTGTTGAACAGCCCCAAACCCAGCAGTTCCCAATCACCAGCACACACCAGCATCAGTCAAGAACTAAAACGAACAAACTTATCAGCTTTTACCTATTTTTGCTGCTGGGCTGATTGCTTCAGGGAGCTGCAGCCAGAGCTGCTGTATAAGAAGAGTCCAAGAGATGGAAAGAGGCAGAGGTGGGGACACCAGGGGCAAAAGGCAGCCTGGTTAGCAGGAACTACTACTCCGTGCTGAACAATCCTTACAACAGGAGCACTCCCTGGCCTGATGGTAAGGACCACGCTTCCCACTAGTGAAGCAGGACTGTTCCCTGCTGCCCAAGCCCCGGGGCCATGGGCACAGGGTGCTCTGCTTGCACGGTCCCAGCAGAACAGACACAAAGCCAGGAACAACACGTTGACTGAAGTAGGATCGTTCTTACTTCTACCCTTAATTAAAGTGGGGTCTAAATGATAGATACAAGTTACTTCCTACCTTTGAAACCGTGCAGATGTTTGGGGCTTTTGTAATAAATGACTGAACTGTAATACTGTTAAACAAACCCTGGGTACTAAGGGCAAGACTTGTTTTAGGCTACCCCATATTTTTTATCATTACTCCAGAATTGATTTTACCTTGAGGTGAAATGCCACATTTGGATGTGGAATTTTCTTTCCTGCAGCTTTAAGGTCTGGCCATTGCTAGAGCAGCATCAGCAAGGTCACCAATTTCTAAGGTGATTTGGCCAGCTTACAAATGCAGCTAAATGGGACTTTTTAAGAAGTATTTCAGTAGGAGGCTGGGACAGATTTACACAAGAGGAATATTTGCGTACAAAGCTCTTGCTGGAGTCTCCAGAGACCTCAGTTCTGCATGCAGCCTTCATCCATCCATCCATCCATCCATCCATCCATCCATCCATCCATCCATCCATCCATGTCCAGCTATGTCCCTTGTTTTTAACCTGGTGTTTCAGTTTTGGTAGGTTTAAGAGAGTACAGTAACAATTCTCATGCCCTCTCTAAAGAACACCTTCACCCTCTTGGGTGTCTGCTACCTCCGTATGATTTGCAGTGAACGCTTAGACCAGTTTGCACCCAACTCCTGTACTGAGACAGAAGCTAAACCTGCTCCTGTGCTTGTATCAGACACAAACCTGGCTCCAAAGAGGGAGATTTTGCTTTGAAAAGCTTGATTGTAACAGTTTTAATGCAACTGCAGCAGTGGTTGTCCAGTACTATTTCCATCCCATTCAAACACAACTGCTACACTGTTTTAAACACTAAATGTAAAATGAGAGTTAAAAAAATACTTTCATTATTTGACAGGCTCTAAAGGAGCAAAATGCTCTGGGTAATCACTTGTGTGGGTGACAAAGATGGATACAGCAGGGATTTGCCAATTTAACTAAGAGAGCTGAACCCTAAACAGCACGCCTGCCCAGAGGATTAACAGAACGCTTTAATCCCAGCCACATCCTCCTCCCTCCCCTCAAACCTCCCCAGCCAACCCACTTTCAGCAACACAAAAGTGGCCTCATGACAAAGTGAATATTCCAACTGTGGGATGATTCCTTTTGGTCCCGAAGCACAGCTCTGTGCCACCACTAACAAGGAGAAATGATTATCACCTGCTCAAAAAGGAAATGGCCTCTGTACAAGCCACCCCCTAATGAAACAACCTGAGCACATGAGGGCTCTGCAGGAACAGCCACACACCTAACTCCAGGTTCGGCACTCTCCCATGCTCTGGATCCCCCAGTTTGGTCCTTTTCAACCCAAGTTGCACAGGGGAACCAGTGCAGAGCTGAACGCAAAGCCTGAAGAGATGCTAAACTTGAGATCTTCTCTTGCAGTGACACTGTCCTGATTTCAGTGTGCTAAAAATGAAGAAAAGCATTAAGAGAAAATGTCTCTCTCTGTGAAAAATGGATTTTCATGTTACAGCATGAGGCCAATTCTTATTATCATGAAAATTTACCTCAAATCTATTTGACTGCAGCAAGGAATTAGGATCAGCAAATCAAAACAACCCTGCTTTCAAGGGTAAAAGCTTTTAATTAGACACACAACAATACGGGACTATTAAGATTCTGTTTGAAGTCAGTTCAGCATTATTTTGTAGTGAGGGGTGGTGGCTTTCTTCCTCAAATTACAGACCTGAATCTGAATTGACCCATCATTACTACAACATCACATTTACTGGAAATGTGGCTTATGAAAGTCTCCAAACTACTCAGAGCGCTTGGAAAATGAAAGTCAGCACTGAATGCTGCCATAAAGTCAGAGAGAACAAGGCCACCACAGCACAAAGCTACTTCAATGCGGTTTTCACAATGCTGAGGACTTGGATAGAGCGAGTAATCTGTGTTAGAAACAAAAAGCCACGGATCTCTGCAGCTGGGAAGGCATTGTTAAACAGAGGTGAGGTGACAGTGGTTTTGGCATGCACAGCACTGGAGCGCAATGCTATCTGCCCTGAATGCAGCAAAGAAACCCAGCAGAATGCAATTAAAAGGAAGTAAATTAAAGGCAAATCCTTCTGCTCCGCACACAGGTATATAAATAACCTGTATTCCTCTTTGCGGGTGAAGAACCAGCATCAAGCCAACTTGTGCAAACAGGAAGTCCAGTGGAGAAACAGGACTAATGTTTCTTATAAACACAAGGAAAACAAACACCTAATTTGTGTCACTGCATGGATTCAGTTCCTATGGGAGGCCAGAAAAGAAGAGCTTGTCATTCCCCACCCATACAGCTACCGAGGATCTTACACATAAATGCAGTAAACTACAACACCTAGGGTATGACCCGATATTATGCGTTTGCTCAGCTGCTTTCTTAAAAAGCAATTTTCTCGGCTGCTCCTGAGACACATCCTTTTGTGTCCTTTGGATACAAACCATCCCTCTTCCCACTGCATTTATGGAAACTCAGCCCGTTTCTAAATAGCTATGCTAAATAAATAAATACAAATGAAGGAGCTGCTTGTGTCAGAGCCCCTCAGAATGTATATGCTGCTTTCCCACACCAACCCCAAGTGTTAGGCATCTACAAGAAGGTGCAGCAAAAGGAAACCAGTGTGAAAGTAACACTTCTGTTCTCAGTGCTGCTGCGTCCAGGTCATGAGCCCCCGAGACCCGGGCTGTGGCTGCTGACTCACACCATGAGCTTAACTATCACCAGAGCTCATCATCCGAGCCGACAATGACCTGGATGGGAAACATTGTTCCTATGATCCACTGTGGGGTCTGGTCATTTACTTCTCCCATTCAAACTACTGGTACCGCATCACTATCAACGTGTTTGAAACAGATCCCCAAGACACGCACCCAGCGGAACACCAGCCGGTCTGAAGCTTCATGTTACAGAATGCAAACAGAAGAGCTGAGGGACTGTCACTGCTCTTTATTATAATTCTACTGTCATTAAAATGGTGCTGAAAATTCAGGCCAGGCTAAAGCTTGGCTGGCAGAAAAATCCATACCCACAGCGAGAATTGGTCATTAAATCTAAACCCACAGAACCCACAAAGGCAACGGGTGAGCCTGGGGTGTGTGCATGCAGCAAGAAGGGAACGGTGTACACAGGACTGACCCACAGAAAATAGCTGACAGAACAGCTTCTAAGATACCAGGGCAATATCTAGGAACAATGTGTGTACTTCCTGACCAACAGACACTCTGATGATGCTGGACTCAAACTATTTGTGAAACAGTTTGTTTCTTCAGAAGGCATGAAGTGAAATCTTGCTCTTCTAGTTCAAGACAAACCTGCCACAGGAGAAAGGCAAGATGGATGTGTACCTGGAGTCCTGAAGCCCTCCTGAGACAGGCCTGTAGGGGAAAACGAAGACCACTGCACCAACAGTGTCACCTCCCATTTGATTTTATGAAGTAACTGGGAGGTATTCACGGATTGAAAGCAAGCTGGATGCAACACGAGAGCACGCCGAGTGAGGGGTTCAGATCCCAAACTCACCCCCTTCAGGGCTAGTCTGAAGTTCTGGTTTTTCCAGCTTCTCTTGGCAAGGCTGGTTTCCAGTAGGAGGCTGAGGAAAGCCTGCTGGCACCACGCCTGCCTCTCCCTGCTTGTACACGTGCCAGGGGAGGATGCTGGAGATGAACTAAATCACACAGAAATCAACCCAAACGCAATCGCTGGAGTGGGTGCCTGTGTTACTCCCTTCCTTACTTGTTTTCTAAACAGGGAAGGCGTTTTAGAGCGTATGCAGTGCTGTCATTTGGCAGATTTTATTCCCAACTCTGTTGCCTTCTAGACACTCATTTGATCTGGGTAATCAAGTTATGAGTGAATGAAACACACCCCTCCACATTACATTACAACAGCACTGCAGGTTTAAGCTACAGCTCTTCCTCCAGCAGCCCGAAATCTGCACTTTCCCAAATTCCTGTCAAAGTACAGAAACATGCTCAGTATGAGTGTGACAACAATGCAATCAGGACACCTTTTCTTGGGGGGAAGATAAGAACTGGGCCTTGCTACACAGGATGGGTGGGAAGGTTTCTCTTCCTATGGCTGGGCTCATTAAAGTCTCATTCTGTTTACTCCCCAGCCAAAAGCTGAGGCCTCACTACATTTCACTAAACAATCCCACATTATAATAAAGCCGCAGGTTTCCTGCCATGATAGGTAGGCTCTGTTTGCAGTTATTTAAGGAGAAAGCACATAATTACATATAGCTGGATTAGGCTGATCAAATCCCTGTTAGTGCCCGTCAATATGCACATAAAACAGTGTGACATTAATGTAAACTCATTTAATTGCAGAAAGTTTAATTAAGACTTAATAAAATTACAGAGACCGAAAGTTTTGCACAGTCTAACCAAGGAGTTTCCCAGCAAAAACACCTCCTAAACACAGCCTTGTTTTGCTCAATCAGTTCTGCAACACTGGTTCTTGCTATTTATTAGTGCTCCTATTTACAATCCTGTCGTGGTTTAAACCCTAGCCAGACAGCACTGCACTTTACACCGGCTCAAAGCTCAGAAGCAAAAGCAAATGCTATGGAGCCTTGTGTGTAACAAAGTCCATTATGAGCAAGCTCAGGTAGACAGAGGATGGCTCAGAAGTTCCTCTACAACATTCAGCAAACAGCTACGGATCAATACCATAGTTCAACCACCATGAAGTGCAAGTGACCTTCTCTTGAAGCACTTACCAAGACAAAATATTACATCCCCCTCCATAACAGTATTCATGTTCTCCCTTCTCATTTATTCCTCCTGCACAGCCTCCCTTTCCACTCGGGTTGTTTCTAAAGCAATCTGCTATATGCACAGTGCTCTCAGTCACCAATGATACACAATCGTGCATTGACCCCGATACGCTTAGTGCAAGGATATCAGCATCATTCTCTGCTGAACAGATCCAAACTATTCCAAGGGTAGTCATGCTCATGCACTGCTTAAGTTGTCTTTTTTGGCTGCCCAGAGAAACTGCGGCTGCCCCATCCCTGGCAGTGTTCAAGGCCAGGCTGGATGGGACTTGGAGCAACCTCCTCTAGTGGAAAGTGTCCCTGCCCATGGCAGGGGTCGGAACTGGGCAAGCTTTAAGGTCCCTTCAACGCAAATGGTTCTGTGACTCTATGATATGGATGCAACTGAATTCCTAACCACAGATGGAACACATTAAGTGCTCAGTATGGCATACAAGCCACTTGAGCTCCTGTAAACCCACACATGCAGTGCCAGGGAGATGTGGGCATGGATGCCAGGTGTCCTGTTGGTCCACACGCATTTCCTTCCCCACTTCGCTCTGTGACAATGACTTCCCTTGTTCTGCATGTGCAGGTGTGTTATCTCTATTTCTAACCCAGCAACCTTCACTGTCTGTGTGCAAGAGACTGAGACAAGAAGGGCCAGGAGTGCCACTGCAGAGCTTCTCTCCACCAGCAAGCATGCTTGTGCTTCTCTACATTCAAACTTTGGCAATTTTTGGCACACAGGGCAATGCACTGCTCCCCAGAGCACCCGTTTTGCCACACTAGGGTTTCCTGGTATGCTCCCTGCCAAATCACATCAATCTAAGGATCTCAAATAAAAGAACATAGCAAATTCCGGTTCATCTTTAATAGTCTCTCTGCCAGTTGAGCCTCCTGCTCTGATCCGGTTTACTTTAAGCTTTGTTTGCTCCTCAGCTTAGCTCCTCTCTGCACAGGCCCTACAGTGTTTCCAGGATTCCCGAAAATGCTGAGATGCCATGAAGGAGCCTCACCAGGCCCTTAGCCAACAGGGCAGAAAAATCTCTGAACGAGTCCATCTCCCAAACATGGATGTTTCCTGCAGTTTTTGTCAATGGGGGGAAGGGGAAAGGAAAACAAGGAAAAACTTGAGGAAATGCAAGTGCTAGAAAGCATTACAGTGCAACCTGCTGGAAAATGTATTATAATTCAATACTGTATTAAAAGTGACCAAAAAACTTAAGCCCTCCCTTGGTCAGTCACATCCCTCCAAAGCTCTTGGAAAAACTCTCCATGCTAGAGACAGATCTCTGATAGATACCACGTTCTGAGCAAGTCTATCACTTACTCTGATTCCTGTCCCCTTCCCTTTGGCAGCACAGCTATTTGCGTCACCCTCCTAACCCAGAGCCTCTGGTAATTTCTCTTCTCTGTTCCACTGAAATTCTTCAAAGCATCATAAAGGCAGATTTAATAAGCACCTCAATTTGTATTGCTTTCTATTTATAATACTGCAAAAGCACCTGCTGCTGCTGAGATCTACACAGGTATCTCTCTTACTTTGTAGAGATTAATTCAGATTAATATTAATAGTTCCACATTTTAAAGCAATTGCAAGCAGCACTGCCCCAGGCTGTTCTGTGGGTTGGTTGGAGGGTTTTTTTCCATCTTTGAGGTTTATATTTTCTGTCTTTGGGGGCTCTTTATTCATTGGCTTTGTGGTGCAGTTGTTTCCCCCCCCCCACCTCCATTTTTACTGAGATGCTGCTGACCAGCTCTTTAAAACAGGGCTCATTTTGCTTCATTGTTCACATCAGCCACATTCAATAGTATGCGTCCTGGAATATTCAGTAGATCCCTCATGCCAACAAAACAGCAGGCACTCAACAATCAAACCACTTCAGGTTGTACCCTGAATCCATAACAGTGTCAGTCAAGGCAGCACTGGGGCCCATGGATGGTTTGGGAACTGTGGGTGTGCAAAGAAAGGGTGTGTAAAGGCACCTGCCCATGACACAGTAGGCACAGGGTTTGGATCACGTATTACCCGACCTTCTCTCCAAATGGGGATATATTAGTTTTTAATCTCATCAAAGTGCCTGTGAACACCAACTGACAGCTAAGGCTGCACAGTACAGAAGTCCCACGTCTGACCTTTCAGAGGGACTCAGGAATCATGTCCTTAGGCATCTCTTCAGAGCCTGTCTTTCACAGCTTACTGACAGAATATTAATGGCTGCACCCAGGGCTGTAGGCTCCTGGTACCTACAACATCCACACCAATTGCTCTTGCTGTTATCTCATTTAACACCACCACAGATGGGAAGTTTAATGCAGTGGGGGGAAAGAAAAACATACATAAATTGTGGTGCAGTGCGAGTAGGTGAGCAAGATGATGAAACCCAGAAAGAGCAGGAAAGCCCCCTCAGTGTGCAAGAAAAGAAGCAGAACAAAAGGAAAGATAAACCAGTGCATGGAAGAAAAGCTGCATGAAGTGAAATAAAGACTGGAATAAGTGGATGGAAGAGTCAATCCATCAGAGCAGACAGACAGCAATGATCAGTCTCACCTCTGCACTGTGTTTATTTACTCTTAGTGGCTGCCAAGTGAGGTTTATACTGCTCATCCATCTCCCAGCTATGTACTTAGGTGTGATGTAGCACACTCCTCCACAACCAGCCAGGAGAGCTCAGGGAAGAATTCACAGGACATTCTGAGTCAATTTCATCTCAAGAGTGACTCTTGATGCCTCAAACTCCTACTCCAGAGGGATGCTATGCTATTTGCCTCTGCAGTATTTAATATGGGCTTTGCAAGGGTAAGATTTTCAGTGCTCCCATTAAAAATGGGCATCTTTCTGAAGAAAAGGAAGTCTTGTTGCTGTTACTATTCATCCCACCCTTGCCAAGATGAGAAAAGCTGGTCAGAAATACACAAAACAGTTTTGAAACTGGTTTTAATCACTTTCACTGAAAAACTAAGCAAATTTAAAGGCTCACAGACACAGGCAAACATCATTGCATTGTACGCAGTATCATATCCTCCTCTTACTTCTCTGTCAACAACAAAAGCTCAATATAGCCATTACCTTGGGAATTCACAGATTTTAACTTTCTATTAATGTGAGAGAGATGAGGATACAGATTTGGCCAGAAAACAAGCGAGACACAGGGACTTGCATGTCATTTAAAAGAGGAGATGCCATCTATCTTTTCAGCCTCTGTCCCAAAACATCTGTAACCTTCATGAGTTCTCATCCTCTTCCACAATTATTTCTTATCATGCAGGGAGGTTTTGAACTTTTGCAACAGCTACATTGAGTACATCAGCTATGGGCAGACATGCTATAGATACCCCAAGCCGATAGCTAATTGTGATTTTCAGTCTTTCAAGCAAATAGGACAACTTAAAATGGCAAACATTACTCTATCTACTCATCCATAAATTAGGAGTGACAATAGCAGATTATTACTCATTCACTCAGAGTGTTTGTTTGGCCCTGAGAGAACTGGCTTTACTCCAAGAGCTGGCAAACACTGGTTAATATACATGTAAATGTTTTATTCCTCTCAGAGTAAGCAATTGCACAAAATGAAATACCAAATGAAAGACAAGCTCAGTTTTTCTGCTGATGCCTGTCTCGGATGCAGTGCTGCTGAAAGCCTCTGCAAGCTTTTTCACACCGAGTCAACAGGGAAAAAGCCACCTTTTCTTTTGAGAGCGAGACAATTTCACTGTGGAAACACAAAAGCTTTTATATAAATATTAATCATCCAAGTTGTCCTGGAGTTAAGTGGATGGAGACTGGCTTACATAAGGTTGCAGTACTGGCTTAGTAATAGTGAGATGTACTGAAATGGTTTTGCAAACACTGCTCCAAACAGGCTGTTCCTCAATACAAGATCTGCAGTGCCAGAAGTAGATTCAGCGACCCCAATATTTAATCTGACAGTACTATAAAATAGTACTTCACTCCCAAGAGTGAAAAGGTGTATTTTGTCCTTTGAATTTGTGGTGCAGGCATAAAGGAAAAGGAAACTGTTATTTTCCTCAAAAACTGTCACTAATTTGAACTAGAAGGAAGCAGGGACACTAACAAAAGGGACAGAGGTTCAACAGAGAGAGAGAGGCAAATAAACCAAGTACCTGGACAGAAAATCAGGCAGTGATTTAACAGAGCCCTTAGCGCAGAGCCTTAACCAGTCCAGAACCTGAATATTCTAAATAAAGCCAAGTGTAATGCACCCATACCCTTGAGCATGGGCTCTCCAAAACACAAGAGAATCAACAAGCACATTCTGTGCATTTGGATGCGGGGACAGTATGCATCACCTCCAGCAGGATGCTAAGAACCATCCTGCCTACAGAGGGCTAGAGATAACAGAAGATACTTAGATTTACTTACTCCTCCTATGTACATACAGGCCATCAAACATTGCTTACCCCTCTGTCCAACAGTGAGGTGAGATTTACTCCCCCCTCAATTAACCGAGCCTTGAAACTAGAACTACAATCACGAAGGTTTTTAAAGGGGAAAAGGAGAAGCATAGCCTTTTATCTTGGGTACTGCACCATATGCAGCAGCTCACTTTCCTAGAGAGCACACTAAAGCAGGATGGTAGCAACAGGTCAAAATTGTTTATAAGCCTTAGACAGAAAGGACACCTATTAAATGTACTTCAGATAGCAAGTTTAGAATGAAAAACAAAACAAAGCAGAAAGCTCTGGCTTAAGATCATGGTAACCTGATGGAATCAAAGTGAAAAAAGTGTACCGCACTTAAAAAACAATCATCAGGACACCTACAGTCAAAATTCATCTGTTCAAATGAAAGGAAAGATGAAAGATGAGCAAACACTGATGGGAAACAACACTATCAGCACAAGGGACCTTCAAAGACATGGGACTATGTACATGTTGCAAGAGCTGATGGGAAGTTCAGCTCCCATCTGGCTACTTGTTTCAGTTGCTATTACAGTGCTCCACAGGTTTTACCCACGTCTCTCCATGGACACAAATATCTATGGATATGCAGCAGACAGCAGATCTGCATTTTACATAAATTAATCATAGAATAGTTAGGGTTGGAAAGGACCTTAAGATCATCTAGTTCCAACCCCCCTGCCATGGGCAGGGACACCTCACACTAAACCGTGTCACCCAAGGCTCTGTCCAACCTGGCCTTGAACACTGCCAGGGATGGAACATTCGTAACTTCCTTGGGCAACCCATTTCAGTGCCTCACCATCCTAACAGGAAAGAACTTCTTCCTTATATCCAATCTAAACTTCCCCTGTTTAAGTTTTAACCCGTTACCCCTTGTCCTGTCACTACAGTCCCTAATAAAGAGTCCATCCCCAGCATCCCTATAGGCCCCCTTCAGATACTGAAAGGCTGCTATGAGGTCTCCACACAGCCTAGAATTGCTCTTCTTCAACATTCTCCATTTTATCAGAAAAACAATTTACACTTCACAGGCTGTTACATTAAAGCTACTTTTGACATCTTTCCCTCCCAAAAATTCTGTGGATTTCTTCTTAACCTGCAAAAAATTACAGAGCTGGTTATGGCTGGAGCAAGCTCACTGACTAGTACCTGACAGTACTTTACCTTGAACCTCGACCCTAACACTGTGCTTCTCAGGGCAGCTTTCACACAAAGCAGACTCTCCCTCTTCTTGTATGCTAGTGCTTACATGACACTTTCAGATCTCACAAGGGGATCTACTGAATGGAAGGGCAACTCAACAGAACAAGACCCAGGCTCAGCACTGAAGAGGATTTTAAAACTTATTACAGGGTATCACTTCGACATTCAGTGTTATACGTGGCTGAAATGAATACACATGCCAGGCTGAGCTGCAAGAGAAGGCACCTCTAGAAAAGGCAACCGCACTATTACCAGATAAGCCCCCAGTTAGCACGGATCACCACACCGGACAGAGATTTAACTCATCTAGAGAGCAGACAGCTAATCGGATTTCTTAATGGGCTTCTCTCTGTTTCACTGTGGCTGATGTATACTGCATACAGGATTTTGGAAAGAGATTTTTTTTCCTCAAATAGCACATTCTGCTCTACTACAGCATTCTGTTATCATCTTAGCTTATGCTTATATAAAGTACCAGATGGAAAGCCAAAAGTTACATCAGCAGTCACTAAGAGGTTAATCATTAAATTCAAGCTATGCCAGGGCAGTGACAAAGCTGAACTCTTGAATAAATGGAGCTTGAATAAAGGTAGCACTGATTTTCCTGAAGAGGCTTCATTACTTAACTCCAAAAGTGTGATTTCTTTTGAGAGGATGAAGTTAAGAGTTAACCCAAATGTATTATTTCTTTTCTACCGGAACAGAAACCAACCCATTTACGATGCAGGCAACACAACAGACCTCCCTTCCTTTCACTGTTCTCTCCCCCCGCAAGAGAAACTCAACTTCACAAGACTTCAAATCTGAGAGAAAAAATAGCCCAACAACATAACCAAAAACCTTAAGAAAAACCACCCCAGTTCATCTTTATCCTACAAGCTTTTCTTCCAGTGCACATTTTCTTCCAACTACTTTCATCTCCGTGTTGCTCTTAATGCTTTCCTAGAAAGGAGTTCCTTTAGCATGCAAGTGAAAAACTAATTTGATGAAGAGACAGGGAATGTCTGGAGCCCAGTGAAGAGACACGAGGAAAATATTTGGATGTTCCAGACTTCCTACCATATTTTACGCTTTCCAATTCTGATCTTCCTGTTTCCAATTTTAAAAAGGTACCAGAATCAACCAGCTGACTACTACAGGCTGTACCACTGAACAGAAGAGTTACTCCTTTACCTCCTTCAGGTCTGATTAGGATCATTCAAAAGCAAAGCGATCTGAGTTTTGATTTCCCACAAGTACTCCAAAACACTTATTGAACCATGGCAATTATGCCCGTGACAAATCCTAGGGACTCAGTGTTCCCTGACTTTCCGAAATCACTGTTTTGACTCACTCACATCTCTGGAAATGTGAAACTTACTTAGGTAAGGTTTAAGAAAAAGCAAGAAGATTGGAGAGACCAAGTTAATCAGGAAAAAACAGGGAAAAATAGCTCCCCAAACAAATAACTACATATCTTTCCTGCGAGAAGGGGCATAATTTCTTACTCTCCTATTCTGAAAGCACTACCTCTTTCACAGTTAAGCAACGTTTCTCCACAGAAGCCATCACTGATTGCATTCATTTGAAATTTTTTATGTAAACAAGTGTTGGAATAGAGAATGAGAAGCCAAAAAAGGATATTAAATTACAGGATGTATACATCCCAGAACGTTGCATGTATCTCTTTGGAGAGCAGGAACAACAACAAATTGGACATGAAATAGAAATAAAAGTAGACAAGAACGCGGAACCTGAAAGGGGTTTGCATAAGGTCCCTCATGTCTTAAGAATTTATTAGAAGATGGTGTTAGAGCACCTGAATTTCAGAGAATTAATTCAGAGATAGCTCCTGTTGCAGCAGTTTCTGGTAGAATATTTTACCCTGGCTGTCAGCCAAATCTCTGCTATGCTGATGCCAAATAAATGATACCCAATTTCAACGACAGATGCTGTTGTGTTGACACATAATTGATACGTTCATATGCAGGGCTCCCTGGAATTCTGTAACAGCAACATTTTATTCGCAAGAAATACAACTGACAGTCGAATTCAAAAGGATTTGCACATAGCTGATGCTGCGACACTGCTGGCACTGCGATTCTGAAGGGAAGAGATGGCTATCCAGGGTGGTCAGGAGCAGGGGAGGCCATAGATTTTCCAGGGCCATGAAAATACGAAGTGAATGCAAAGTGGCTCAGGCAGAAAGCTCAGAGAAACAGGAAACCTCAAAGTTTTCAACACAAGTTGCATATCCCTTTCCTGCAGAGCTTGTAACTGTGTAGGAGATGGAAGTCATAGAAACGCCACAGCACTGAAGTAACAGATAGGTCCATAATCTCCTCCTCTCTTTGACTTCCTCGGTTTCCTAGGCAGTAAACAGTTTAACAACCTTTAAAAATACACTTAGCAAAGGTATGTTCCAAAGAAAACATTCTGTCCCCACCTCCTTGTATGTTCACTCTCCTGGAGTTAACTTGAAATGAACTTTCATAAACAGTATTTATTTTGGGAAGCAACCATATCCCTCCTCAAGCTTAACAAACCTTCAGCATCTACTGTGATTCTTACAGGGAGAAAACAAAAGACAACGACACTGTGAGATATGCCTGCAACCTAGATTTTCCTTGGGTTTAGTAACACAGCATCGTATTATTTTCACACAATGAACAGAAACATTCACAGAATGAAAATATTCAGAGAAAAACTCATACCCCTTCATTTCACACCAAAAAAAAAACCCACCCCAGCAACAACTAACATTTGGCACAAAACCCAGCAGTGACTAAATGCCATATAGCAGAGTTGTCAGTCAGTTATTCAGATAGTATATGTTATTCAGCACAAACGCAATGTGAAGTACCTTGCCATGATGCCTCTTTTTAATTAAAATAACGTTAAGCTTAAAAATACTTTTGAATTGCAGGTGTATGGATTATTTGAAGCTCAGAGATGAGGAGGAATCACTAACTGGAAGTCTTTTCAATCCCTGGAAAACCTATTTTGTTGGCTGTTTCTCAAACTACATTTCAGAACACTGATCGCAGCCCAGAAAGCTTCTGTAGTGTAATATGCTGCTGCTGCTTGTGGGGCCTTATCTGGCTTTCAAATATTGTCTGTGCTTCCCTGCTAGTACCAAAGGGAAGATTTCTTTCTCCAGTCACCTCTTTCCTTACATTATATGAAAAAAAGACTGATGTTAATTCTTCAGACTCTGCACACGGCGGCTCTTTCCTTTCATTCTTCCTCTCCTGTGCTTCTAAGGGTTGCTAAGGCCAAAACTGTCAGTAGACCTCTCTTCACACTGAGTTTCTCCTTCAGGAGTGCCCAGCAGAGAGTTTAAAGTTATCCAGACGAAAAAACCCCAATGCATTTATCATCAAAGCTTGTATCTCTCGCAATGCCAAAACTGTCATTTAGTTCAGCAACATGGCATACGTAAAACATCCAGGTTTATATCCTTGCAAAAGCTCAGTGATTGAAAAGGTCAAGGAAGTGCATTAAGCAGGAAAGCTTTAGGCGTTCTTTTCACTCTTACGACAGGCATTGGAAAACCAATCTTTGCCAAGAAAACACATCCAGACATCAGACGTCCACAGGCACCAAGTGCACAGGTACCTTCTTCTGAATGTCCCAAACCCCCCAAACCAACCAACTCCCCTCTCCCCAACTAAAAACAAACCCACCACCACACATACACAGAGACCCCACAGCTGTTTTTCAGAGTCACAACAGCCAGCTGAGACTAACCTCCTTATGGCAGCTGGGCATCCCAGGAACACATACAGAGGGTGGTTAGGCACTGGCACAAGTTGCCCAGAGAAGCTGTGGCTGCCCCATCCCTGGCAGTGTTCAAGGCCAGGCTGGACAGAGCTTTGAGCAACATGGTCTAGTGTGAGGTGTCCCTGCCCATGGCAGGGGGTTGGAACTGGACGATCTTAAGGTTCTTTCCAACCCAAACCACTCTGTGATTCTATGAATGAGGAAAGGAACATGAGTAAACAGTTAAGCCAACTGTCACTTGCATTGATATACCAGAACCAGTCATGGGGCATGACAGGTTGGTACACCACGGGCAGACCCACCCTTCCTCACTCCTGTCCAGAGGATCAGATGCAAACCATCTCCAGTTCAGAAGCTGCAGTTATTAGTTAGACTGGTGCTGTACCTGAACTAAAACAGGCCAGCCTCTCAGTGCTGCATTTTAAATTGAGCATGGTGTTGAAATAACAATGCCAGAAGGCTTAGAGAGAAGCTCCAACTCCTGTCTAATTATTTGAGAGTGTGGGCAGAGAAGTGCAGGTCAGCTGCAAGGCACTGTATAGCTACTCCCTATCTGTGTTAGGAAGGGCATTATTAGTCCAGAAGGACTGCACCAATTTGAACGTTTGTGCTCCTAAGATTTATTCCTATAGGTTTCTTTGGGTGTTGGGAACTTCCCTTAAGCACACACTAAATTTAATAACTTTCTTTAAAAATAATAAAAATCATCATGTTCAATAGTAATAACCTATCCTGTTATTAACAAAGGCAAGGATTTGAAAAGTCAACAGTAGGAGTGAGAATCAATTTGGCTTCTGCATTTTGTTCAGTTCGGATACAGAACAGAAAGGTCTCACTTTCTCCCACTCAGGGAGGCACTGCTATAGCTGGAAGATACAGAAAAAGCAATAAGACAATTGTATACAAATAGTTCTGTTTCTCTTCCCCAATTTATAATGTCATTAAAAAAAAACCAACAACCCAAAGCATGTTTGTTGGAGGTTACTGTACAATGAGTTAACATGCTAAATAAATCACAGAATCATAGATAATTCTATTATAATTCTATTACCAGCAGAAAGAAGTAAAAGCAAGTCAGCTTCAACCTGCAGAAATATAAAAGACTTAAAAACAGTTCAGGCTATCAGATTTCAGAGCAAATCTTCCTTTGACAGGCACTGTTTCCCATCCTGTTAAGTATTTCTCTTACCACTGTGGGAAAGACTTAAACAATGGAGGGAAACTGGCTATGGCTTGCTCTGCAGGCTGAAATAACCTCAATTCAGCAACAAGAATTAGCATCAAGACTTCTGAATAACAGTATCAAACCCTAAAAATTAAGCAAGAAGTTAACATGCAGCCCTTTCCCCCATGCCAATGTCCTTCACCACAAGGAACTTTAGGTCTCCAAGCCTTCAAACATACCCCACAGCAGTATAATTACACTCCTTTACACAGTTAGGAATTCAATAAACTTGAGTTGTTTTGCACTTAAGACGGATGTTTATCCTTCAGTTCCTATCCTAAACTATGCTAAAGTTTAACTCCCACCCAAAGTAGGCTGCAGCATGATGGTACGTGTGCTGGGCTGATAGTGAGACCCAGCCAGCACAGTAAATGTAATAGTTTCTAAGCAAAACCAAACAATTACAGGAGAATACCCTGAGCCTTTTTGTGGCACAGCTCCAGGCTCAGAGCCACATTTTATACTGGCACCAGTAAGGTCTAATAAAAGCTCAGGGATCTTGAATCTTATTTGTATCATGACAGCCATGTACCTAAGCTATGTTTGCGGGGGCACTTCTGTAACTAAAAGCGGTTTGCTGCAGCTTCCCTGAACAACTCCTTCTTTTTGTTATCCTTCTAGTTGGGTGTCAGAGTCAAGCACAAGATCTTTCATGACACAACAATGCTATATAAAGTGCAAGACACTACTGACATCTAACTACCAGTAAGCAGCCACTCTAGGAACAAACACTTCAGAGGCAAAGCACATCAGTGAGTTTCAGTAACAGATTTATGCAGCACACCTCCTCTCCAGACCTAATGCTAAGCACTGTACTGTGGTCAGAGAACTTCTTTCCAAATGCACACGCAAAGCCAAGGTGTCAAACAAAACCAAACTGACACTGGGTAAAAAAGCAGAGACCGATTTATAAACAGAAAGCAGACTGAGGAGATGGATCCACACTCTGAGGTTGGGTACATCCAAATCATGATTATCCATGCCTCTAGCATGATACAGAGCCCAAATCAACATGGCCTGAATAAAAGGTTTTTATACTTAACAATTAATAAGGCTCAAGGACCCTTATCAAAGAGCCTATCTGAAGGCAGGTAGTACTTTGAGCACGAAAGCCCAGCCAGGCACCTGCTCAGATTCCATTTTTTTTCCAAGTTTACTATTACACAGCCACAGCTCCTCAACTCCTTAACCACAGTGTATCTTTACACTTACTACATGCTTTTAGAGCTGCCTATGGCCAAAAGAAAATAGAAAAAATACAATAAATCACAGCTACACAAGTGCTTGTAAACAGAAGTACCAAGACAATACAGTCCCAATCAAAATGGATTGGGTTTGCTACTGCCAGAGTCTCAGGGGTGCCCACATAAGTAAACAGGAGGCCACATCATTCTGTACTCCCCTCACCAGCTCATTTCAGCCTGGAGAAGTCGTTTGTGCCTGCAGCAGGGCAGGCCACAGTTCTACTCTTCAAGTGACAAAGCTGCAAACACATTGGCTTAGGCAGAAGCAGCTTTTGCACTGATGCAGCTCTTTATTTCCCACTCTTTTTGTGAAATACAGAAACAATTTCTGAGCAAAGCCTTTGGGGAAAGAGCTTTACTCAAAATCACTAGTCCTCTGTCTGGCACAATAAGAGCAGAGAATGCAAATGAGCTTCAATAAAAGCAGCTGGCAATCAATACGAAAGGGCTGGTCTCCAAGAGTAAACCGAGTTCCTCTAAGGATAAGAGTTAAAAGGGGAAAAATAGAAGAAGATGGATAAAGGAAGAACAAATGTAAACAACACGGGGGGATGCACAGAAGGAATACAATCTAATGATGCAATTTAAAGAAATAAAATCAGACCGACTGACAAAGAACAGCTTGGAGTAAATAGGAAAGAAAAATACAGATCACTATAGTGCAAGGAAAAGGATCATTAGGAGAAGTCTAATGAATACATGTGCAATCCAAACAAGACAAAATAAGACTCATGAAAGGGAGGAGATCAGAGGCTAGGTGGCACGAAAGCTTAAGGCACCACCGAGTTCATGCTCTAGCCTGATATGCAGCTGGTGGTGAGTCCAATAACGAGTTACAGCATTCCTGCTATACACATCTGGCCACTTCACAACACCTTGCACACTCATTCCTCTGACCTTCTGCCATAATGCAGAAGATCAGTACTCACCTGAATGGAGCAGAACCCACCATGCATGCAGTCAGGCTCCTTTTCTAAGTTTCCTTACCTCAGGAAGTCCACAGACACCTGGCAAAGGACCTGCAAAAGCCCAGCATTACTGTTACCAACTGTGTAAAGAAAAAGCATTCCTCAAGACTGACACATTTGCTGACTTTTCCCTATTACTGTGTCTCATTTTGGCTCATTGTGCCTCATATTGGGCTCATATAAGTCCATTAGAGAATACACTGTGGTCACAGCAGCAGCCTTCCCTTGCAGCTCTTACAGACAGTACTCAATACAGAAGTGAAAATACAACTATTTTGGCACTGTTGGCAACCTCTGCTCAAGAAAAACCCAAAAATCAAGTGTCTTGCATACTCCAAGTCAGCATCACAAATCACCCTCCATCTTCCATCTACAAACCCAGCTTCATTGGCTGGTTTTATCAATGTCCTCCACCAAACACTTGGTTAACATGGAACAAAGGTCCCTATTTCACAAGTGCCATTAATACTGCATATTAGCACACAGGAAGACAAGCAGTTCCTTTGCTCAGAGGCTTTTTAGCCCCAAAGAATCCCACCAGCAAACTACACAATGAAACTCTTTTGATCCCAAGAATGTATCTTCAATAAAGTAGCTGCCTAAATAGCATACACTAATGATATAGGGTGTAAAGTAGTATTTTTCTACACTCCTATGAAACTGCAGGGGAAGTCGTGTCACCACATACTATTTACTTAGATTGTTTTGAGGAGCATACTGATGGCACAGACTTCTCTGTCTAGTCAAGTTGTTAATACACTTAACATTATGCTTATACTTTCAGAACTTTAATAGCAATTTGGAATAATTGAATAATTAAGGAATTCCTGTGAGATTTCTAATGACAAAAATGGTCAGAAACTTTGAGGCACACAGACATCTAAAAGCACAGAACTTGCATTTTAAAGAGACAAATCTGAAGAGGGACTTTTTAAAAGGGCATGTAGCAATAGAACATGGGGCACTGGCTTTAAACTTAATGAACGTAGGTTTACATTAGGCATTAGGATGAAGTTCTTTACTGTGATGGTGGTGAGGCGCTGGCACAGGGTGCCCAGAGAAGCTGTGGCTGCCCCATCCCTGGCAGTGTTCAAGGCCAGGTAGGAAGAGGCTTGGAGCAACCTGCTCTAGTGGAAGGTGTGCCTGCCCATGGCAGGGAGTTGGAACTGGATGAGCTTTACGGTCCCTTCCAACCCAAACCATTCTGTGATTCTGTGATGAAGTGACTTGCTTCTTTGCAACTAAAATCAGCATACAAGAATTCAAACAAAGTAGGATGGAGAAGACAAAAAAAAAAAAAAAACAAAAAACAAATCCAAAACTAAACCAGTGTTAGGGCAAAAGACAACAAAGAGAATATTATCACACATTCTCATCCCCGCGCAATATAGATGTGCCTAAAGGGCTCAAAAATACCTGATCTCTGGCTGTTTGCCACATCCAACATACAAAGCCTACTTCTTCAGTTGCCTACAGCAATTACTTTAGGGTTTGTTTTAACAAGTAAAAATCTCTTTCTCAAGAAAAGAAAAAAGTAGGGAGGAGAGGCCTGCACTGCCGCATTTTACATCAACAAACTCAAGGCCTGCCACTACTGCTAAGACAATTACAGCATTTTAACAGCACATTTCCCTAAGGTAGCAAGCAGTTAAGACCTTTATATACTGAAAGAGATGGCCTTTCACATTAGCATGGCCTATTAGCCACAAACAGGATTAAGAGCTCAGCAAATCCTCACACAGCCCACATCTGTCAACATAACTCTTTCCCATAATGGGCAGAAAGGAAGGTAATTTCTCAGCTTTACTGAGCCCTTACTGGAAAGTTGATACTGCAGTAATTTAAAGGAACAAAACCAAAAGGGGAACAAAAAAAAAGGGCACAATCAGGGAGGGCCCTCAGGATCTGTTACCTTGTAGAAAAAAAACATGCCACCTGATTACAGAACTTGTGGTCTTACAGAGCAGCTCTGCCATTGCTCTGGTGTCCCTGTACAGCAACCAACCCTAGGAAATCTCCAGAGAAGATAACAGCCAAGATCTCCTCTCAGGACATTTCTATAAGCGTGACAGGAGTTCCATAATCCATCCAAAACCAGAGAGATCCAGACTGGGATGCTACTGAACATCAACCTGCCCATAGGTGCATCTTGCAGCTCATGACAGAGATTAGTACAAAGACAGAGACAGTTTTATTCTGGAGCACCTGGACCAAAATAGTTGAATCAAGAGATGCCAGATCCATTCTGGAAGGCCCTAGATGGCTTTGGGAGCAGCTGGGACACAGCTGTAACAGTCAAAGCAAAACCCAGCCCGATTCAGTACAGCGAATTGGTGCTCAGTTCCCTCAAACCCTGATGCCACTGTAAAGGATCAATGTGTCTGAGTGCAATCCCCACAACAGCAGTGCTACCTGCTGAACCAGGGTAGGTCTCCTGGGACTCTTAATGAAGAAATTCTTTCAGCCCCTCTCCACCACTGCTTCTTGGTAGTGTACACCCCATCAGGACAAGTCTCGCTGGGCTTCAAAGTAACAGGCAAAAGAGAAAGATGGTGGAGGGGGAACATTTGTAACAAAAACAAACACAGAAACTGCATTGCATTACATTACGTATTAAGTGCCATGGCCGAAAGACTTAGGGTATAGTCCATCTACTGTTCCATAAGCCAGCTCCTACCACCTAATCATCATGTATATCATATATATGTAAAAGCATTTCACTGTCTATTTAATGCATGGAAAAACACGATTAAATAATAATAAAGTAAAAGATCAAGATTATTTTGCTAGCACACAGATACAGCAGTGACTTGTTGGCATACAGTCCACTCCTCACTGTTACTACACACACCTCTAAACAAGCAGCAAGGAAACAGCCATCAGCTGGGGAACAGCCTTGTGCCGCCTCACACAGGGCACTGTCCACCCAAGTCTGATGCTCTGGTGCAGCGTTAAAGCTCAGGTGGTGCTTCATGGACAGGAGGTGTGGGAATGCGGCCACTGCTAAATGACCTGATGTCTTGCACAGAGCAGTCCCATCGACCTGTGAACACCAACCACATCCCTGATGGGTGTTAAGTGTGCTAAGGACCCATGAGAAGGAGGGCTTTCCCATGTCCACTCTGGCAGCACCCAAAGATGCCCAGCTCTGTAAATGGCTTCTTTACCTTTCTATGTCTGCAGTGCTGTGCTGTATCACTCTGCATTCGTGACAAACAGCTCTGACAAAACCCCCTGAGGAGCAGAATCTTACGCAAGTCCACCCTGGAAGAAGCACTAAAGAACAGGCAGTTCCTAGAGTTTCCCATACAATAAGGAGTATTTGACAGCCGCACACAAAATTCCAGTTGATAGGTACGTCCCTTCCACATTTCCCACAAAGCATGAGGGAAAGCAGCAGCTAACATTGCTATGACAAGGAGCAGCTCATTTACCTGACAAAGATCTGTGAAAATTCTGTCTACAAAGGCTGAGAACAGTCTAAAATCAGCTTTCTTCTTAACTTCAGTCTAGGAGGGCTCTATGTTATAAATAGGCCACTTAAAGGCAGTTAAGAGAGAGGGGGGGAAGTTATTAAAAATGTACTAATGAGAAACTCATCTCACTTTTTTTAACAGGGCATCAGGGAATTCCTGCAAGGCTTCTGGTTCATTTAAAGGAGGAAATTCCTTAACAAAGCTGAAGACAACTGACAATCAAATCTTTACAACTGAGAGGAACACGGAACCCCCGGAGGTCCCAGCACAGGGTGGTACTGCAGACCCACACCATACAAACCTCAGGCAGGATCGGGACCTTGGAATGGAAATCTCTGTGACTGAGAACATCCAATTCCTGCTGCTTTAAAAGATGGTCTGAACCACAACCGGTTACGAAAGAACAGAAAACAAACCAATCTCTTACAGGTAACCAGCGATGAGAACCAAAGAACTATGAACCGAACTCATGTTTGTATGGACAAAACACACACAAATTAAGGCACAGAGGTTAAAATAAGAGAGAAAAGCCACATTTTCACTTTCAGAAAATTCTCTCTTTTTTTCCCCGGGTCCCATTTTAACGCTTTCCTGAGGGCTTTTTCCCCCCCAACCGGTTGCTTAAACACAAGTCTCAGTCGTTCCCCGGTACTCGCGACGGGTGAACCGAAATTAAGAAGGAAAACCAGATCAAACCCTTGAAGTCTTCCCCGAGTCTCCTCAGGAGCTGCCCTCGCTGTGTCCGCGCTCAGCTCCGCTTCCAGGGGCTGCAGTTCACACCCCCCAACCCCGCCGCGGCTCCGCTCCGCCACCGGCTCACCTGAGCTCTCCCCGGGCAGCGGGACCGGGACCGGCCCCGGTGGGGTCCGTGCCCGGAGCGATCGGTGTCAGGGCTCTGAGGCGAGAGGCGCGCTGCGAACCGCCCGCCCCCCCCGCGCTGAGGCGGCGGCTCCCCGCGCCCCGCGCTCGCCCCCCGGCTCCCCGCCGCCCCGCACCGGCTTTGCAAACTTTCCGGTTCACCCGCGGCCGCCGCCGAGGAGCGCTCGGAGCCGAACTCCGCAGGAAGTTGGCCCTCCCGGGAGCCGAGCCCACCGCTCCCCTGGGCACACCGCGGGCTGGGCTCGGCCCGCGGCCCCCCCTCAGCGCTCCCTGCAGCGCGCCGCCCGCTCCCCGTCGCCCTCCCTCAGGCCAGCGGGCCGCCAAGCGCCCGCACTTGGACTTGCGCTCACCGGAGGGACGGGCACAGCCCGAGCTGGCCGCCGGCAACTTCCCCGCTCCGCCACACGTGGAGCTGAGGCGCGGGCCGGCTGCCCCGCCGCTCGGCGCAGGAGACGTGGCAGCTCCAGCCCGCCCCGGCCGCGCCGGAGGCTCCTCCCGGCCCCGCGCTGAGCGGAACGCGGGGCGCCCTCTGCCGCACGCCGAGGGACCCGCTGCCCCCGGGCCTCGCCGCGGCTGCGCTGCCGCTGCCGCTGCCTCCTGTGGTGGAGCGCGGCGGGAAGCAAGGAACGAGCCGGCGCCGCCGCCGCTCCTAGCCCGCCTGAATGGAGGCAGCGGTGGGTGGGAGGTGAGTGAGTCACAACCTGGGCCCCGCCGGCTGTGCGGGACGGGAGGGCAGCAGCGGGGAGTACGGGGAGCCCGAGAGCGGATCTCGTGCGGGAACGCGTTACTCCGAGCCGTGCCGTGTTGCCTTTACTGGTGAGTGCCCACATAGAACACCAGACTGCTCTGGGTCGAAGGGATCTTAAAGATCATCTCGTTCCAACCCCGTGCTATGGGCAGGGACACCTTCCACTAGAGCACGTTGCTCCAAGCCCCGTCCAACCTGGCCTTGAACACTGCCAGGGATGGGGCAGCCACAGCTTCTCTGGGCGCCCTGTGCCAGCGCCTCACCACTCTCATGGTGAAGAATTTCTTCCTTAGGTATAATCTAAATCTCCCCTCTCAGTTTAAAGCCATTCCCCCTTGTCCTATCCCTACATGTCTTTGTAAAAAGTCCCTCCCCATCTTTCATTGTAGCCCCCTTTAGGTGAAATCACAACAGCAGTTGCTTTCTTGTGTATCAGTAGGATGAAAGCACTTGTTGAGATAATGAAACTGCTATAATGGGCCTCAGACAAAAACAGAGAGCAGTGTCCTCCTCTTGGGGACAGCTGAATTTGCTGAGGAAGCCCATCACACCCAGCCCGAACTGCTGTTATCTCTGTGCCAGCAGGACCTCAAAGCACCTGTAGCTGCTTCCCAGTTTTCCATGGTTTAGGCTGACTCCACCACAGAGATGTTCTGCTTTCATATTAAGAGACCTCTCGCTGTGTTCCTAAACAGACAGTAGCTGTTTAGGTAGGAAACACCTCAAACATCTATCTGCAGTTCCTTCTGTTCAGGATTGCATGTTTTGGGCTTTGTCATTGCAGAGTGCCTGACGTGGAGGTTTTCACTATGAAGGTCAGTTGGGAGGAGTCTCACCTTTCCTCCAGGTTAATAACAGCTACAAAACTCTTCCCAAGCTTAATGGTGTCATCTTTTTTCTCACACCTTTCTTAAGCTGTTTCCTGTAAGAGCATTCGTGTCAGGCACGTTAGTGTAACCTTAATGTGCCTCCTAATTGAGCGATACTAGACCGTGGTGTTGTTACCTCCTATTGCTATTGTTTCTCCTGAAAGCATCCATTTCTTACAGTGCCAGGCAGAGTTTTAATCTTGAGGTGCACTGCCAGTTTGAGGTTAGGATCTGACTTTGAAGTCGTAAAGAGGTGCTGTTGCTGATGTTCAAATAACGCTGAACCGCTTCGGGCTAAAGCAGAGAAGAAATAAAACTGTGTTGTTCTAAAACATCTCTCACTCTGTGGTTATCTCAAAGGGCTTTATGAAGTAACGTCAAGTAAAGGAGCACCTTTAAGTACAGAAGCCATTCTGTGCACAAACGCACCTTTGAAGACAGACATTTTTTGGCATTACAGCTATCTATACTCATTTAGTGTCTATATAGTAGGGCTGTTACACATTTAATGATCACCTGCAAGGCCATGAGAAATGTCCAATAATGGTCACTGCTTAAAGGCATTAAGGTAAGATAAAGTATGTGTGTATATTAAATTCCTCCTTGGGCTGACTCAAGGTATGAAAAAGCAGCCCAGGAGATGTAAGGTTAAAACGAATGTGTGACTCTTTGCTATATATTCCAGTAAAGCTGCTACATTTATAAAGTACATACATTTTTGTGTTATCATGTATTTATGCTGAAGTGCTTCAACAAAAAACTATACCTAAACTTAAATTTGAGCAATAGATCATCTCACATGGGCTGGCACACAGTTAATTGCTACTGTATTCACTCCAGCTTCGGCAATGCTCTCGCAGCAGGACATTTCCATTTAGGAAGCACAGCTTCATTTCTAAGCTTTAAGCAGAAGGCAATATGTGGACCGTATAGGATTTTCCAATCTGCATCTGTCCAGAGGAGATATGATTAAGTGCATTTTTGTTTAGATATTGATTTCCTCACCTGGCTTCCTCAAATGTCAGATATGTGTAGGGGTTTTGTCCAAGAAAAATAGGGCTGTTTGGAGTATTGATTGCAGCAGTGGAGTCTGCAGTACAGCTCAGTAAAAAGGTCTGGTTCACATTTTAAGACATTGCACTGTTCTTTAATAATCCTGCACATCCTTTGGATGTAGATGTAAAATCTGCTGCCAGGATTATATTATAATCTTTATTATGTTATTTGTAATCTAGAAAAAAAGTGTTTTCAGGTTGAGCTATCAGCATGCAGTAATCTCCCCTTAAACCTGCTCAGAATTTATACAGGTTTTTATGTGGCACTGTAAAAGGATAAGAAATGCTATTACTGAATTCAGTATTTTTTCCTTTTAAGAAATACAGATGTTTTTACGTGTGTGTGTACGGACAGAAAGATGAAACAGCACACGTAAACAGTAATTGAAGTGCAGCAACTGTGGGAGGAGTTACAAGTTCAAGTAGAAAATGTAATTGTATGGGTGCGAATACGTATATGCTACAAGGGCTTTTCCCGGGAGAATTTTTTCCTTCCATAAGAACCTGCAGTGGTAAAACCTGCCAGACAGTATCATTCCCAACTGTCAAAATATTTCCTCATAGTAAGAAACAAATGTTGCTTGCCAAGGCTCTTTGGATTTGTGATTTTTCACAGACTCCAGCAGTTCCGGACCTCTTTTTCTGCAAAGGGTGTTGGAGCCACAGCACTCATACAGCAAATACTTCCCACCTTTGTGCAGTTCCACCTCTGGGGTTTGCTGTGAACTCCTGTGCTTTCGATTTCTTTTTGGTTCCACAGTTTCAGATTTATTGTGGGCTCTTGTTTCCCTTATGCTCTGTTCATGTCATACTCCTGTGGGACCTCTCCTGAATCACATCATTACAGTCACCTTTCTGTCATGTTAAATGGAGAGATTTAACATGGAAATATCCCATATAGTTACCAGAAATGCTGAAGCTAGGTAACATTCATCTGCCAAGTTCTGGGTGGGAGGGATGTGCCATGGAAGTGTCTATTTATCTTTTACTGACTATAAAAAGTACATAAAAAGTAAATCAGATTTAGACACTTAAAGCAGGGTGAGATGAACTTGTCTTACGAGACTTCTCTTTTGCCAGTGAAGTCAAAGACAAACTCTGAGTAATTTCAGTACTGAAAGATAAGGCCCAGAACTTTTTTGTCCTGGTAACAATAGCACCTGAGGTGATGGATAACGATTGCCTTCTTTTCTAGCTCAGCAGCTACCTCAGGACACAAGTGAACATTAGTTATTACTATCTGAAAGTAGTTTGGTAGTCTCTGAAAAATGAGACTCTTAATCTCAATTCTCAGAGATGACTTCATGACAGATGTCCCAGAGACTATAGCTCTCTTTGTCTTCTGGAGAGGAGATCTTCAGAGCTCAATCTAACAGTGGCAGAACGAGTGCATGAAAGAGATGCTTTCAGGAGTGAATCAGCTGTGAAGTGGAAGTATCTGTGTGGGGAACAACATTCCAGGAACAGACTTTTCAGTCTCCCAGGTTAACGTTAAAGCTCAACATAGTCACACTAAGGATGGGATTAAAACCATGCGTGTAAACAAACTGATGGAGTAATATACACCTGGTATGACTTTAAATGTGTCAATACTGGTAATGTCTAAATTGAGACAGGATGCTTACCTTAAAAAATTCATACAAGAATTGAGCCCAGAAATCGTGATGACCTCTGTATAAACAGAAAGTCAGAGTAAGTGATGGAAGTGCTTTCTTCTGACTTCACAAACTATGGGATAAGTCCTTCAAACAGAAAGCCAGTCCCTATTGTCAAGGTAACAGAAGTGGTTTGCACTGTCACCATCCTGAAGAACAATTCTTTCCTGAACTCTGGGTAGCAGTTTTACAGTCAAAATGGTTCGATCAGGGTAGAATCTAAAATAGCTTTTAGAAGAATATGTGAATTGTGGTAGAAAACAAAAGACTGGATTCATCTGCTGGTATTGTCAGGGAAATTACATTGATTTACAAAAGGAAACATTCTGGTCTATGAACATTTGAAGCTAAGACTAAAACACACCCAGATCCTATCCTTTTTCCCTAGAGCTCCATGTCACAGTAGGACTCTTGGAGTTCAGAATTCCTCTTTCAGCAGGAAGCAATGTGTGATATTTTGAAAGATATAGAAGTACACTGTCGCCAGAACTTTGGCTGATCTTATCTGAAAAGCATAAAAATGTTATTCAAAACTGGCAGATAATTTACATTTAGTATGTTGGCTACACTACAATAACTGTTACATTTTTCAGGCTAATTCTGTAGTGCATGTTTAGTCTTTCTGCATTTCATTTGCTGTCGTAAGTGATCAAATGACAGATAAAAAATTTACTTGATAATAATTGAGTATGTCATCTGCTTTCAAAGGCTCACAGTTCCAAAGCTGAGAAAGACTGAAAGAAGATGTATCTGTAGCGTTACGTTGTACTTTATCTTTCACGTAGCTAAATATTGTGACTAAAAGTCAGATTAGACAGTTACATCTGCACAATGTTTTACAGAAGTGGAAAGATAAGTCATGGACATTGACAAAGTTTTTTTCAATACCCGCTATTGATATAAATGCTTTAATACATCTGCTTATAATTTTTCATGCTGTCTCCTCTTTTGGCAGTGAACTATGTGAGATTTACAAAAGCCACACCTGCAGCTCTCTAAATCACAACTGTTCTGAAAGTTGATGTCTATGTATAACATTTTCACATTCAATCAGCATAAATATATTAACAGTTATGTGACTTACAGTGAGTCCCTGAAGATGTAGGCTTGAGAAAAGATTTTCTTTGCTTCAAGATGTCTTTCTCTCTGAAGAACCTGTCATACCAGCCAGACTTTCAAAATCTCACTATAAACACCATGGTGTAGTGCTGAGCAACTTCCTGCAAGTTACTAAATGCTTTCAAGTCCTATTGATCTTTTAGGAATTGAAGGAAGTGGACTACTTACGGGAAGAGCTGAGACTTTTAAAGAATCAAATGCAAATTAATTCCATTAGCTTGCACATTTGTAGTTACTTTTAGGTATAGTTTGACATTTTCTATTTTTTATTCTTGACACAAAAATATACTTAACTGGCAAACACTGTCACTTCCTTTAAGATTCTCACATCAGCCATCAACTTCTGTTGCTGTTGATGCTATCTTCAGTGTTAGGGGACAAAATGTTTTGAAGAAACCTGAAGTGTAAAAAGCTTTTAGTTCTCACAGTTCATGTGCAGTTCCATGACTTTCAGCAGATAATTTGCTTCCCTTAGGAGTATAAAGATACTAATGCTGGGAGCTCTTCTGTAATTTTCCTAAATCATAACAGCCAGATATCCAAATGGCTTATTCAGTTATGGACTTTTCTCTAAACAGTCAACCTAATTCCATAGCAGAGCTGTTGCTGCTCAATGATCTGTTGAAAGAGTCAGTAGCATTTGGCACATAGATATTGTTTACAGCATGTTCTTTATTCTTTCTGGTATGTAACAGTGCCTTCTGCTTCCTCCTGGTTCCCTGATGATCACCTTATTGTGACTGGGGAAGCAAAATAATGGAATTAAAGGGAGCGTAGGTATCCCCAGATGACATCAGAAAATCACACAGCAGTATTAGACCACTTTGTGCTTTGCATGTTTAGCAGAGATGAGTCCTGTGCTTTTTTGACATAGATGTCAGTATAATCCTTTGTGATGGGTCTTCACATTTGATGACACTGCAAAATCCAAAAGCTTTAAGTCAGAGTGGGATAGAGTCAACCCTGAAATACAGTGCAGTCTGTGAGAATAATTAAACAGTGGGTGCCTTAACAAGGCAGTGGTACATCAGTGTAAATTAAAAGGCTTAAAGTAGGAGTCAATATCTTTTTTACAAAATACATATTAATCATGGGAGAGATTTGCAGCCTGTGCTGAGGTTATGGGCTGGAGACATTGCAGTTCCTTTTGGTCGCAGGAACTATGAATCTGTAAGCATTTCCTTTCTTCATGGGTCATGGTATAGTAAGCAGAATTGTGTCCATAGTCCTTGTGCTGCTCGTAGTACTTGCAGCTCTCTATTCGGCCAATGTCTGTAATTAAATCTCATCTCTCAGGACTTTAGATGATTAGGGGATTACACTCAGGGTTGGGCAGAGGAGTGGAGTAGATTCTGGCTGTATGTCAGCTGGATCCAGTAATATCACTAATGATGTCACTATAAGATGTTTCCGTATATAACATGATAAAAAGTTTGGTTCCTGTTTACCTGCTACTGAAAAGAGATTTGTAACTGAACCATAAAGACCTTTCCAGCTACCACACTTCTCAAAGGGTTATATAGTCACAGAAATTGAACTAGGCAGTAAAGTCCTGTCCCTCATAAAATTATGCAAGTTTACTTCCAGCCTAAACCCCTTTTCATTTATTAATACCAGACTTCGAGATTTTAGGAGAAGTGTGAGAAACTCTGTCTTGTATCAGCAGTTCTTTCTGGGCTCAGTTCCAAAGTCCTTCTCCACTTGTATCCGTGGATATAATATCTAATACTGTATCTCTGGATGTTCTTATCAGTTCAGTCCTGTGTATCCCAAAGGCCAAGTCCATAAACTTTCTTTTATTTCCCCCAAGGTTTTAGATTTATAATGCAAAGATATATATTACACTTTTTTTGTAGTATTGCAAGAAGTGAAGGGAGGAGATACTCTTATCCCCTGCTTCTTCACTATAGCTTGCATGAGTAGGTGCTACTCAGCATGAGCAGTGACTAGAGGCGCAATCTCACAGTGACGAGGTGGGCATAAAACTGTTTCAAAACTGGACCCACACAGAAGCTCACAGTTGGAGGTGGTGGGTATTTGAAACAGTACATGCCTGATGGCTTCAGATTCCGAGTTCTGGTTTCGGATCTTTTTCCAGTAGAGATAAACATGATTATGCACCCTAGCAATTCCAGTAATCTCTAGTTACATTTGGACTCACTGCTATGTATGTTTCCTCTCATATATTAGGGATTAGTTCTGTTTGCTTCCATCTATGTAGTCGTGGGTTTTTTTTCTATCAAATTCAATAACAAGAAAAAAATTTAGTGCATTTATACTCACAGAAAACCAGTCATGCAAAGCATTCGCTTATGAAAGAGAGATGGTTACACTGAGTCAATACTAATACAATTACCTACTTGAACAAGCTCAGCTACTCTATGCGTTACCTAATTCTGGCTCTTGAGAGTCTTCTCTTTTTTTTTTTGCTGTAAGGTTTTCTTTCTGTGTTCTCTTTCTCTTGTGTTTTCAAGAGCCACCACAAGCTGGAAATGTAGAGGCGCACACTGTTGTCATGGAAAACCTGTCCTATCTATACAGATATTGTACCATCACTGTAAACAAAAACCAGATGCCAGATCTGCAAGCTGTATTTACAGCTCTGAGACACAGTCTATTGGGTAGGGTTGGCTGGGATAATCTTAAAATAAGCTTTTCTCATTCCCAATGGATCAGAAGTTTTCCATCTTCCAAGTGGGACAAATGCTTCTCCTTTTTTTGAAGGGCAGGGAGGTGAATGGGATGAGAATTGTCTCTATTAAATTGTTAATTAAAATTGAATTAATTTGACATGAGTACCTTACCTGTTCCAATATTTTGTTTCAGTTTAGATTTCTTTTATATGAGCTTTGTCACTAAATGGTGAACACTATTAAAGTTAAACATTTCTTATTTGAAGAATACTGAAAGAGGAAAATTTTCACTATTTCTTAATAGAAATTGATAGCTTTGCATAAACCTCCACTTCTATAGAAATAGGGATTTCCAAAGAAAATTATTTAGATTAAATATTGTGACTGATCTAGATAATCACTGGCTTAAAGGTGAACACTGGTGGTTTGGAATGAGTAACTTTTGTGACCCGCTGAAATCAATGGGAATCTTCTTTCTGAAGATTGGATCAATCATTTTTGCTAAGTGTTATGTGTCAGATCATTTAAAAAAATCCCCAGAACAACTGGAAATAGGCTTCACTTCATCTTAGAGACCTACTGAAGGTTGCTGTATCCTGACATTGCCCAGCAGTGTAATGGGAACTGACGTAAATGATTGAACAACCCTCAGTGCATCCAAGGAGCATGTAGCTGCCTGATTCTTCTCTAGTTGTAGTTAAAGGAAGTTACTCCATTGCACTACAGCTGTGTGGTTGCATATGATTTGATCCTATAAAATTGTGGATTACCCTGGAGTGCTGCACTGAGCACAGTTTGAAGTCACTTCATAGGGCACCAGAATACAATTGTGATTGACACTGGAGAAGCAGGTGGTAAGGATGCTCCTTTACCACAGCAGTTCACCTCTGAGTCTTGTTAGGACCAAATCTAAGTCTGCGTCATTGGGCATTGCCTGCCTAACAGTCATCTGAAATTTTCAATCACATACTTCATAAATTAAGACTCATTTCTCCCTGGAGAACAGACAAGAACCCCCATCCCCTCTCCAGGTGCCTACCTTAAGACACAAGCCATATTCTCTCAGCTCCCTGTGGATATTAATTATTCTGTGCAGAATAGAACAATGTCAGCAAAGGTGGTCAAGAGAGACATTCAGAGTGCTCTGTAACTTGGACATTATGGCACTTTCAGTAGAAAACAAGCTCAAACCCTTAAGGCAAAAGAAGCAACTGGGGCACTTGTGTCTTGGGCTGCATTCAATCTCAGATCCTTATCAGGGAGCTGTTAGATAAGACATTTATCAGAAGCATCCAGCAGGCCCAGCAGAGCTTAGCCATGAACATAAGCTAAGCAGCCTCCTAGCAGAACGCTAGGCACAGGACCACTGCTGACATTAACATGCTTTACTTTGGTGTTAATCATTATTTAGAAGTGATCACTGCAGTATCCTTTCTTTCCACACAGAAGGAATGAGGGTGAAGCATCCTTAATACATGCTGTGCTGCAAGGGAAATGTGAAGGAGTAGCTCTTAGGCAAGCGTGCTGCTGGAAGTCTACATTGGCTCAATCACTGCAGCTCACAACTGTGAAATGGCCTGTTTTGTCGAGCTTGTCAGCAATGTGCATCCTTCAGTTGACAACACAGAAAGCTGTGGTTGGCTCACGCACAGCAATTTCCAGTTGGTGAGTTGGTTCAATGGATATGTTCACTTGGGGAAATGAAGTAGGAATATTCCCAGTATGAGCACGGCTACACTGCATGACTATCTCCCTCATCTGAAAGAGAGATGATGATTCCGTACAAGATGAGGTATGATTAGCAGGAGGGAAAAGAAAGAGAAACAATGTATGTTTTGGAGAGAATTCTTTCATTCATTTTTCCTTTATCTTTTTGTAGGAGATTTTATTTCCCTTATTGGTCACGTATCCCATTTGGAGCCAGTGGGAATCTGTACTTCCACCCTTTCCCACATACACTCCACAGCTATGGGTGCAACTTCACAGTCATGCATGGACTGTATTTCTTCTCCCAAGAGAAGAATTCACTGCTTTGTAAATATGGAATTAAAGGCTCAGGAATTAATGACTCTCTTTGACAGTGAAGGAATTGCAGCTGGCTGCAGTAAGGATGTAGGGTACGGAGGGCAAATGTAATCTCTAAAAGAGATTCAAAGGATCAGGAGTTATGGATCAGATAACCAGCAGTAAGCTTCACTCCATTGTATGGATTCTGGTACCTTCTGGAGCAAAGAGGGTTGTTTTTGAAGTTGGCTGATACAGCATTAATAAGAGCAATTCATGGTTCAGCACTGCTCTCCTAGGCAGTACTTCATCATGTTTTTGGTGCAGGGAAAGAAGGAGCTCTTGGCTTTGTGTAAAAATGTGTGGCTCACACAGGAGGAATTCCTCATGTTTTATGTAGTCATTTGCTGCTAGCTTTTTAGGGCACTGGCATTCAGTCTCCTTCATTACTGCTACGCTTGCCACAGGTCTAAGCACATAATAACAAGGCAGTACATGTTAGCAAAAGGATCAGAGTAGCCTCTTGCTATATAACTTGCTGCTAGAGCTGCTGCAAGAACCATTTTCTATTCCTGTTTCTGCTCAGAGCAGAATCTTTCCTGAAAACATTGAAATAAATGTTCCCAGTGCACACCATTTAGTGTTAAACTTTCCCATTTTAAGATGTTTTTTCTCTTTCCACTTTGTACAGAGTGTGTGTCATCGGTAGCCTTACAATCCTGCAATATTAATCAAACCATCCAAACCGTGGGCTTATTTTGTTTCGAGGATGGATACCAATCCTTAATTACTCCGGGCCTGTTTTAACTACCTCAGCACATCCTTATCTGTTTTGCTGCACTTCATTTCATATTACACATTTCCAGTTGGAGACTTGACAGGAGGCAGAAGCAATCAAACCATATTGTCTGGCATAACAGTGGGGAAACTGCCATGTCTCTCATGCAAAAGATTAATAATAGACTGTGTGCTGTCTTTGTAAAACAAAAACATGTCTCGCTTAAGCGGCTTAAAAGTTACATCCTGTGTGATGCTGTCAGTGTGGGGGCCCGATGTCAGACATCTAAAGGAGTTTTAATCTTTGAAGAAGCAGCTTTTTTTCCCCCTCTTGTAAATCATACCGTACGTTGCTGATGATGATCTCGGGCAAGATGCTTACATTAAACTGTTGCTGCAGACAGGAAGCAACAAACTGTTGCTGGGCAGACGAGCGTGGAAAGCCACAAATACCTTAGTGGAGAGGGAACAGCCTGCTATTGCCAGGCGAGGGAGCTGTTTAGGTGCAAGCTTGGATTTTAGATCCAGACATCATCTCTGGAATCTAAGGAGCCTGATAGCATTACTGCTGCCTTAAAATACGTGTGAGAGCCAGGCACTTAATTGCTAGGTCTGAAAACAGCCTGTAGAAACCTACACAGGTGCTCTCTCCCTCTTTGCTGTGTTTGATCTGAGGAGGTGGGGATAAGTCCGGAATTATTAACAGGAAAAAAACAGGAGGAGTAGCAAGATTTTAGATTGGGGTTTAAAATCCCTGTTGTCACAATTTCTGTGGAAGTCCAAGGGTACGTGGATGGTGGAAACCCCTTGCAACCTGCGGGACTGGACTAAATGATCTGTAAAGGTCCCTTCCAACCCAAACCATTCTGTGACTGGGCGTGTGTGATTTAAGAGGAGGCAACAAAAGTTTCGTAGTGAGTCTTCCTCACAGAGCTGTTAAGAAAGGTTTCAGAAATGCATGAAGTCATTCTAGGGATTGATTTTCAATCCAGGATTGTAACTACTCCATATTGCTGTTTCTGTGATCCATCTTGTCCTGAATACCTGAATTAAAGGTAATGCAGCACAGAAACACAGGATTTTATTAATGTCACCAGAGTACAGAGAGATGGCTGAACATAAAGAAACCTGCAGGTGGTGGGGAGGAGGTAAATGCAAAGTCCTGGTGATATGCTTGCAGGGAATGCATAATCTGCACTAGAAAATTCAGAGCCTGTCTGCTTGGCGTGGATCCTAGCTGTGTAGCAGTTTGTTTAGTGATGATGGAAAGCTCACTCTACATTAATTCCTAATGGATTATTGCAAAATGTCCCGTAATGATGACGTGCTTGAGCTGTTAATTGATTATGAAATGCCTTAAGAGCTTTATGAAAAGCATAAGATACAATTATTATTGGATCATGCCGCTCATTAACTTTAAAGAAAATAAATGTGCTGTAACTCCAACTGGCCCATAAATCTCTTTTGTTTGGAAATAGATTCATGTCACCCCCCTTTTCGCTGGTAATATCAATGTCTGCTGCTTGTTCGAATGGAAACACATTTAGGGAGATTAAGGGCCTGAACCAATGTGACTGAAGTCAACTGGAGCTGTTCCCATTGACTACAGAAGGAGTGGGAGCACTTTTTTGGTCTGTCCACATGCAAAGGAAAGGAAGGTCTGTGGAAGAGCACAGCAGCCACAAGACTCTCTGAAGAGAGGGGACATGTGAGGATTCTTGTTTCTGAAGTGGGAGCATTACTTTATCCTGGAAGTGTTTCAGGCTCCTGGCCATCTTTTGTTGTCAATATAATTTTGGTTTTGAATTGTGAGGTATAGGAGATTTGGGCCATATTTGTGGAGGTAAAGCTGTGCACATTTCATTTAGCTGCTACTACAATACTTGCACAAACTACTCTTACAGCACTTCACATTCTGTTTTGTAAGGATCTCATAAAGTAAATCCTGGGTGTAAGCTCAGCTTGACAGCATGCATTTTCCTCTGTTCCTGGAGTGTGCTTTTGAGAGCTGCAAATGCAAATAAGAGAGTGCAATTCTGAAGGAACCAGAAGTTTGTATCTCGGTTGAGGATGGGCCTGATCCTGCCATATCCCAGATTGACTTGTCACTTTATATTATGACAAGCCTCTGTTTGGAAGCAAGCTCAACAGGAGGCTGAGTGCTTTAAATGTGGGTGAATGTAACCCCCAGGTTAAGTTACTCATGCTGTGGATCTGGTGATACACCAACCCTGAATAGGAACACTGTCACCCTGTGACTCTGTGACCAGTGTCAGGGAGAAGGCAGAGAAGGACAGAAGATCCATATGTAAGTTATAGATTTTCCCTAAAGAGAACGTATTTCATTCTCAGTATCTCTGCTTTTAGCATCTATCCCCCTTTGTGTTTTACTAGTGCAGATAATTAAAAATAAAGGTGAATACACCTTAAATAATGAAACATCAGCCAGTGAAACAATTTACCTTCAGGGCTGTTTTGTAATACAGTCCAAGAACCAGGAAATCCATAGGTTTTCTAATTTATTGTACAGAAAGCTTGTTTTTACTGTTCACAAAGGCAAAGTTTCCCACACAAAAGCTGTTATACTTGCCAACATCTTTCACGCATTCAAGTGCTGCCATATGAGACAGAGAAAAATCCCACCTGATGATAAACTGTATTAGGGAGGCATCTCTGAGGCATCTCCATAGTTTCTAAAATGCTGCCTTTGATTTGGGGGATTAGTAGGGCTTTCTCAACCTCTCATTCTTATCTCTGCACATTTTTGGAAATGGACTACAATCTCCGGAGATCTGCTAACATCTGAATGGATTTAATTTTCTGGCTCAAAATAGGTCTTGCATAACTGGTTTTCTTATACAGTCAGCTTTGGAAGGTGTTGCATGTGAGTAACAATTTGGGAAGAAGTAAATGTTTTATTTCCTATTTAGATTTTCAGATTTTAAACATTCAAGTATTTTATATCTTCAGAAGCCTGTTAAATCCTATTGGAATATTAGTTCTAATTTCAGCAGACCAGATGCTGTATGAACTTCCATCTGTGTAGTGTCAGTGATATCACTGAACTGGCTTGTAAGTTTTGGTCTCTGACCCAGAAAGCAGTTTTTCAGTCAGCAGATCTGATATTATTTCATCTGGAATACTCAAGATTTAGTTACAGTTACCTTCTCACCTGATTTCAAGGAGTTTGAATTCTTAGGGTACTGTTCAGCCATGGGAAGGGAACTCTGGCTGGTGCATAAGGGCCACTCGGAGCAAGGAGTTACTGAGTGGGACTTCAACCTTGTTTTCAGTGGGGCTTATACAGAAAGCTTCATACTGATCCTCTGTGTAAGGCCAAATTTCATCACTAGTTCCCAGACTTGCAATGAGTATATTATAACTGACAGTTAAGCATTTTTATAATGGATTCAACCCATGATAGTTGTATTTGTGTTTTCAAGTCATCCTGCTTCAGGAATAATGCTGTTACCACCACTTACCTGGGAATGAACATATACCTTGCAAAAGATTTTCTGGTTTTGCAGCAATAGTGTACACCCCCAATTTCTGCAGAGCACTCTGCCTTGAGAAGTCAGCAGAATCCTGCTCTGCTCCAGACCTCAAATGCTGACAGGGACCACCAGGACTTTGGAATAACTGTAAGTGGAAATTGAATTCTGGGTATTCATATGTAAATGGAAATAACTGATGTCCCATTGTGCTTTTGCTTTCAAAAAAAATGAGGAAAAAAAGAGAAGAAAACCCCCAAACATAATGAAGCATTTGCATATAAAAGGGCTTTTAACTCACATTCTTTGCTCATTGGTGATCTCTGGAAGCCCATTATTCTTTTCTGCTATAAAATTTTACACAGAAAAACATTCACATTTCTGGACAAGTTGGAGTTCATAAAAATAATTTATTCTCATTCATTTATTTCCATCGGATGCAGACCTTTCTAGACAGGGCAATTATTTCTAGACACCGGTGGGAGAACAATGTAAGCTTCTGTGGTGGTGTGGGGACTTCTTTACATTACCCTAACTAAAGGTTTAGAGATGCTATTTCAGTAGACAGTCGTCTTGTAACAGCAAAGGAAATGAGGATGTCTTCAGTTTCTAATCCTGAGGGTGCAGCTTTGTGACTGGATAAGCAGGAGCAAACGGCTTATTCTTTTGAAGACTAATATTAGTCTTATTTTGTCTGCTGTAAATCTGGAGTAACTCCACAGATGCCAGTGGAGTTTCAATGCTAATCCGATGTTGTTTCCTCATCTGTAAAAGAAGTTAATGAGCTGCTTCTTTCTCGGGGGATCTGGCAAGGATATTTAGTTAATGTTTGACTTCACTCTGTAGAATGCTAATGTATTGTTATTGTTATTCTAAACTTCGTTCTGTGCGGGTGAAAGAAACAGTTAACACACAAGGTACTCATGCTTAACACACTCCGCCAAAGACACATCACGATATATTGGCTTTCATTATAACATCTCAAACAATTTTCCCATGACTGCTTTCATTAGGTAAGGAAGCCTGGTCTGTTCTATGAGGAAAGCAACCAGATGCACGTAAATAAATTAACACCAAAAGATTACAAAGTGTAAAATGCACATACGTCCTCCACTGTGCTGCTTGTTTATGGACAAGTCAAAAGGGAGCATTACAAATATAAAATGAATGGCTTCGATTCTGCCAAGTAATTTGTTGTTATATGTACCCTAAGAGAAAATAAAATACAGACAAAATGGTGGACAGATAAATAACTATTGGCAGAAGTGATATGTGGCTTTCAAGCAATCCTTTTAACATTTTTCTGTCTCATTATTTCTGTATATAAATGAGAAACGTCTCTGTAAGAAGCAGCAAGGATAGCAGGGCAGGAAAACCTTAGTACATGTCTAAGCAAACAGGAATGTAACTGTTTAATCCTTAGTAACTCAGAACTAGCAATTTATGAAGTGATCATGGCATGGGACACTGTCACAAAGCAAGTAGAGACCAATAAAACTGCAATAACAATATTTCCACTCCTGTTCTGGGGCATATGGTGATAGTTCTCAGTGCATTTTTCCAAAATGGGTTCATTATTCCCATTTTGCAGCTGTTAAAATGATCCCACTAGGAAAAGTGCCTTCCCTAAACACATCAGCAGGTGACAAGGTAGAAGGAAGCCAGGCAGCTGAAAACAGGGGAGAAGAGGGTGACAGTGGGGCTGCTCCTTGCTCTTGCAATTGGAAAGAGAACCTTGGCCTACCAGCTCCCATCAGCCATCCACTGGCATTAGATGAAAGATAGAAAACCAAAGGATACCACATAAAATAGCTTCAGCGTATTAGAGAACCCTTCCTTGTGAAAGACTGCCTCATGTTTGGATCTTCCTTCTTTTCCCCAAATACCACTCTTCTCAACTGTGTGTCAACACATTTTGCACTGTGCCTCCAACTGACAACTTACCAGTTTGCTTTGTTATCCCTTCTGCTAGTGCTGCAGTGATGAGGAGGCCAAATGAAATCTTTCCTCTGTGTTGTTCTCCTTGCTGTAATCTTTCCAGGGGGTCAGCTATGTTCTCTTGGATTACATCTGTAGAGCACAGCTTTCCATTGTGGACCAGTTCGGGTTTGTGTAGCTTGCAAGGTCTAGTACATGGTTAAAGCTTCCTTCTGTCCTAGCCAGCATGACGGTGTTCCAGAGAAAAACATGTTAAACCAGCTCTGTATTAATCAAGAATGTTTTTACACTGAACTCTTGAGCTGGCAGTGTTGCTGGAGTAGCTTAGGCACCAGCTGCCAAGTATTTATATGGGATTTCCAGCTGGCTTGTTCAATTCATGCTATGATAGCTACATTGCTACTGGCTCCTCAGTCATCATGCTACTTACCTTGGTTTTATTAACATGATATAAGAATATGCTAGACTTATCTTTGTTGCCAAAACATTTGCAAGAAAAAACAAAGATATTACAACAATCATTGGAAATTACACACTGGGGAAACATTTTCATTCCAAAATAAGGCTTTTGTATATTCATGCGCTAAAAAGAAAAGAAGCAACAATACTTCCTAGGAAGTTTTGATTTAGGAAGGAAATCAATAAAGTAACTTTTTCTGTAGCCTCTGTAAATCAGCAGTAGCACTGGGTTGGCCAATTTGTCCTGAAACTGAGCTCATTAAATCTAATTGGACACGCTGTACAGCAAAGAATCATATGATAAACCTATGAATTTTATGTCCAATTAGAAAGACACACTGATTCCAGTGGTGGATGTCTGCCAAGATACATTTAACTGAAGTGTGCATGTGGGTTAGATTAATAGATTTTGAGACAGAATCAGCCCTGACAACAAGGAAGTCATCTATTATAGGCAACAACTCAAGATCACAGCAAAATTGCTTTTTAAAAGGAATCATAAACTCTGGAAAATGTTCATTAACACTTACTAGCTCTGATTTAAATACATGGCTTAGTAGAAGAGATGAGGATTTTCTTAATATTTTGTAACTTTACTGTAGTGAATCAAAATGAATGAGCACATGCCTTGCAAGTAGGAAATAAGGCTCATGGTGAAAAGCAAAGGGAAAATGCACACTTAAATGCTGAAAGGATGAGATCCAGAGTGCCTGTTCGTGCTCTTGCAGGCATCACAAAGCCTGGTCTCAACAAGGTGAATCAAAGAACTGAAACTACGTATGTAAGGTCCATGTTCTCAAAGGAAAGAATCAGACACTTCCCAGGGTAGCCAAGAATGCCACACAAGGGCTTGGTGGCTGGCCAGTATGAAATCCTGAAGATAACATGTCTGAGCACTTCTCTTTTCCGGGACTTTAGAGCATCTGCCCACCCAGGATACATAGCACAGAGCCTTATCCCATCTGTAATGGCCTAATCGAACAGGGCTTATTCTTTCTAGAGGAATGTAATGGCTGAAGGACAAGCCTAACTTGGTGTCTCAACTCTCTCATTAGCTTTGAATGTTCATCTCATGATTACCTAATGTAAAATGTATTGATATTTCAGAGTACAGGCAAGAAGAATTCAATCTTTGCCTGACTTCCAGGTCCCTCCACCTTTCCTCCAGAGCCTGGCACTGCCCTGTCTGCTTTCCTTCCAGTCTCATTCCTGGGTGCACAGCAGCCCAGACAGCAAAGGACGTGCCTCAGAGAGGCTTTCCTAGCCTTAGAGAGGACATATGCAGGCTAAGGATCAACCCCAAACTTCCACTGCTCTGGGTAACTGCTTTGACCACTAAGCAACAGCACTAAAGAAGCAACAGTAATAGCACTTTCAAATAGGGTAACTTGGCTGCCATGCTTTACACTGAAAAAAACAGAGTCCTTGTATGATACAAGTTTATAGCTTACTTAGTCATTCCTGGTTGCATCATCCCAACTTTCTGTCTTTAGGCACTGAAGGAACGTCCCTAGAACTCCTTCTGGCTGCAAGGTACGGAATGCCTTAACAGCCCAGGATGTGTTTGCACACTCAGTGTTGGCTAAAAAGAAATAGTTTCTTGAGACCTTGGCACAGGGTAATGCCTGGAACAGCACCATAACTGGATCATGGAATCCAGCTTCTTAAACCACTGTTTTGCTCAATTCTCAGATAATTTAACTGGCCAGTGGTGCTCCAGCACATATATGATCCATTCCTATAGGGGATCTTAAACTCCATACAAAACATCTCCTAACTGTCGTAAGTATCACAAAGAACCTATGTGACTTGTTTTGTATATGTAAGAACAGTTTCTACTACCTGTGTACAAATGCCTATGTAAAGTTTGGTCAGTTCTGCAGCAAGAACCATGTAAGGGAGCCTCCTGACCACACTCTCCACTCAGAATGTCAGTCAACACATGTAGGCACATAAACTGATTTAGGGACAGCAGGAGCTGTCTGGGGAAATCTCTAGAAATGTCCAAAATACCTACTGGAGAGCTTCTGTGGAAGCCAGATTTTAACTGTGAAGGTTGCTAGAAGTCCAGTCAATCACCTTGGCTCAGGTGATTGTTTCAGTCCGTTGTTTCAGATCTGTCTAAATCATAGAGGCAGATGACTGGCTGGGGAGCTCCCAGGGATTTCACGATTGAAGAGCTCTAGGTGTGCATACAGGAACAGCCCTGATACCCAGCTATAGCACAGTTGCAACTGAAGGTCAAACCTGCATTTCATACTTGAAACTTCAGCTCCGTAGCTCTTGCCTCATTTCACTAGCCCAGTACCCAGGCTGTAAGGTCAGAAACACTTCAATATGCTGCTTCAAATGCCTCCCTTCTCTGGATCAGGATTTCTCAGAACAAAACCTCATATTAAGTGTTTAGTAAGGGAACCAGGGTATTAGAATAGAGATTAAAATACCGCATCTAATATGAAAGCTAGCAAACAAACAAGAAACATACGTTTTCAGTAAACCTAGAGACCTGTACAATTCCATCACTACAATATCCGAATGAGTCATTGCCTTTATACATGATTAGTATTATCATCAATTTATATTTGGGTAACTGAGGCTCAGGGTTTTTGAGGGTCTTCCACTAGCTCAGGCATTCTGCTCTTACTTGAGAATTTTTTCTACTACTGTTGCTTTTACAGATAAGAAAAGAATTTCAAACACACCAACCTTGTCTAATTCTCTCTCCTTTATTCTTCAACTACTTTTCATTCACACAGAATAAAATGTCACACTTAGCAGAGGACTGAGCAATAGACCTGAGCACTCTGGCAAGCACTGACTGGCCTTGCGTGCATAGAATTCAACCTTGGTCAGTCTTTTTCATCCCAACAATACCACTGTCTGGCAGTGATTCGTGCCTAGCTGTTCTCTGCCACCTGCAGTGGAATGAGATGCCTGACCAACCATCCCAGCCTGCGCGAGAGGAAGCTAACAGATAATGTGCAGTAGAGCTTTATTTTGTCCCCAGTATGTGTTTACTCTGCATCACAGCAAAACCATTTGTCAAATATTAATTGAATTCTCCAACATTTGGCGTATTTGCATAACTATTATGAAATGGAGCATTATCTCCCTTGGTATTATACCCACTTCCCTTAGCTGGTGTCTGTTTGATCCATTAATCATGTTTCCTGTATCCTCCCACAGAAGCTTAATTGCTCACATCCTGTAGAACCCACTCACAAAGAAAGAAATTAGCTCTATGTAAATCTGAGGCTATTACCTTGCCTCTATAAATGTGAAACAATGAAATTATCCTCAACAAAGGACAGTGATAAAATTCCAGATGAGCACTGATCACCCAAGGAAGCAGATGGAGGCAATTTTATTAAGCCAGTGGGGAAAAAATATTTTTGCACTACCAAGGACGTTACTGGGGAAATGATGTCCATGTCTTCCTTCACAATGGCTGATGTCCCTTCTACTGACTTCAGTATTACTTTAATATCTGAAGCAAAGGGTCAGCTTTAACCCCCAGGTGTAAGTCCTTCTAGGAAGATGGGATCATCTGCCTCTTCCTCTGAAGTCATGCCTCACTATTCATTTCACCATAGAGAGAGTGAGCAGATGACTGTCAGGCTGGTCTCCAAGCGTCTGTTCTCTCTCATCACAAAAGAAAGTAGTAGTGTGTTTCGGGCATTCCCCTGTGCAGTTGATGTATTGGATGTACTTTGCGTACATTGGATGTTGACTTGTATTAAAAAAAAATGTAATTCCTGAATCTTATTCAGGTTTAGATTCTGAACCATTCAGTCCTGTCAACAATAGAACTCGAGCATGGGAAGCCATCAAGTCTAGAGGCTCAGGGATCCGCAGGATTAAAAAACGCTAACTAACTTCCTCTAGACTTTAGCAGCTTAGCAAGGCTTTTCAGGATCAGACTCTGGGACTTAGTTCCATTTATCAGATCAGTCACAAAGAGACTAAGCCAAGATCTCACACACAAAAATCTATGACCTTGCAAAAACCTGAAACTCAGACTGCAGTTTATCAAACTAGCACCAAGTCATTGATCACCTTCCCTTCCATTCTCTTCTCTCAGGCTTGACTCCAGTTTACCTCTTTCCTCATCACTGAAGACCCTTTGGTTTTTTCACCCCTTCTTGGTTTCTATAATATTTAGTAAAATTCTATCAGAACATGTCTCCATGTCTATATACAGACTGATTTCTGTTAAAAACGGTAAATTGGGAGCAGTAAGAACCAGTGTATCACTGCTCCATGTTCACTGCTTTCTTCTAAACACAGTTGTTCACTCTGGAGCTTTTCCAAGTTCCTCCTCTTGGTGCAAATTCATTCTCATTCCTTGTAAATTTTTCTTCACTATCCGTTCCTTTTGTAAGGGTCTCTTGGAAACATATTTCCTCCATAAAGCTTTTTAATGACTCCATCTATCTAATCGGTTTCTTTCTCCTAAAGAAAGCATCAAAGCTAATTTGTGGTAGAAGTGTAACGGGGTGTATCACAGGTCTGATCATACAGTCTGTTTGACTTACACTGTGGAGGTCTTGATCAAACCAGGATCCACTCTTTTTCCACTGGGGACATTTTGCTGGTATTTCATAAACAATATTCAGATATTATAACAGATATCCAAGGATAGTAACACGTGCTTTCCTGAAGGGAGACCTGCATTCTGGATCCTACCTTCTATGTCACCCACTGTCAAAGTCATCAGAGAGACAGCAGAAGCAGTAAGGAAGTACCTAGCACACATTTTTAGTTGCTCTATTTCAAGGCCAAGTTCAATGGGGCTTTGAGCAGCCTGGTCTTTTGGAGGGCTAGAATGAGATGATCTTTAAGGTCCCTTCCAACCCTAACCATTCTATGATTCTATGTATAAATAACTATTATGACATCAAAGGGATTCTGAGATTCTGTGATTGAATCGGTCATTCAGTTGGCAGGACCTGACTATTTCCTTCTTTATGATTTCATCCAGAACCTTTAACCTCTTCTGTGGCAATTTGTAGACTTAAAGCCCTAAGCTATTCTTCAGGATGTTCCTACATTGATTTTATTGCTTAAAACACAACATTTGAATGTACATCTGAGGAAAACTGAAGCTTGTGAAAACCCCAGCACCTCCTGTATACAAAGTGATAAACACGAGCAATCAAGAGGAGGCAAACAATACAAAACAGGACAATTCAGAGGGGTGTAAAGGTAATGATTTTAAAACGGGGGAAAACCAATTGTTTTCTCACAGTTTCATTTGTACCTCATGCTGAAAATACGATGCTTACTACTAATGTAGGACTAAACTAAAAAGGCATTTTTAATCACATAAGGAGGTCTTTTTCTACACGGTGAAATATTAAGCCATTTGAGAGATCTTGCTGGAGAAGAATCTGTTATTGAAATACCAGAAAATCCACCAGAAAAGTCTGTTTTCTGCTTGAAACTACTTGCAATAAATCAAGTAATGTTCAGTATAGTTTCTGAAGTTGAATAAAAGTAGATATTACAAGAAGAAATGAAGCAAGGTTAGCCAAAGGAGATATGGCACAGTAGCTCAGAGAAGCTGGCAAAGGTCAGCTGTAAATTCACTGGACTGAGCATAATTGGCCTATCTGTGCACAGAGTTACTGTGCATATTATAACAACTGGAGAAAGTTCTATGTATGGCTCCGAGGCTGAACAAGAATTCTAGTAAATGAATGTACACCCCTCAAGTTTGTGTTGTAAAATTGTGCATATGCTGGCATCAGTGGGAAAATAGGCAGAGTGGTTCAGAGGACATGCAGCACTACAGCTACACAGGGCTCCATTTGCTTGTAAAAGCCCAAACCCAGCTCAGTTCTGTTAGTTTTAAGCATTGGGAGTTCATTTGTTTGAGAGTTTGAGAGCCCATTTTAAAATCACCTTATGCAGCACCATGGTCTATGCATGAATAAGAAGTTGTTAAGCACTTGGTGCTGCTCAGTCCCAAGGCTGGTTGTTTTCCAGAGATCCAGGCCATTAAGCTGGGTTAAGGATGCTGAGTGGAGTCCCAGGGGCCTTCCTGACAGAAAACGGGCATTGCTTGAGGTTGCTTTTGGCTCCCTAATATCTTCTGGACCAATGCAATAAGAAAGCATGCGATTTTTTTCTGTAGGACACCACCATTTATATCTTAGACCAGATCTGAGTTTACAGCTATTTCTTTGTCTTTTCATGACAGTGATTTTCTATTTAATTTAACTACATGTAATTATCCTTTTACCAGCTCCTTACCTTTCATGCCTTCTATTTTATTTCATTTTTCTTGTTTAACTATAACATCTTTTTTTTCAAATAGAATCTGTACATTGAGAATTTTTTGTCCAGGCACAGCTGTGGATACAGTCGCTTTGGTACTGGAAGGCATAGATTTCTATTAAATGACACAGAGTATAATAACAAAGCTACCCTTCCACATCCGTCAAGAAAATTTATCTCCAAATCAGTCTCAGGCAGAGACTATTATAGGTTCTGCTCGCATGGGCTGACCATAGTAGATTAGTCAGTCTCAAAAATAAAGCTTAGCCCTTTTTCCTTGTTAGGAAACTCCATCCATGTTTGCAAAGCTTACACATAAAAACCGTGCTTAATGCAAACTATTTAACAAAAGCACTTTGCAGCTTTGAGACTGTATGAACTGGAGGATTACAAACGTTTGTCAAACCACATCTTGTTAGTTCCCAGTGGTCATAATAATTAGATATCCGGTGTCAGGTGCTGAAAGAGATAAAACAGCATGGGAGAAGTAATCACAGATCAAACCAAAATGAACCATAGGGAAAGATGTGATAATGTGGTGTGTGGCATGGAGCAATATACAAAATGCAGAGAAAGACCTGTTCAAACCGACAGCTAAGTTCTCATTTCATTCCAATAAGTCAATGATCAGCAAGGAGACAAGAAACTGAAAACTGCATTACTGTCTGATGAGGTGTTAGAAGACTTGGGGCAGGAGTTTAGCATCTGAACATGACACTTTCTTTAAAGCTCTCCTTTCAGAGGTTTTCAAGGAGAATACTTAATTCACACAGGGTGCCAAGTCCTGCACAAGGGTGAGCTGTCAGGTGGTTGCACTGTTCCATTACTGGATCTCAGGAAACCTATAAAACCAATGCTTCCCTGCTGAAGATGCAGAAAAGCCTGCAAGGTCGTCCTTCCTTTGTGAGAGTGAGAGACATGAGTGAATTTCTAATGAAGAAAGAAGCAAGTGCTCCTGTGTGGCACGAAGAGGTACAGGTTGTATATGCTGGTCTACTCGACCTGCCTGTGAGACAAGGAGTCTTTTCTCTCAGGGCACACAAAGGCAACTCCAGTCTTGCTGATCTTACATTCAGACTAAACATTCCCACAAAGCACACCAAGGCAACCTGCCTGTGCCAACACTTCCTGCTAGTAGTTCATCAGGTGATGGAATAAACATCCTCTGTGGTAGCAGAGTATGGACAGTCCTACTCTGAAAAGCCATTTCCTGGGACAGCAGAAGGCTGGTACTGTGATTTTTGCACTGCAGTCCACCTCAGCAGCAGGTTTCACAGTTATGCAAGCCCTTAGCGACTTCAAACCCATGAAATGAAAATGTTTTCTTTTAAATCTAGGTTTTCACATAGATTCACACCGCAAGACATTTTTTTTATGTATGGCAAGTGTTCTGTTCCTGAAAAGAAATTCAGATTTCCTCCAGCTATCTTGGGAATTTGTAGATAACTCCTCCATGTATCATTCTGGTCCCCCAGGAGAAATGTGACTGGGAACTGAAGCACAGGGGAGCCATTATCTCCAGTTTTATATATTCCTGGCTAGATGCACCGATACTGCAGCATCGCTATTCACCTTTTATCAAAGGAACACCATCTACTTCACAAGGGGAAAGAATTAATGTAGGCCTGTGGCACTGTAATTCAAACAGGTGTAGTAAAAAGTAAAAACATTCCAGTATTAAAATGACTGTTTACTAAACCCCCTTTTTCTTTCAGTATATGTAATTTAAGTGATAGCAGAAGTAATTCTGCAATACATTGACCAGTGAACACCCTTAAACAAAATTCTTACTCAGCAAATGTAGGTTTCATAACATCCCTTTTTTCAGTAGTATAATTGAGGAGCATATATTTGACCTCTTTCACATTTTATAAGTAGAGGATTCTAAAAATCTGTAATCTCAGTTACTCTCTTAATAGACTGTTAAGGTTTGTTTTTACCTGTTGACCTGCAGGATAAAGCTTTTTAGAAGAGATGTTTTTGTGGAGAGCACTGCCATAATGAAAATGCTGAAGGACAAAAAAATCCAATAAAGGGACTGGAAAACCTATTTGGAAGTGCAGTGCTCAAGTGTAATTTATGCAGTATGCATACCGTGAAACATCTGGGTGTCTTTAACGTACAATCCGGTATTAGCTTGGTACCAGCAAGTTGCAAGCACTTGACAGACAGGAGAAGTCTGTGAATAAGGCAGCAGTTTAGCATGAAAATGTGGAAGGCAGGGAAGAAGGCCCACTCAGCTGCTGTTGCCTCTTCTTCCTGCACTTACATCTTTTATTTGCAGTTCTGTGTTTTTTCAGCGTATTTCATTATCATTTGGTTCATCCACATATACCCTATCACCAAGTCTTACCAAGTGATCACAGCTTTCCTGGTTTCCATCCCTTGGGGCACAACATAGTGGGTTATTACAGCAGTTAGCTCCTAGTATAAAGTTATTTTTTCCCTTTTCTAGAAGAAACTGCCTTAGAAAGTAGCTACACTTCGCCCTCTCATTTCTGCTTGAGACGACCGCTCATCTCTTTTGTACTTGACCCATTCTTGTTTCTTCCATTTTGCAGCAGCAAATGGGAACGTACTCAATGCAGAGAAACCATCTAGCAAGGCCTCTGTTGCTTCATCCATAAGTGCAGAATTGTTTCTCCCCACATGAACATAACAAGTTTTTTTGCTCAGCATTATGTTCCTCGTGAATCCAAGATATACCATGACCCCACTTTCAAACCCCAGCTGCTGCAGGTCTGGCACGTGTAATAAGCAGTACTGTTAGAAAGAAAACTAAAACACGAGGGTAAAGCAAAGCAGCAGACTAGTATTGCTGCAGACATTAGTTAAAAAAAAAAGAGGTTTATAGAAGAAAGATCAGCACTGGTTACAAGGTTGAGGCAGCAGCACAGACAACGCTCATTTACCTAAATTTACTCCTACTCACGGAGCGCATATAGAAGAGGTTAAATACGGAAGTTGCATAGAAGTACAACTCAGTGTTGGGCTTTATTCTGCTCCCTCACCACGTGCAGGTTAGCCCAGAGCCCTCCTACAGAAGCTTTGGCACTTAGAAACCCTGACTGAGGGCTGCGGATACGGTAGTGAGAAACTGACACCGATTTTCCCTTTTAAGCACATGTAGCAATTGCCTGATTAAGTGTGCAAAACATTAACCCCATTTAAGTTAGCCCTTCGAAAGGGGCTAAGACTGCGGATCACGCGAAGAGCGAGCTGCGTCCTTCCACGTTCACCCAGAGCCCCTTTTATACCCGCAGGCTTCCGCCCGCGGCGGCTTTCCCCAGTTCCCATTGGTCACTTACGGCATCTTTTCCCTGTTCCCATTGGTCACCAGAGGGCAGGGGTGGGGTTCGGCCCCCGTGGGAGGAGGAAGGTCGGCTCTTCCGCATGCGCGCTGGGGTTGGTGGTGGTGAGCGTCGAGGCTAACACTGCGCATGTGCAGAGGCTGATCCCGCCGTAGCTCTCGGTTTCCCGCTGCGCCCGCAGCCATTGGCTGCTGGCGGTGAGGTGGCGACAGGGGGCGGTGGTTGGTGGCGCCGTGAGGAGCGCGGGTAGGTGCGGGCTCCCCGCGGTGGGGTTGCTCTCTTGCTGTCCCTTCCCCCGGTCCCGGGGCTGGGTGAGGCTGTACCTTCCCTTCCGTTCTCTCCGCATAGTCCCTCCTCAGCTCGGTTTGGTCCAGCGGCCGAGGCCCCGCGGCGGTTCCCAGAGATCGGGCCTCCAGGGCAGAGCTGCTGGGCGTGGGGACTCCGTTCCGGTCACTGCCCCTGAGGAGGGCGCCTCAGGGCGGGGCCTCGGCGAGGGGCTGCTTTTCATGGCTCTGGGAGCTGCTCTGGGTAGGAATGTGAGAGGCGTTAATGGTGCTCTCGGACCTTCTCTAGGTCCCAGGAAAGGCCGACTTAGTCTTACCCGTTGTGCTTTTACTGATGGCTTTGTGCTGCAACTGAATCTGGGCAAATGTTGGCTGCTTTACTGTGGCGTTTGCGTTATCTGCTTTTGGTTTATTTTTTTTTTAAGTGTTAGATCTAGACTTCGTATTGTTCATCCTCTAAATTTTTCCTTTCTTTATGGGAGGGGAGGAGGGAGGTAGTCATTTCCTCCTTAACTATGTGTATTGATAAACTTCTGGTTTTTACCTGATGAGTATGGGAAAGCCAGCAGGAAATACGATCTTCTATCCCTGTTTATCCTGTAATGAACTTGGGATTCATTGGTTTAATAACCCTCTACTAAAAGTGTCTTGTGGATAATTAGAAGATGCTCCGAGGGCTGGAGCACTTCTGTGGAGACATGCTGAGAGCGTTGGGCTTGTTCAGCCTGGGGAAGAGAAGGCTCTGAGGAGACCTTAGAGCAGCTTCTAATACCTAAAGGGGCCACAAGATATCTGGAGAGGGGCTTTTTACAAGGACATGTAGTGACAGGACAAGGGGAAATGGCTTTAAACTGAAAGAGGGGAGATTTACATTAGGAAGAAACTCTTCCCTGTGCGCATGGTGAGGCTCTGGCACAGGATGCCCAGAGAAGCTGTGGCTGCCCCATCCCTGGCAGTGTTAAAGGCCAGGTTGGACAGAGCTTGGAGGAACCTGCTCTAGTGGAAGGTGTCCTTGCACACGGCAGGGGGTTGGGACTGGATGAGCTTTAAAGTCTTTTCCAACCCAAACCAGTCGGTGATAATTATTTTGGTTTTACAGCTGACCTGATTTCTTTAGAATGTTTGTGAGATTTGTTTGTTTTAATTTATATACTGAAGAGAACTCTTTCAAAGTGTAACATGTGGTTAAATTCTTAGGGCTATGTGGATTTTTCATTTTTGTTCATAAGATTTTCAGAACTGAACAGTGGCTTTTGAAAGTTTTGCTGCTTTGTTTTGGGAGAGTATTTTCAGGGATATGCATATTTAAACATCAAATAGATGCTTGAGGGAAGGGAGAAAATTTGGACTAGGCTGCTTATCAGGCTGAAAAAGTATTTTTTCTTTCTCCTTGAACCAGTACATCCTGATTCCACAGCAAAATTTGCAGGGGAACAATGTTTGAAACGGCTGCTTAAGAAACCTTCAGTTATGGTTTTTAGTGTTCTAGTGAAATGCTTGGCATGCAGGCTGTTGGTGGAGTTTCACACCTTCAAGGTAGAAAACCTTGGACTGCAGTCAGAAACGTCAACAAACACAGTATCTTACAACTGCTATGAGAACATTTCACTATGAATCACCTATGTGCCCGCCTTGCTTTCATGTGCAGTAGCTTTTTGTTGTTTTTTTTTTTCTTGTTTTGTTTAATCTTCCCACGTGTTGGATGGTGTTCACTGTTCACTTTGCAGTTTTACCTGTCAGGTCCACAGTGTAGAATGAGAATGTAAAGCTGTTGCAGTTTACTATATAGCATAATATTCAAAAGCAGTGAGTTTGTGACTGTGACAAAGATGGTGCCAATGTCATTGAGTACATTTGAAATAGACTTGAACAATTGTAGCTCATGCTCCTAAAGACTGTGATAGATTTGTAAGATGATGGCAATATTTGTTTGGATTTTTTTTTACCTGGTTTACTTATATAATTCATGTACAATTTCTGGTTTTTATGTTGTTCTCTCAGAAATTGATTATTCACGTTTCCAGAAATGAAGAGGAAAGTTGCAAAAGTTGGGCAATTGAGGCTTAGTCCTAATGAGGAAACCATGCTGCTGAAAGAAGAATATGAAAGGAGAAGAAAGCTGAGGCTGCAGCAGGTGTGTCTGTGGTTTTGCATGTTATTTTATTTAGTGATGTTACAAATAATTTAGGAAAATGAACTGAAAATTTTATTTCATGTAAGCTAAATCTCATGGTTGTAATATAGAATCATAGAATATGATTCTAGAATCATAGAATCATTTAGGTTGGAAAAAACCTTTAAGATCATGCAGTCCAACTGTTAACCCAGCACTGCCAAGTCCACCACTAAAGCATTTTCCTAAGTGCTACATCTATATGTCTTTTAAGTACCTCCAGGGATGGTAACACCACTGCTTCCCTGGGCAGCCTGTTCCAATGCTTGATAACCGTTTCAGTGAAGAAACTTTTCCTTACCTCCAATCTAAACCTCCTGTGGCACTGCCTGAGTCCATTGCTTCTTGTCCTATCACTTCTTACTTGGGCTAAGAGGCCAGCACCCACCTCACTACAATGTCCTTTCAGATAGTTGTAAGAGATCAGTAAAAGCTCCCCTGAGCCTCCTTTTCTCCACGCTGAACAACCTATGTTTCCTCAGCTGCTCCTCATCACCCTTGTGCTCCAGATCCTTCACCAGCTTTGTTGCCCTTCTCTGAACACACTCCAGCACCTCAATGTGAGGTGCCCAGAAGTGAACACAGGATTAAAGGTGCAGCCTCACCAGTGCCCTGTACAGGGGGACAATCATTGCCCTGGCCCTCCTGGCTGCACTAGTGCTGATACTGGCCAGGATGCCATTGGCCTTCTTAGCTTCCTGGGCACACACCTGGCCAACATCCTAAAGAACTTTTCCTCTGTGACAGCTTTCCAGGCACTCTTCCACTAGTCCCACCCCCAATATTGTATATTAGATTTCCATTTAGTTTGTGAGTAACTTCCGTCTTTCTCATGTTTATTTACTACTAAGTGCATATTTTGCTCATGAAATGTCTATTTGTTAGATTCGCTGGAACAAATGTTCCAGAATTTCTTCTTCCCTACTAGCTTCCCAGTATCCACCATTTTTATTTGGCTGTGAACATGCAGTTGTTTCTCTTCTGCTGGTGTGTCACTTGTGTGTCACCACCTACAGTGTTCGAGGAGTTTTCACAGTGATCACACAGAAGCAATAAGACAACAGCTGCTAATATGGAACTTCAGAGCTTTCCTCCAGATGAACTGAATTGCTACAGTATGTCATAGCTCAAAATGTTTTAGGTATAGCTCCTTTTAGGATGTCTGAGCAGAGTACTTCTATGTTCTGAAGAACATACCTGTTCTTCAGGTATAGCTCCTTTTAGGATGTCTGAGCAGAGTACTTCTATGTTCTGAAGAACATACCTGTTCTTCAGGTATAGCTCCTTTTAGGATGTCTGAGCAGAGTACATCTATGTTCTGAAGAACATACCTGTTCATCTCATCTTTCTACTGTTTCTGTGCTGCTGTTACACCACATGGCTATTTCTCCATTTCTCTTACTCTTTTCTTAGCCTTTGTCTGCTTTGTCCCACACAAGCTGTTCTGGTCTTTAATGTCCTCAAAAGATACATCTTAAAGATGTTTACTGTGTACTAGTCTTTCACCCCTCTTGGGCTTTTTTATATGTTGCATTGTAATAGAAGTCTTTAATAAATTATTGCATTGTGGCTTTGGGGAGAAGGATATTTCAAGCAGTTTTTGCATTTTATTTGCCAGTTGTATGTTGCCTTTGGACTTTGACAGAAACATTTAACTATGATTAAGTTTATTATTTAACATACAAAGTTTGGGAAAAGGTAACAGCAACTTTAAAGTATTTTCTGGACAGATGTCAACGGTATAGTAGATGAGATGGAAAGCTGAAAAAAGGGTAGAGTATGTTGTGGAAAGACTTGCAGTAAAAAGTAAGTTGCTGACAAAACATAAATGCTGTTTCTGCAGGTTAGAGAGCAACAGAAGTATATCGCCTTGCAGATAAGACAGAAGGTAAAGCAGAGGAGAGAAGAACAACTCCATCAATTAGAGGAGGCACTGAGAGCCGAGTGGCAGAAAGCGCAGGATGAAAAGATGAAAGCCTTAGAAGAATTTTATTTATCAAGCCTAAGGGCAATTGGTGAAGGTCACCGACAAGCCAAGGAAAATGTAAGTGAAACAGCTTAATAGTATTGTCAGAGAAATTCTGGATGCTCTAGAAATACCAGGTTTTTATATTCTTTATCTTGCAGCCCTAATACTCAAACCAGCAGCTTTGAAGAATGGAAGCTTCTTGGAAATGTTCATGTTCTTTTTTGCAGGTATCATTCCGCAAGACCAAGATTTAAATGGTCTGGCAGGCGCATTTGCTGAGGCTTTGGCTATGCAAACTCTTAGAGTTATTTGTGTTAGATTGTACACATATATGATAGTGTATATTTGTACTTGACTACATTGCACATGGTGAATTGTTGTCTCAAGTATGTCAGCCATACAATAACTCTTTTTCTTTACCATGTAACGGTATCTTTTCTGTGCTTAGGAAAATGCACTTTTTTTTTCTTCACTGCTCAAGTGACTTGGAAAGTCTTGGTAAGGGCTTCCGAGGCCTTTGCCTGTCAGCTGGTTCACTTCTTAATTTTGCACCTATAACAAATTTACACTTCTTTAAAATCCTGTAACTTGTGTAGGCTGTCTTTGAGAGCTCACTGAGGTTGTTAGGTAGAAATTTTCCACAGATCTGACACTGAGCCAGGTTTACAGAAATCAGTGCTACAGATTTCTTGCATGGATTTTGCAGGCTAGCTTACTTATGAAATTAATCAAGCTTTTAACCCAGCATTATACCTTTCCGTACTTCAGTGTCCCTAAATCATCTTTTGAAAACTCCTTTCTGATGCTAGGAGGGATGAGTTTGTGGAAAACTGTGGTACCAGTGCCACAGAGAACTAATCATAAATGTTTCTGGTGAGACACAGTTGTTGTAGTTTATGACTGAAAGGTAGTAACATGTTTTCTCTTGTACAGCATTTGCTAAAATGGGTAAGTATATTACCCTCTTCACCAGAGATGCAGAGAAAAGTTGAGGTTTCCACATTAATATTTGGTTACATTGGCTGAGGAATGTGGTAAATTTGCTGCTGTTGGTGGTAGAAAAGAGAATAAAGAGAGAAGAGAAGGAAAAGCTATTATTTAGGGTATTTTTGCTGTAATACTGTAGAAAGTGATTTTGAGCTTGTGATTCTTACAGCAGAACTTAATTTGAAATATCACACTGATAGTTTGAGGAGTAAAACCCTGTATTAAGTGCTTGTGATATTTTATTGTTAAGGAACCTGACTTAGAAGCTCTGGCAAAACAAGCAGAGGAAAGGAGACAACGAGCAGAGAAGAGGCACAGGAAAGCCTTGAAAGAGCAGAAATACCAAAAAGAAAACTTACTTCGTGAGCAAGCCCGGTATGCAATAACTCCCTGGTTTCATTAAGCACAGAGTGCATTTTACAGTGTCCCAAGGTGAAAGGCAGAAGTGCTTCTTGCGTTGAGCTTTTTGAATCTTGAAATTGTATGGGTTAGAGAATTAATGCTGGTGGCTAAAGCTGGTGGATTTTGGTAAGAACTAGTTTTAAGAACAAACTGGCCTTGCAGGCTCTCAAGAAGCGGGGGCCTTTCATTTTTCTGTTGCTGTTTTCAGTCGGGGTTGTTGACTGACAGCTATTCAGTGACATACAAAATGCAATATTCTCAGGCCAGTGCCTGGTGGAGAGTTACCTGCCTGCAAAAAGGACTTAGTGCATTTGTCATGGCCTTCCTTCTTAGCATGTTTGGTGGTTTTGGGAGGGTTAGGGTCTTTTAGTTTGCTTGGGTTTAAACAGACTGCACCAAACTTGGGCTAGCATGGAAAATGAACTGTGTAGTCTTGGGGACAGTTGCGCTTGAGTAAGAGCTGAGACCTATTGATTAAACACTTAATTTTGTCCACACTTGAGTAATTAAAAGTATTTGAAGTGCTGCAGTGCTTACCGAAAACCACAGTGAAAGGCAGGGATTTATCTTTGTGCTTTAGAAGCTTGTGTGTATTAATATTTTTGCATTGCTGCAACAGATAGTTTTCCAGTGCTGCCTGTCAGCGCAAGTTCTGTTGACTTTCCAGTGTGCTTGCCCTTTCCTATCTCCCAAGCATTCAATTCAAGTACAGCTGAATCTGTTTATTTTTAGGTTTGCCTTTTATTTTGCACAGTCATTTTTTGCACAGTTATTTGCTGTCATTGTTTCTTGAATTATTTTCCTTCTTCTCGCTCTTTCTTTTTGGGTGGGGATATGTGCTCTGATTTTTTCCTCCCCAAGACGAACAAATGCACGTAAACATGCTCTGGAAGTAGAAAGACAAAGAGCAGCCAAAATTGCAAGCTTGCCACCTCCTCCACGACATCCTCTTGAGGTATGTATCCATGATTCCATAGTGATCGCAATTTCAGGATACCATAGAATGTAATGATTATTTATTGCTTCGATATCCAGAATTGCTGTTTGCATACATATGAGAGTGGTTCAGCAAAACCCAAGAAAATTACTGGCTTATGTATTAGTAGACCTCTTACTACCAAGCTTTGGTATTGGTTTAGTTCTGTTCTCTTGTTGTGTGTGGATTTTTATCTCTTGTCATCTGAGATCCTATTTTTGTGGTTAATACATCATTTAAACTTTATCATGATTTCATTTTTATTTAATAGCCACAGTAGTGCTAAACTCTACAGTGATCTTTCTCAGCATGGACACACCACCTCAACATTCTAGATGATGTAACAGATAAAAAGACACAGTACTATATCTATAATAGTTAATCTAATAACCTCAGTAATGCATCTCTCTTTCCATTTTAAAATGTAGAATTTCCCTCTCGGTCTATTTTTTGACCAGGGCAAGCAAGAAGACTTTGTTCAGGTTTCTACAGGTTCTGGTGCATTTGTGATTGTGTTAAGATGACAGGTCTGGGTCAATACCTGGCTGGTTTGGGTCAGGTGTCCTGTCTCTGCTTCCTCCCAGCTTCTTGTGCTTCTCCTTGCTGTCAGAGCATGAGACTGAAAAGTCCTTGATTGGGGTAAACGTTACTTTGCAACAACTAAAAGTTTGGTGTGTTATCAGCGTTGTTGTCAGACTATAGTCAAAACCAGCACTGCACCAGCTACTAAGAAGGAGAAAAATGACTGTTGCAGCTGAACCCAGGACAAAGTATTGCACAATCATAACTTCCTTTCCTGAAACTCTACAATGTGATGCATTTCCACCCGTGAACACGTTGTTTACTCACCTTTTCAGTAAGCATGATTTTAGCTGGTTTTAAGAGAGTTTGCAAACAGCTGAATTTTCTACAGTACCTGGGCTTGCTTTTAATGAATTCATGTTTCGATAATGGCAAATCGAATCAACAATTCTGCAGACATGTTGGATTTATGTTGAGGAAAGATTGCGTTGTTTAAACGTAGCACAGCATGTTAATGTGATTCATGTAAAGACTAGCTGAATTGGAGCCTTTTTCCTAGTTTTTGTATCTATAAGGATTTTAATCCTTTTGTCAGAGGCATATGTTGCTGGAAGGGCACAGGGTGAAGAATAGTTATTTTCTTGGAAGTGTAACTGGGTGTCATGTACTGCATGGGGTAAATGGGAAGTAATAGATGATTAGAGCTGTGGCTTATTCCCAGTTCTGTATAGAGAGAGAAAACAAAAGATGTTAACTGTCAATTTTAAGGGGGAGGGTGGGAAATCTGGGGCTTTGTCTTGCAAATGTATGACTCAAAAGGCACTGAATTTGAATTGCTTAACTTTAAATCCTGTGAATTACAGCAAATTACAAGGTCATCTGCATAAGCATGCTTATTTTCTTGAATCAATTTACATAAAGAGGTTATTAAACATAGTTATAATCATAATCTGATGCTCTGTTGCAATAACAATTGAATAAAATTTCATAAAATGGAGCTTAGACAGTGTGGTTACTTACGACATAAGGAACATTTTCTTAATATACTGCAATTACTGTTACTTTGCAAAAGAAGCTTTTTTCCTCTAGATATCTTGCCATAACTTTAATTCTCACAAGAACAGCTTTTAGGAATTGAGGCCTTATTTAGTTAGCCCAACTGTTAAGTTACTTAATTGAAGTTAAACTGTAAACACCAATTTCTTGACAAGTGTCACAGACTCTTTATGAACTTCTTTTTTTTTTTTTTTATGGAAGTATATGAAGTATGGATGACTTTTTAACTGCAGTGTTCCACCGTGAGGTGTCATTATGTTACAAGTATAATTTTTTCAGCCTCCAGTGTAATTCTTGCATCTTCCCATTCTTGAATAGAATTCTGGAGATGCGATTGTAGTTCTTAATTACTGATTTGTTAGTTTCAGGTTTTATTTAATAGTTCCGAAGGCTGAGGTTTAATTACGTGTTCAGAAAATAACACAGTATAGGTCAAGCAGCTGGTGATCTGGCTAATGAGGTTTAGCCAGGGGACTTGTCTGTTTTAAGAGCTGTAATCGGTATCTACAAGCATTTATGTTAATTTTGATCTGTTAAATTACTATGATATATTAATTAAGAAAGTTAGCAATTTTTAAAATAGCATTTTGTACAAATGAAAGCCTTGATGGTTTGCTTTTATTTGTACATATCTTTTTTCTTTCCTACTAGAATTGCATGCATTTGCTTAAGAACCATAAAATCAGCTACTGATGTTCTGTTGGTAAGGCTGAAACTTAGTTGCTTGTTAGAGAATTCTTTTAAAGACTTGACTCTACAGTCTTTCTAAAATAACAGGATAATGCTGAAATTTGGAATGCCTCATCTTGCATAGAAAGAAGTTTTAGATTCCTGAGACTTAATGCTGCTCTTTGTATGTGTACATTTGTTTACAGTCATGTTGGCTTCAAGCCCCTGAGGCTACGAAGCTTTCTGGTTTAGTTGATGCAAGAATGCTTTTTAAGGAAAAAGTCTAGGGAAGAGGAAGCTGAGAGAAAATAAATCGAGGAGATGTTAGAAGCACAAAGGGAGCTCCTACAGAATACTGCTTCCTAACCTAGCTACCTTACCAGAGAACTTCAGACTGAGCCAAAGAAGAGGGAAGGTCTGGTTGCTCAGTATTCAAACTCTTTAGCACAAGAGTTGGAATGTGATAGTGTACACAAAACTTTAAAAAGCAAACAAACAAACCCAAAACAAATTAAACCTTGTATTGTCTGAATGGATACTTTTCAGTGAAATTATGGAAAATGCTCTTTTCTCTGGTTAAACAATAAATTGGACAGAATAGTTCTGAGTTTTGTAAAGAAAGTCAGTATTTGAGAAGTGTTATTTTGCTGTTAGATATAATCATATTGTGGGTCTGTGGTTGCCCTGCTTTGAGGTGAGTGTGACAGCTGTTGTAAGTGGGCTTTATATTAGTGCATCAAACGCAAGTGCTTTTAAAGTAAGGTAATGATTTTGAAACATTAAGGTAGAGCTCTTGAATGTCAGTTTTTGTGAAGGAGCTTGCATTAGGCAGTTAGATGCTCTCAGTTATTAAGCCCTCTGGATCTGTCTTGTGCTGATGTCTTTTATTAGTTATTAAATGTATGTAAGGATTTAAACAGATATTTTCAGAAGAGAATTCAGGAAAGAATTTGGAGGGGTGGCTTTCTTTTAATACTGATTTAAGGCTACAGATCATTTATGTTCTGTTCAGTTGCTTTGCTAGTGATACTGTTCTCTGATACAGCTGTACTTGTACTTTTGTTCCTAGAATTTTGAAGTGAAAAAAGCTCCTGCAGTGAAGCCCTACAGTGCTGACAACTTTTCTGTTACACGTTACCATATTTCTGAACCTTATGTGGACAGAGAAGTGGATGGAGAGCAGGTGATTAACTCCAAGTGTTTGTGATACATACTTCCATAGATCTTTCTTGATGTTGCACGCAGTGTCTGGATATCAGCAACTCAGTCTTCTAGATCAGGTTGAAAAATATGAACTTGTATAAAGCAACCATGTCAAAACTTACTGATCAGAATCTGAGATGGGGAAACCTTGTAAGACCTTTCGTGTGCTCAGTCACTTGTGGGATCACACGTGACAGTCCCACATGAACAGACCTCTAAGGAGGTGAGTTCACCAGACTGGCATGACATTGGACACCCAAATCTGCTTTGTGGCTTATGCTAAATTAATAGTTACAGTAGCCCTGCTTTTTCTCTCTTTTTAGCTATGTACTCCCAGTTTTACATTGTATTTGTGTTCATCTTGTTCATGCAGTCAATGGTTTTGACTTCCAAACTGGCAGAAGTCTAACTGGGGAAGAAGAACGATGCCAAATGGGAAAGTTTGCTGAAGCTTACAATAGACTCAAACAAAGGCCAAAGATCAGAAGAAGGGGAGGAGCTGGAAAAGCAAGAGATGGAGCAAGAGCTTAGCTTTTAGAAGTGATTTTTTAATTAAGGCAATATTATTCAGAAGTGAATGAAACAACAGTTTGGCTTATTGTTAGTGTGAGACCACAGTCTGAGTGCCTGTTCTGGATCAGCACTCTCAATAAATTTGGTTTTGTGAGTATTTTCTGAAGTGCATTCATACAGTTTTAGGTTTTCCTAATGTTTGAAGGACTAGACACAGTAAGAAGAGACACTGTAGTTTGCTCAGCTCTGTCATGGAAGAAATCTAAAATGTTAAATTTTGTGGTCGTATTTATGTGCAATGACTTTTTTTCTTACTTAAGTAAATTGTCATGTGTTGGTAAGGTTTTTCTTATTTAAAACACTTCAGATGTTTCTGGTTTCTCAGAAGGGAATATAAATGCTTCTGGATTCCTGCTTCCTTCTCACCTTGTTTAAAACAAATCCATGAGGATAGAAGTAGTCAATCTGTATGAACCATTTTATTGATTTTTACCTTGTAATGTAGGAAAAATAGCTACTCTGTTATAACAGATCATACAGATGATTGTCCCTAGTACAGCTTGAAAATAGAGCACTTGACACTTACACTTGTGTAAATACACGCATTTTTTCCGAAGGCTAGAAGCTAGTTTGGTCCTGCTTGCAACCAAGAACTATAAATCTTCCAGGGTGTTCATACGGCATTCTGTGTCTCTTTTAAAAGTGCTTTTGCTGCAGGATTATTCCCTTATTTATTGTTACATATGCTTTAAAACTGTTAGAAAGAACTTAATGCACTAAACTATTGATTGACTGCCAGCCAGATGCTCGGTCAGCTGCTGAAGAAGAAGGAAAGCGTTTAGAGGAACTGCATAGGGAGACAGAAAGGGAGAGAAGAGAGCAGCTCGAAAAGGCACATGTCCGAGGGAGTCACGCCTTGAAGAAGGTCCATTTGGCTCAGGTAGGTGAAGTAGTTGTGCATGTTTTTAATGTCAGAATGACCAGTGTTAAGTAAACTGTATGTAGGTGATAAGCAGAGGAGTTACAATTACAAGAGGCAAATTGATGGGCTAAATGGAGTTTTCAGAATGTGTTAAAAACACCATCAAACTCTGGCTATCTGGAAAGAGGCAGAATGAAAGAACATGCTTTAATTATTGTTAACTTCATGTCTGACAGCCCTTAGCCAGTTGGTAATAATCAAGTTAAACCTTTTTTAATAGGTGATGAGGTCTACTTTTCCACATAAGCTTTAGCTGGAGTTGGTTATTCTGTGCTTTTTGGGGAAAAAAATTAGTTTGTTATTAAGAAGGCAACAGTTTGGTTTTAGTTTTGGAAAGCTTTTCCAAGTTTTACTTAGATTGATGTTCTGTTAGTGTAGAAGTCTGGAATTACTGAAATTCTTTCCTTTAAGAAGTAAAAACTGAACTGCTGAGAAAGGTCTTTGTACTCAGAGGTATGCTTTGAAATTTGTTGTTTTGTTGTGTTACCTTCACAAGTATTTTTGGAGGCTAGAGATAGCTAAAGCTTACTGCTTTTTACTTGATGTGTGTGTTTAAAGGTCAGATACAGCCTTCGTCTGACGAAGTACCTTCTCCCTAGAATAAAGATAATTTTAAATTAAGGATTAAACTAACTTCATAGTAGCCAAGCAGAAGTGTTTTATCAGTCCTGGCATATGGTTGTCTGAATGTGAACACTAAAAGTTTGTTATCCTTTTTATTTGTAGGACAGGGAAAGGCTACTGAAAGAACTTGAGCAAATGCAGAACATGGATAGGATGCGCAGAAGACGGATTGTAGCGCAAATGCCACCTCAGCTTTTTGTGCCTCCATACAAACGTATGGAAATAAAAGAAGAATGGCAGAGAGAGTTGGAGTTTGCATTTGAAGATATGTGTAGTGAAGACAGGAGTAAGTAATCTGTTGGAGGCTGCTGAATCCAGTAGCCCAGTGAAGGAGAGGCTGCTGTGGCTGCCAGTTCCCAGGCTGGCTGGTTCCCAGCTGGTAGCAAGGCTGTGTGTGTATTCACAGTAGGCACACACACAAACAGGCTTTCAGTATGCATACACCAGCTGGCCACACAAGCCCTTATTTACCCATGTGCATGCATGCGTACAAAATAGAGGACTTCTCGCCCTGGAAAACAGCTAGAAATGGGTTTAATGAGAAGATGGTACAGACTTCCAGGCACAGTGCAGGGACATACACGTGTACTGACCAGGCCCTTTTATTCCCATATTCTGATATTTTTCCTCACACTTGTTCCTCCCCAAACTAACTTAATCCTTTCCCTGCCTTTGGTTCCTCCCCTAAATATTTATAATAAGCATATAAGCTCAAGATGATCTTCCCATGTGTCCCACACCCCTTATAGGCAGCAACCCCCTCGGATCATGGGAGATCTCCTGTTGACTAATCTTTTAGGATTTCACACCCAGACCATGCTGCAATAGCCCTGTGAGCAGCCAGGACAGAGTGTATCTTTACCCTGACACAGCTATTGGGGTCCTCCTGTGTGTAATTGTTCCTGTGTACTGCTTTCTGTGTAAAGATGATCCTTTTATCACAAACACCTTTAATTTGAAAGGCATAGCGTATTCTGGTGGACAGGCGTGTAGAGTTTGTGAATTAATGGATAACCAACGATCTAAACAGTCTTGAATTTTCTATTTTGGAAAAAAAAAAGGTAATTGAGTTAAATCTGTTGCAAAAGAAGCTAATTGTTATTTGAACTTCTAGGGATTTGCAGTGTTGCTGGCATTTTATTCCAGTTGGTTGTTTTATGTTGTGATCTTTTCATTAGAAATGAAAGAAGACCTCATTTTGCAGTTTGAACCACAACCTCTGCCAGCTCCTGATAGATCTCAAGATAATGACCTTGATATCTCTTTGGAGCAAGAATCAGCTTGTGGCATTCAACCAGAATCTGCCTGTAACACTCAGCCAGAAGAGGAGGTCCGCATCGAATCAGAAGGTAAACCCTTTAACTTCAGATTTAACTTAAACTTTTGGTTTTATAGTAGAAGAGAGGATACTTAGTTTTAATGTGTCAAATAAATTAACGGTAGTATTAACTAAAATGTCTGTAGTATATTCCTTGAAGGTTGTGAAGTATTTTAGTATTCAGTGGTTTATGATGTTTATCACAGATGCTTTCATGATTATGAGTTTAAAAATTGACTTGTTTTTCTAATATTCTTCAGTTTATTGGTATACTGAGAATAACTTTTAATTGTAAGAACTGCATTGTTAGCCAGAATTATTCCTGTATAATTAGTGTAAATCATTGGATGATGCTGGTATGGGAACTTCAACAATTTTCATTTTGTTTTGAAATATTTCAAAGTTAAAGCTTGGCTTTGTATGCAAGTCAGCTTATTGTATGTCTTTTATGTCCAGGTTTGTGATTGAATTGATCCATGTTGTGAGTAGGCTGCAGCGGGTATGTGTGTGCATGAACTCTTGTGGCATGTACAGGGTAACATGATATGAATACAAAATGCGTTGGTGAACTTTGCCTTTTGGCCAAGTGTTTCTACCACATCCCTTTGGTGGCACAGGCCATTTCTTCGTGTTGCATTGTGCCAATACAAAGGAGAGGGCAGCAACATCTAGGTGGAGGGTGGCAGGGGAATGGTACTACCTATTTCTGCAACAGTATGTTTAGTAGCCTGTCTGTGGAGCACTATAACTAGCTTAGCCCTCCTTTTATGTTGTGCAGAGACAAAGTACTGCTTCTCTCTTGCAGGTAAGAGAAAATACTGTTAAACTTTTGAACTTCATAATATGAAGCTATTTGTCCAACTGTGCAAGCAATTAAAAACAACAAAAGAGGATTTTTTTTTGTTTTTATGATGTAAAGATATGTATTACCCAAAACTCTCAACAGCATATATTCTTTATAGATCATGAAGAAGCAAAAACTCGCCAACTTCAGTCAAAACTTGCCTTAAAGAAACTGCTGAACAAGATTAGAAGCCAAAAAGAAGAGTGGACATCAAAAAGTGAAAAAGATATTCAGAGTGAAGTTGAGACTATTGAATCAGGCACAATTGCTAGTGAAGAGAGACCATTGTGTGATTCAGAACTGAACTATGAGCAACAGAAAAACATAGTTTGTGAAGCCAGAGGTATGTAATACATACTTGCAGCAAAATTTGTGTAGGAGCAAAAAGACTTGGAAGATTGCAATTACAGTTAAATAACATGTATTTTAGACTCTGTGAAAACGTTGGATAAGACAGTTGCAGCTGAAAATTCAGTTCTAATCCATCCTCAAGAGCAAGCAGCTAAAATCAGAATGCAAGAGAGACAAAAGTGGGTAAGTGCGTATATACTCACTCCTATCTCAGTTATGGTGTAAAAATAGTGATTTCCAAAAGTCTAAAAATGCTACAGGCTGTACAGCAGCTATGGACGCTTTTCACATGCTTGTGGCACTTAAAACTTACTGTAACATTTTCTGTACTTATCTTCTGTGTACTAACTATTTTTAAATGACAGCTGGAATTTGCAGAGGAAAGAAACAGTTTCTTACTATCTGACAAGTGCTATAGGCAAGGGATGCCACACTGATTAAATTTGAATCCCAATTCTAAGTTAATATCTTTGCTTTTGGGAGAATGTAGTCAATAGTACACAACTCCAAAAACTTTACGAACACTGTGTGATAGCATAAGAAGGTCTGTGGGATTCTGCTTGGAGTGACAGGAGAAATTTACAAACCTTGAGTATTTTGTGTGGTTTACTGTTGGGGTTTTCGAGGTGTTTTTTGTTTCTGTGTTTTCCTAGTTAATTATAAGAAACCAGGAATCATGTGTCTGTGGGAATGCCTCATCTATCGAGAAAATAACTTTGTGTGTTATTTTATTATATATATATATGTCATTTCAGTATGTCTTTCATGATACTTACAGGTTTTGCTGTCTCCTTAGAGACCTAAGGGCTCTGCTGTGGTGGTTTCTCAATTGACAAAAGAAAAGGAAAGTTGAATTCAGGTCTTGGTGCAGCCTCAAAGTGTAGAGTTTAAGTTCAGATATTCAGGAAATACAAATTTGACAAAGTAGTATTTTTTTAGGGGGGGGAAAGAAAGGCAGGTGATCCTCTGTGAAAGTGTGGTTATTTTCTTTCACATTTTTCCCACTTCGCACCTGCTCAGGGTTATGTATTGCTGTGCTCACATTAACTGTTCTCAGCTCTGGCTTTTTCTCTAGTTGCTCTTCCTGAGATCCCCATGCAGGCTGGCTCATTAAAGGCTGTTGTCCACTTCATCTTTGCCATACTTGGATATTTTTCCTTGTTTCCATTCTCAAAGTACATATGCTGTTGCAACACATGGGTCTAAGTGATTTGTAGCTGATAGGTACATGGGAAGAGAATAAAAATAAACCACTTCAGAGGTTTATGGAGTGCTCTGAAAGTGGTTCTACATTAGCTATTTCAGGAGTTTTGGAAGGTTTGAATTAACATTTAAATGTGGTGAACTCTTGATGAAAAGCTCTATAAAATGCAAAGTAGGTTTCGAATTCACTGTAAGAAAAAGGCTTCTTTTACAGTCTCTGGAAAATTATAATGTACCTTGAATAGTTAGATTCTGATCTTATCCATTCTGTTAATTTGAGAACAGATAATAGTGCGAAGGTAAACGGATTCAGGGACTATTAGAAATGTCTAGCCAGTAAAACAAAATTATTCTGGTAAACTTTGGAACTACTTTTAAAGGCCTCTGACAATTCTGAAATGCCTTTCGCAAGCAAGAGGGTTTCTGCTGTAATTGGAACAAAGTTTTGTGTATGGTGTTTGTATGTGAGCGGTCTTTTATTTCATTGTCATTCCATTCTGCAGATTGACCCTCATTTTTCTTCTCAATAGAATGAGCAAATAGAGAAACAGAAACAGGAACAGCTGGCCTTGCTTCAACAAATTGAAGAAGAGAGAGCACGTTTGGAGGCCGATCTCCTTAAGATCCAAATACAAAGCTGTTTGGAGACAGCTAAGAAAAAAAAAGACGAGGAAGAGCAAGGTCAGCTGGTACAAAGCCATAGTGTTCCTTCTCCAGAGCAGCAGAACAAAGTGGAACATGAGGTGAAGAATTGTAGAAAATTGTGTGTAGCTTTTTAATTATCCTTATTATAAAAATCAAGAGCCATTTGCTGGCTTTAAATCACAGCAATCAGGAAAAACAGTTTTTATTTCTTAGGCTATGAATCAGAAGTTCATACATTAAAAAAAGCTTCTACAGCAAACAAAAGGAAGCTATATTTCACATGGTATCACTGGACTTCCAATATTGGATTGTCTTTGCATAGTCCCAAAGGCAGCATGTCTGTTTAAAATACCTGTTAGTAAAATGTGTTTAGAGTCATATAATATTAATGCGTGTGCATGTATTCTTTTCCAAGAAGGAAAAAAACAATGGGGGCATGGGGAGAATGACAGAAAGACCTCACCTCTGTGGTTTTGTCTGTCTAAATCTCAAGCAGCTACTTTAAGGAGATGAATTTATGGAGGATGTTTAGGGAAAGTAATCATTTTTAAAAATCTTGAATCATATGCACAACCTCTACTCATCTGAGGATCTGACTGCCTTGAAAATGCAGCTCTGTTGGATCATTGCTCCGAGTTTACTACTGGGTACATTTACATCTTTGAGCTAAGCTGCTGTAAGCACCATTGACTTTGATGGTGCACGCTACACTTGCCAAGAGAGACTGTAGCTGAAGGCCATCTGTTCCAGAAACTGCTTTAGCCTCATTGCCTCAGGCTGAAAGCTCACAGACATCAAACGGCTGTACAGTGACTTCTGTAAACTTAGGAGAAAGAACATACAGCTGAAGGTTGTTGCTTTAATAGTTTTCTGTGAGTTATTTGTATAAGTGCAATTAAAATTGTTTTATTTTGATTAGGCTGGAAACAGTACAATGTCAGAACCCAGGAGTCCTGGAGAAGACAGCCATTTACAGATGATCCATAATTACCAACAACGCCTTCTACAGCAGAATAGGTACATTTCTTTAGGAAATGGAAGTCTGAGTTGCCTGTTTCAAAATAATCTGAATTGCTTTGATTATTGAAATTGCTGTTTATCTTTACACCACTTTAGAAAGATTTGTGGTTTTGTTCTGTTCAGGCTGCACAGACAGACCATTGAAGAAGGTAGAAAGCATCTACAGGAGTATCAGAATAAACTAAAACAAAAACACTTGTCTGCTGCAGCACTTCCAAGCTCTGTGGACACAAAATCAATTCATTTAAAGCCTGTCCTAGAAGCACGTCTGCAGAGGCAAGGAGTACAACCCACACAGTGCCAGTCACCTGAACAGGTTCATGCACAAGAGCATGCACGGTTGCTACCTGCGTTTTCAGGACCATTGTGTATGTCAGAAAACTCATCTTCACAGCAACATGAAGAGCAAATGCATAACATTTGTCCTGGCAGACACATGCAGTTTTCAGAAGCATTGAAATTGAAGCATGGAGAGTTTCACTTGCCGTGTGGCCATCCTTCACAGGAAGGAGTGGGAATGCTGGAAACCTCCAGCTGTCATGTCAGAGAACCACCTCGGTTCCCGTCACCATCTGGGGTAGTCATGAAGGATGTTGCTGCAGTGAGAACACAACCGGAAGCACGAGTACAACATGTTAGATTCATGTTGCCTGCAGAAGACTCCTCTGAACCTTCAGAAGTGGTGCGCTCCAGAGAATCATCTCACCAGCAAACAGAGACAAAAGCTAGAGAAGAGTCTCATGTAATTCAGGCAGCCCCAGTTGATTCTTTGGCATATCAGCAGGGATATGCAGAGAGCACCATCAGAACAAGCCTTGAAGAACCCCTCAGTCTTTCTGAACCCGTGACTTTATCTCATGAGAAACCTAAAGCCCAGGGTGTTGGGGAATTCTTGGTATCAAAAACGGGAGATGAATCTTTGTTAAATTATTGTGGTATCCTGAATTTAAGGGACAGAGTCTTGGCCTCATCAGAAAGCATCCAAGCTCAGCAGAAGTATTTGAAAGAATTGCAAGAACAGCTAGATGCGCAAAGAGAAGCTCTTCTTTCTAGACAGAAAATACAAGAACAACTTCTTTTACAGAAGCAAGATAAACTGAAGGAACAGATGCAGAGACAGCAAGAGGCTTTGAAAGAATTACTGAACAAGCAGGTGAGCTTTATGAATGTTTTGCATGGCGAATCATCCAGTAGGTGATCAAACTTGTGAATGCTACCAATTAGCAAAGTACCCCATGGAGTGTTGACAGTTTTAGGTGATTTACCATAATGAAAATTTTAATTAGGACTTGCAGTTTGCAATCAGCAGTTCTCTTCTGCGAGCCCCAAGAGCGCCATTCTGTTCAGTCTAACAGAAAGAGTATGAACTATGCTTGGTCTCTGAATATAATGCCCCTTGAAATGGCTGTGTTGTCAGAAGTGTCTGCAGGTAGAGTTTTTCCTCAGCTCTTGTATTAAAAATACTTAATAATAACTCAAAGGATGCCAGAAGTGTTTTGAATAGATCCTTTTTAAAGTTTCTCTTTTTATGTGTACCTGTTAGGAACATGGTTTGGCAGCTGCACTCCTGACTTTGTAATCTTGCTTGTTTCTGGGCAACAGAAATAAAATCCAAGTATATTTTTAGTTCTAGAGAAGCTTCTTTTGCTCCCTTCCTGTTTTAATTCTGGGCTGGGTTTGGGGTTTTTTTTTGGGGGGGGGAGGGGGTTTAAACAGAAGCCATCTTAGGAAAATAGCTGCTGCCCAGAGTCCCTGTCCGTTGCTTTTACAGCCTCCACGCAGCTAAAATTCCTGAATTCGGGAGCTGAAAAACTAAAAGCAAATTTTTCAGGAATATTTCTTCCTAAAAATGCAAACTATTCAACTCTAATCTAACAGAGACCTTGACAATGTACAGAATTATGTTTTAGCAGATGAGGTTTGTAGAGCTAAATAAAGTACCTGGATGTCCAAATGTTTGTGTAAGCTAAGCAAGTCCATCCAGTGTCTTACTTGAAGTACTTTCTCAAAGTGCTCAGTATTGTCCTTCATGGAATGCAGACACAAGAAAATGCTGGCTTCATAAATAAGTATAAATATGGTCTTATATACAGTTGCTTCCCATTCCTGCCTTTCTAAGGTGAGGCATAGCCGTGCAAGTGAAGAAATGACAGAGGCACAAAAACCTGACTGGATTGATAGGACTGACTTTTTCCAAGTCTTGGAAAGCTACCAGCAAGAGAGTTGTGGCAGGAGTAAATTTCATGGAAGTCAAATGATTTCACAGTACATGGGTCCAGCTGAGCGGACTGGTAAGGCTGAATAGTATTTCTCATTATAATATTTCTCATTTTGCAGTTGAGATGGAGTTCTCTGCCATCTCCCCAAGTTAATTTGAGATCTGTGCATTATTGCAACTTACAAAACTTTGTTTTACAGAACAGACTGAGAAAGTTCTATTTAAAGAACAGAAATGGAGATCTTCCAAACCACCCGTGGCAAAAGTCAAGTTAGGGCTTGGTTTGGAACCACATGAACTTAGTATTATACCAGAAGTAGACACACCGAAGAGCTGCAGCATTTCTTTTGCAGGTAAAACATATATATGGATATAAAAATATATGATAAATGCTGCTGTTCCTGAGAAATAAAGCATGGAAGCTGTTTTCTGAGGAGTAATTGAGATGATCGATTGTGAAATAATAGCTGGTACTGTTGCCTTGTTTTAAGGTACAAGTTTTGTAGTAACAAAGTGAGTTATAGCTGAGAAGAGCTCATCCTATTAATGTCTGGCTAGAGAAACCTAAAACAAAATTTTGCCAAGAATAGGAAATTCAATGTAATTCCATGATTGAAGTTTCCTCTTTATTTCTCTGTTGTGCAAGGTGTGTTAATAGACAGCTGTACAATAATTGGGCAGAGAACCATCAGAGTTGATGGCCCCCACCACAAGGTTTAGCTTTTGAGCATACTATGGAAAGTGAGTGTGAAATCTTTTGAAGGAGTTAGTATCAAGTTTCTACAGAAATTTTTAGACCAACTTTTTTAGGGTTTTTTTTTTCCATTCCAGACCAAAACCACTCTTTGTAAAAGTTTTGGGGAGGAACTACACAATGCAATTGTTGTTTTGTAAGTCCATGTGCAACGCTTCCTAATTCTCTGTAAGGCACGTTAATTAAATAGCTACAACAAACTGATGCTTTCTAAATGTAAGCATTTGAATTTAAGTCTCTTCATAGCTAAAATTTAATGCATATTTTACAGAAGTTTTAATGTTGTGCCAGTGTTTTGAAAAGGGCAAAGCAGAGCAATGCAAGTAATTATAGGCCTGTCAGGCTGCCATTCATCTGGAGTAAAATAATGGAACAGCTGATATGGGGGCTTTTTTAATTAAAGCAAAGTAATTAATGCTGGTCAGCATCACTTTCTACACAATTAATTCTTGTTGGAGCAATTTGGTATCTTGATTAGACAAGTTTTGTTGGTGAACGTTTTGATTGAAGAATATTCTCAAAAGCACTTGGCTTAGTGTTACATTAATTAAAAAAAGGATTAAAATCAAAATACATCCCCAAAAAGTTTTGTGACATACATCCAGTGGAGTTCTAGAAGGAATACTCATTTTCTGGATAATCCCGTGATGATCCACAGGTGATTTATTCTTATGGAAGGTATTAGAAGTTGAACTGGAGTTTTTTATTGGATTGAGTGGCAAAAAAGCCATTGTGTGGGGCAGGTTGGGGAGAAATCATGAAGCCAGAGCAGAGGAGTTCTATTGCCTCTGGATTTGGGAAAAACACTCAAAGTTTTGGTGGGTTTGCAATGTGGAAAAATCAGTTTGAATATTTTCTTAATGGAATATTGTAGTTGAGCTAGGAATTATTTTTGGGAAGTCTGTGACCTGTGTAATTTTTCAACCTGTATAATCCATAGGCTGTAATGCAGAGGTTTCTACTAACCTGGTACGGCTGTTAAAATGGAGCATGGTACAGATTCAGCAGGTTATTTCTGTAGGATAGGCTGTTCATCTTAATATTCCTCACGCAATGCAAATCACTGCATTTCTATACCTAAACTGATTACAAATGTTTTAAATTCAGATAAAACAGATTCTGTTGGTGGAGAATCTTCTCTCATTTCGACCACTGGGGAGTTTTCATATGTGAAACATTACAGTCACAAAGAAGGCAGGAAGTTACCTTCGAGCATAACAAACTCTGAGGAACAAATCTCCAGTGGAAGTCCAAGGCCCAGTAGATTATTACAAGAGGTGCTGCTGGTGACTGCTGAAAGTTCACACGATTCAGGTGAGGAAATCCTCTTTCTTCAAGGACTTTTGTGAATGCCATTCAGCACTGCTAATTTTATTGCGGTTTATTTGTAGCATATGACTTGTTAAAGAACATGTACTGCTATTTAAATACTATTCCAATTTTAAATACAAAAAAGGGTGGTTTAAGCATGGGTGTAGTAAGCACGCGTCTCAGAATGATTGAGTTCTTATCCTTTTTTTGTGACCCATTACTATTCTAGTAACAAAAGTCCATGCAGCAGTAAGCTTTATTGCTAGTCAGCAGTTTCTAATCCAAGGCATGTGCTTTGTAGAACTGTCAGTTAATAAACTTCTTTTGTATTACCTGGCTGCTCTGCCCTTAACCAGCAGAATCCCATGCATGCATGGGGAGCAAACTGCTGTGGAAAGCCACATGTGCGTCTTCCTCCCGAAGGTCATACTTTTTTGAGGACAGGCTGTGTCCATATGGGACAAAGTTAGTCTGATTCTGTAAATTAAGTTGTTTTGGTTATCGAAAGAAAAAAGATGGTTTTATTATTAAGTGGTTTGTGAATGTTTCAGGTTCTAGAAGAAGAAAACTAACCTTAAATTTAGAGGCAGGCATGTCTGAACATAAAATGGGCTGCTGCTGGTTAGGGAAGGATGAAGCCCTATGCTCAGCATTGAGTGGTTACCAGTGCTAAAGCGGTGCTGCAGCTCAGTGCCACCAGTGAGGCCACCATTCTGGCTGATCTCTCCCATGCCATGTCGCTGATGCGTGAAAAGATGAGATGGGAACTTTGGACACTTGGTATTTATTCCTTCCAATGCAGTTTGGTTAAAACGGGCTACTAGAGTGCAAACTGTTAATATGGAATTGCAGAATAACCCTACAGATGAGAGAGGCAGTTTGATGGCATAAACCTGATTCCCTTAGAAAGTCAGCCTGAAAACAGTGACAAGATTTGAGATATACATCTCTTCCACGCTTCTCCTTCATTACATACTAGCAGGCTTGTCTCTCTTTATTCATCTTTAATGGTGCTGTTGAGCCATGTTCCAGATGTGATTATCTCCACGTATTGCTGCCCTATACAGATGTTATTCCAAGCCTCATTGTTTTTTGTGATCCAACCTAACCCAAGATTTCAATTCATTTTTAGTAATCCCCAGTATTTGTCCATAGTTCACTGTTTTGACAGACTGTCTTACCCATCACCAAATGTGCAAACTACATCTTTTTGTTTGCCTACACGGTTGGATTTGGACTAATCCCTGTTTTTGTTGTCTTCACTGAGTGGTTTGTTCAGTCTCTTCAAATTGCACCCTAAAATAATTGCTGCTATTTTATTGCAGTTCCTGTTGGGAAATGTGTTCTGGCTATTACAGGCTCAATTCTTAAATACAAATCCTTTGTCACAGTATGGTGGCCAGGAGGTTAAAACATGAAAGTCCCATGTGGATGTCAGGAAGCTGGGAGGAACAAGAGCCTTGCACTGTTATTTTGGAGGGAGAAGATTGACAAACCCTCCTTTATGAATCACTAAATACAGCTTTTAAGGATAGTAATGTAATAAAGTAATGAGATATGAGCATGTTGTGTTTTTAATTAAATAGTTTGGTTTAGAGCGTGCAGTTGCTACTGTTCATCCGTTATATTAACATCATGTGAACGATACAGGTTATTACAGTATAGTAATGAAACATTCGTAGCGTGGCTCTCCATAGAATTTATATACAGGAGAGGTCTGAATCTCATCTCATATGTATCCTAAATTACAACCTGTCATGCTGATACCCTTTAGAAAAGAATATAATTTCTTTCAGAAATATATCTAGTCTTGATGGAAAGGTATCGGGAAATGGGGGATTCATTGGAAGCCTGTTCCAGCATTTAAATTTATTATCAAACTATAAAAGAAATGTCTGACAGCCATTTCTAGCTGCTGCTTCTTGTTATTACTTTGAGTTTAGAAATCTTTTGTACTGTGTGGCTTTTCTCCTATGGAGATATTTAAATACCAGGTGGGGATATGATTGCAATTTTCATGCTGATTCAAGGAATTTTCTTCAAGACCTTGCTCATTTTCAGGGTCCTCTGTCTCCTGTATCCTGTTCCAAAGAGGAGGAGCAGACCTGCCGTGTATAATAGGCTCAGTAACGACTGCTGCATCCAGTCGGGAGCTTGTTGCTACCTGGTTCTACTCAAAGCTTAAGAGTTCTTTCCTGTGCAACTGAAGATTATAGTCTTAGTCTTAGAAATCTAAGAGCACAGTCTAAGCATTGTGTGCTTTTAGATTTATAATTCTATCTATGTGTTCAACAGCTACAGCTTTGCAGAAGGTTGGGATGTTTTTTAATGCCGCAGTGCTACTGTGTTTCTTTACCATTCATCCACTCTCCGTATAATTTGCAAATTCTATTGCCAACAGCTCTGTTTGGTTGCTGCCCAGAAATTGTAAGGATCAAGCCTGCTAGAGCATTTTAGAACAGTTGGGGGGGAGGAAGGAAGAAGCTGTTTGAGGATTTCTTCACCCTTAGTTTTCAGATCAGTCAGTAGCATTCAATGTTATAACATAGTAAATGAGTTAAGAATAAGTTAACTTCTCTTTTAATCCAAATATATTTTAGATATATTTCCTTTCATGTCTTGTACTTTCTCCTAGAAGTCTACTAGATGATAATGGCTATAGGAAACCTTAGATTTCCCCCTCTCACCTATCCCAAATGAGTTTCAAAATGTTTCATATTTACTGAGATATGCAAGTATCGCATCATGTAGATACTACTGGTGTTGTCTCAGAGGAAAATTCTCCCTCCTTTTTGTGTATAGTAGGAAAAATGGAACAACTAGATTTTTCAGCTATTGCATTTTTCTTGTGCTGATATGGTGCTTCCTTTGCACAAGAGATACTGATCTTGCACATAAAAGTAAGAGCATCATGGCAAATGCGATTCAGATCCGTGGTATTAGTCATAGGGTCATAGAATGGTTTGGGTTGGAAAGGACATTAAAGCTCATCCAGTTCCAACCCTTGCCATGGGCAGCAACACCTTCCACTAGACCAGGTTGCTCCAAGCCCTGTCTGACCTGGCCTTGAACACTGGCCACCCTATAGTTCATTGTTTCTGATGTGCTTAGAATGTCTACTTTTCTTTGTAATCACTGTAATTGTAAAGGGCAGAAGATTCCCCCCCCAGCCCAGTTAAATAATTGCAGTAACACTAGCAAAGCTGTGTTTTATACTGCAAAGCTGAAGCATGAGTTTCTGGCCCTTCCTGCGTGCTCTGCAGTAAGCATTCATGCTTGTTATAAATTTTAGGAAGCCTGCTCAAGGAGAACCACTGGTTGCCAGTTAAATTGGTGTTACAGTGGAGCAGGAAGTATGTTGTAAGTGAGAAGAAAGTGGTAAGGATGAGCAAAATCAGTGCTGATAGTGAGGACAGCGGCAGTAGAGTATTGCTGCCATCTGGTGCTCAAATGAAAATTGTCAACTATGAACTCTAAAGTTAATTTCTGTTCCTTATTGCTTCTATTACATTTGTGTTCAGATCAGTCCCAGGATTCTCAAGTGGCTCAAGATTCACCAGTTCTTGCTGCTGAAGTTGGAGAGGGAGCTACAGCACAATCTGGACCATCGTTCAGACTTGATAATATGGTCAGTCATATCAAAATAATCGTATAATATAACTTGCTCCCTACTTTGTGATAAAATCTGTGTCTCATATTGGGGAGATAAGACTGGGTACAGTATTCTAGAGGCAGCCAGAATGACAAAACACCAAGTGGAAAGGTGTAATCACTGCATTGGATCTACCACCCACTGTATTCCTGTTCCTACAGCACAGGATGCTGTTACCCTCTTTGCTGCCAGGGCACACCAGGGGCTTATGCTCAGCTTGCTGTCTGCCAAGACTCCTGGGTCCTGTTTCAAGGGCTGGTCCCCAGGCAGGCCCAAGCTTGGCTTGGTGTGTGTGGTTCTTTCTTCCTAGATGCTGGACTTTGCATTGCTCTCACTGGGTTTCAAAACATTCTTGCAGCGCCAGGCTCATGAAGTCCTCCTGGATGTCATCCCTGCCAGTTAGCATGCCAGATGGTTCTCCCAGCTTAGTGTTATCTGCAAACCTGATAAAACCATGGTGTCCTTCTCTGGGTCATGCTGTCCTCTGGGTCATGTCCAAAGGTGTCAAAGAGGACAGGTCTTAGGGCAGAGCCCTGTCGTACTGTTCCCCACCTCCAGGTGGAGTGTAATGCTTTAATCACCATCCTCTGAGCCTGACCATCCATCCATCCAGGCTGTGACATCCAAACTGGGATAAAAGAATGTTGTGAGAGACAGTGTCAAAAGCCTTGCCAAAATCGATGCCAGTGATACCCCCTGCTCTTCCTTCACCAAAGATCCCATTGTTTTGTCAGGAGATAAAAATAGTATTAAAAAATGCTATGTATATATGAAATTACTTTTAAATGTACATGGTTTATATATGTGTGGTAAATATATAAGGTGGTATATAATGAAATTGTAGGGGAAGGGTTTCTTAAATTTTTGTCTTGTGTTTTCTCAGTGCACGTTTTAGTTAAGAGTTTTGAAGAATTATTCACATCTAACCCTCATTCTGTGACTTTGTAGAGCTTACCTCAAAATTAAAGAAGAGAATGTTCTAGGATATTTTGTATATTTTAGTTTACTTTCTTAAATTATATTTTTAAGTCAATCTCCTGCATGTAGAAGGCTCAGTATTGCAAGTACATGTAAAGCTCTTGAGTTTTTCCATGTATTGCGTATGTGTCCCTCTGAGATCTACAATCCGACTGAAGTAGGTCTGTGATGAGAAATAGCCAAATCTGACCACCAGAAGATAAAAAAGTCTTCCAGGTGTCATGATTTGTATGTAGCTCTGAGAGGCTTTATAACCTTGTGTGTGTGTGTGTGTGTGTGTGTGTGTGTGTGTGTGTGCAAATGAGTGTGTTGAAGGGAAGGGACTGTTGGGGAGTGATGTGTCTGTGACATGGGGTGTGAATGGTTTGTACTGAGCTATGATGAACCTGTATTTGCCTGACTGTGCAGAACATGAGGGCTTCTACACTTGAACTGAGCTCAGGATAAAATACCTGGTTTAAAAGCTTTAATTATGGACTTCTGAACTCATGGTAATAGGTGTGTTTATTCATCCTAGGAAGCACTTTCTAAAGTAGGATCCACAGACTTGGGTTCAGAGGCATTAATGCAAGAAATACCCTGTGACTTATCGTCAACTATTTCCACCGGAAGCTTTCTGACTAGTGAAGTGTTGGATGTAAACCCTGTTGACTCTGGTAAGCGTTTGGCTTTTGTTCTTCTAAAAGGAAATGTAAGTGTTGTCTTTATTTTACAGCAGAATGGCTCTAACTCACTGGGTAGAAGTTCTTCTGAAATAAACTAATACGGAGCTTCACTTAAGAATGATTAATACTTCTCACAGTTGAGTGTAACTAGAAGGCTCCATTATGTGCTCATGATTTTTTCACTTTTATAATAACCTTACTACATCTGCTCTGGCAAAGGATATTTGGGATTTCATGAAGCAACTGTAACACCAGCAGGTTTCAAGTGGCAAGGTATTAAAACAACCTGATCCCCAAATGATACACTGATGAAAGTTTTCTAATCAGTATGTCAGTGGTACAGAGCTGTGAGTGTTGTCTTGCTGTGAAGAGCATTGTTCCAATATCTGCTTGTCACAGTAGGAGTTCTTCATAACTTATCTGTGAAAATGTTATTTGAATGCCATATTAACTTGTAATAGTTTTCTGGGAAATATGTGTGCACATCCTCCTTGCAGTCTGCCTCTTCATCTTGTTAGTCATAACATTAAAAACAACTCCTTTATAATACATACATAGTTGCTCCTCTATTCCATGTTTATACATCAAAGACTACATTTTTTACAGCCTGAGATTTCAGCAGCTCATCTTAACCCTAATGTTCTAAACTGGCATTATTTTGAGTATTAAACTTCATAACTCGGGTAACAAATCTGGGCTTTATTGACATAAGGGTAAAGCAAATCCTGAGATCATTTGTTTGTAGACTTTTTTTCTGTTGTTGTTTAGTTTTGGAAGAAAAATACCAACAGTTTCATACTCAGTTGCGTGAATGAGTTTTTCAAGTCTGGCTATGTCTGCACCCTGCACTCGGTGCTTAGCAGTGACCTTTCCTAAGAGCTTTGAGCAATTCTTCTGTAAGCACAGAGGCAAAGAGGGGTGGGTGCACTAACCAGAAACACCATTTTGATTGCCTTGATTCCCTCCTGTTTCTTGTGTTGGTATTAGGCAGTTTCTGTTTAAGCATGTATAAAATGGCTACATGATGCCATAATGATGGTCAAGATCACATTATATATCATCATATCTATATGCAGTAGGAGGTAAGAATATGCTAGTTAGCATGAAACTTCTGTATTAATTCTTTTCTGATTTTTCTGTTTCAGTACTTCGTAAGTCTACATAGCCTAAAAGTGCTAAGCTGGGCTGACTACTACCTAACTAGATAGTGTCAACTTAAATTTCTGGAAATCTGTGGTAAGGTTTATGGCAGCATTGACAGGAGACAGTTAAACAAAACCCCAGAGCTCCTTAGGGAGCTTCTTTCAGTATTTCAGGATAGGAGTATTTCAGGATATTAAGCAATGCCATTTCAGATGACTTCATATAAGTGGTTTGTATGCAAACCATGAACATCTAGCTTACTGTTTCAGGATTGTCTTCTGATAGTACAGAAGATGGGGTTTTGAGAGAAACAGCAAGGTGCCCTTGGAAGCCCTCACTGCCTTTTACCTTGAGGCACCGGCAAGAGAATTTGTCTGGGGCATCTGAAACTCAGCTGCCTGAAGGAGAGATGTACCCTTACAGAGAAAATCAGATCTTGGAGAAATCTACTGGAGACTTGAGCTCCTACTTAGAGGACAATACACGTTTCCAAGGTATTCACCATTTTAAAACATCTTTGTGCTGTGCTCTCCTCATACAGTAGTTCACTCAATGTTATATGTTAGTCTGTAGCATTTATACTCAACATATTTTAAATTCAGCAAGGATTCTACATGTGACACCTTTGCTGCTTCCATGTTCTTTGTGCTTTGCTTTATGTCCACATAGTGTAATGGTGGAGCAAAAAAATAAAGGGTAGTCTGGTCAAGTGTCTGATCATAGTTTAGTTTTATGCAGCTTCCTGCTACCATGGCCAGGCTGTTTGTTATCTCTGTCAATCCTGTCACTTGTTTATGCACAACTTTTCCTCTCAGGAAGGTAGAGACAATAATATCTAACACTTTATTATTCATGTAGGGTCACAGAATTGATGAAACTGATTATCAGACAGGTGGAAGTTCTGTGCTCTCTAGAACAATGTGGTGTTTCATGAAAATAAGAACATCTTTCTTGGTTATCATGAAGTTAATGCTAGTATTTGAATGAACTGCTTCCTCCTGGAACATTTGAATACCTAGAATCATAAAATTATAGATTAATCTAGACCAGCAAGGACTTCTGGTTACACGGTCCAAGTTCTTCCTGCTCACAGCAGAGCAAGCTGAGACCAGGTTGCTTAAGGCCTTGCCCAGGTGAGTCTGGGTATCTCTGAGGGCAGAGATTCTACACATCCTGGGCAATACTTTAACAACTTTCTTCTCTCCCTCCCCTCTCTTCCCTCTCCTCCAGTCAGAATTTCCTGTGTTCCATTTTACGTCCATTTTCTCTCTTTCTTTCACTGAGTATCTTCAAGAGCCTGACTGCATCTTCTCTATACTGTAGAAGACAACAGAAATTTCTCTGCCCTTTCCCCCACACCCCAGATCCTTTTCTTAAGATGGAACAAACTCAATCTTTCAGTTTCTCTTTGCACATTATTTGCTTCATCCTTCCTTTCTTGAATCGTCCTTGTGGCTCCTCACTGGACTTGCTCCTCTGTCACTGTGGGTTTTGTACTGGGAAGCCTATAGTGTTTCTGCAGTCTCACAAGTGCTTAACAGAAAGCTTACAGGCTTCAGCTTTTCATTTAAGAACAAATTGCATCAGTGTAGCACTTTTCTGCTGCTTTTATACCTGTGTTGTATCAGGGTGAAAGAATTGGGTGCTGTAAAGATTTATTTTTTCTGCAAGCTCATTTGTATACTTGCAGAACTATATCTGCTTTACTTACTGCATATAGAAGCAAGGTTTGATGTGTCCATGGGCTTTTTATGAGAGGGGTGTTGGGGTACTGGGGTGTGTTTGTTTTTATAGCAATGTCTTTTTTTACAGCTCTAACAGCTGAACTCGATTTTGCTGAAATGGAGAGACCTCTTCCAAACTTCCATCACCAGTTCTTTCAGCCTCTGGAACCAAGTCTTGACTTTGATACTTCATCATCCTGTTCTCAACACAGAATTTCACAAGACAGTAGAGAATTTAGCAAGGTACTACAGAAAATCTCTGGAGGAAATACTTGAGCTTAAGATTTCTGTAGGATTTTAAATCTATAATGCCTGTACTGTTTTCTCTTTAGAAGAAATGCAAAAATGATTTTTGGTACATGTAGAACTGAAAGCGTTTTTGCTGGTTATAGCAGATAAGTGATCCAAAAAATCAACTACTGTTAGCTTTTCATCTTTCATATTTCTGAGAAACTGAATCTTTAATCAAGATCATTTTTGTCTTCCTGCCACTAGACTTCAAAATTTTCAACTCAAAGTAAAGATGCTTCTACATCTCTGGAAGTGGGAAACTCCAATTTGACTATACAAAGAAGCAGTCTGCCTTCTAGTCTGGCAACAAACAGGCCAAACAACGGTACACCAGAAGAGCAGTCTGTTGAAGGAAACCTTACTCCAGGTATGTGCAGCACAGTCGGATCAGTGCTTTCAGAACCAGCCTGCTGCCAGTATGTAGATACCAGGTTTGCTGTGTTGAAACTGGGAAGGAACTCTTCACTTGTCTGTCAGTCCTGCCTTGAAATGTCTTAACTGTGCTGCTGCTCTCACACACAGTCTTCTCCACTACCTTTAATGGGCAGAACTCCTAACTCTTGAGAAGTTTTGTTTCCTCAATAGTTGTGACTTTAATACAAAAGCAGACCTGCATATTCAAGTCACTGTAATGGGTATTGTGTTACTTATTACTTGTGCAGTAATTATGATGTTAGTGAAGAAATATCAACTCTGGCTGAAACTGTCAGTTCAGGTACTTTTCCAAATATTTATTCATGGATATCCATCACTGTTCAAGTTTGAGGAAATTAAGGAAGTTCCAAAAATTGATTAAAATTTTGAGGAATATGTGTTAAAATCTCTCACCTGACTCATTTGTCTTTGATCCATTGCATCCTTCAAGAAACCACTGCGTTTCCTTCTCCACTCTTAAATCACACAGGCAGTCATTATGTACTGCACACTGTGGTACGTGGTCTGATTATGCAGTGGCTTTATCTACAAAATAAAAGGGAAAAGAGAGGAAGGAAATAACTTTTAGATTACAGTGTAGTAATTAATTTAGTAGATTAAAAGTTTGTGATTCTACAGCAGCATTAAGTTAACTGCAGCTCATAACAGCAAAAATACTTTTTCATGTTGAATTCAAGTTAAGTTTATGTATCCTAAAGAACCAATCTAAAATTCCAAATGCAGCTAGCAGTGATCTTAATATTTTTGAAGCTCTTTTCAGAACAAAACATTCAAAACTTCAAAACATTCTATTTCTAAATTGCTTATACGAACAATCTTTGTGCTTTAAATTTAACTGCACTATCTCCCCATCCCTTAAGTGGTTTTATAATCCCAAACCAATTATTGTTGTGCTTTAAAACCGGGTGGAAAATAACATAGGCAACAGGCTAAGCAAGTCAAAACTGTTTTGGGTTGTCAGTTCAAGGTAGGTTGATACCTAAGTCCATCATTGGGAGAATTGTCTCTTGATGGCTGATGTTACAGTGTAATTCCTCACTTGCTGTGAACAGCTGTTATCAGGGGACAATATTCTTTATGCAGTTAGAAGTAGATATTTTGAAGGTGTCAAAGAACACACAAAAAAACATACTTAAAGGAAATTGTTAAAGATTCATGTGGTATATTCCTGTGTGTGTAAAAAGCCTGTTGCTAGGATGGTGCTGGAGTATGTGCAACCAATGTGATCAAACTTGGGTCAGAAATGAATACGTGTAAAGAAGTTCTTGATTGTGAGGGTGCTGAGGCACTGGCACAGGTTGCCCAGAGAAGCTGTGGCTGCCCCAGCCCTGGCAGTGTTCAAGGCCAGGTTGGATAGGGCTTGGAATAACCTGCTCTAGTGGAAGGTGTCCCTGCCTGTGGCAGGGAGTTGGAACTGGAGTAACTTACGGTCCTTTCCAACCCAAACCATTCTGTGATTCTATGAAACAGTCCTGTTGTTTGTTTGGCACATGTTGTACTGCTGAAATGCCTCCATGGTAACAAAAAATGCTGATACCTGGTCTTCCTCTTTTCAGGCCTCTGCTGGAAGAGAAATAGTATCTCAGTTTGTATGCACAGATCCTAAGGGAGAGGTAATTTAGGGTACAGTGTTGTAACTTGTAGGAACATCAGTCATTGTTACAATTTAGATGTTTTCTTCTACTCTGAAGAGTTTCTGCCCAATTAAAGGTGTTTTGGTTTGTTTTCCTCCTGTTTTAGACTCTGTTGGAGGCAGAAAAAGACTCAAAGGACTTCCATTTACAGACAGTAAATTGTAAAATCCATTGACTTTCAATGTAGTTATGTCAGCATCATCACAAAGTCTGTTCCTAAAAACAGAATCGTAGATTCATGGAATGGTTTGGGTTGGAAGGGACCTTAAAGCTCCTCCAGTTCCAACCCCTGCCACGGGAAGGGACACCTTCCACTAGCCCAGGTTGCTCCAAGCCCCGTCCAACCTGGCCTTGAGCACTGTCAGGGGATGTGGCAGCCAGAGCTTCTCTGGGCAACCTGTGCCAGCGCCTCAGCACTCCCATGAGGAAGAAATTCTTCCCTGTATCTTAAACATATTCTAAGAAGCAGCAGAAGGTGTTGTTTCTTGAAGTTGCTTTGTGTACAGTGAAGAAACCGTTTTATGTAATGTTAACAGTGTTAACAAGTTTGAGGAAACATAAGTAGACTGGTTTTAAACAAAATGTTTCTTCTTATTTGGCATACTTTTTATTATACATTACTGAAAAACCATACTAGGGAGGGACTTTTTGAAGTGGAAATTCTGTTGTGTTGGCCAGAATTTTGACTGTTGATAATTTTTGTAACAGGATCTGAGGAATCTTTTCACCCATTGCCATTAGAATCTACTCTGAGCGGTCACTGTCGGAACACCAATCAGCTAGGGGACGTTAGTGCTGTGTTACAGGGGTGTTCTGACCAAACCCCTGGAATGAGAAAGCAGGGCAATGAGAAGTGTATTTCACCTGCCAGAGAATACAAAGAGCTGGCAAGAAATATGGAATCTATTGATCTGCAGTGTTCAATGGAGGATCTGCAAAATGAAAGCCTGAATCCACTGGAAGAGCAAGAATTTTATCCTCTAAATACCACACCAGGTACAGTGGATGACACTTCCCCTCAGCACTTGCTAAAAGAGACCATGTCTTCTGAAAAATCACCTGTGGAGATACTGGAGAAGAAGTTTGTTAAGCTTCCTGAAAGATCAGTTCATTTACATGAAGCAAATAAAGCTGTGGAGCTGGATTCTCAGTGCAATAGACATACAAAAGAGCCAGATCAAAGCTTTCCAGATGAACAAAAATCTTTCAGGATTCCCAGAGAAACCAACTTGGAAGACTCAGACCTCCGTTTCCAGGCTGTTGTACAACAGAGTGGTTCTGTCCTAGAAAGACATGAGAAACACTCTCGTCCTGTGCCCAGAAGCTCATGCTCTATTCCAGTCTGGGTGAGTAGAACAGATTTCCAAAAGCAGTCATTTGTGCAGGCTTCATTGTTAGCTTTTTTTTCTCTGTGTGTTGTTGCACCAAGTTATTTTAGACCTTTAATATCTGAAAGCTTGGCAAATGTGGATTTGATGGTTCTAGTTTAAGACCCATGTGTTTCCTGGACTTCTGTCCTACTACTGCTTTCAGATCATGGCACTGAAATAATCAGTACCTAAAATGAGCTGCAGATCTCATGATTGTTGTGGAAGCTATATCTCCATTGCATCTCCCTCTCCCAGCACCAGTTGGTACCGCATATGTATCTGCATTGCATGGCACAGGTACCTCACTGAGCAGCCCCTACACCCATTTAGAAGCCTGAAGGAGGTAAATAATCAAAGCATAAGCAAACAGCTTTGATGTAGCTTTAAAAGAAGATAAAAAGTTTGCCCTAGAGCTGAGTAGTTTAAACTGAAAGTGAGTGGAGGAGAGGGGGAGATTTTCTTGTTCTTTGGGTTATTTGTTCAGGCTTTTTTAACACTGGTCTATAACATACTTTGCATTGGACTTAGTTTCCAGGGTTTGCACATGTCAAAACCTCAGGCAAACTGCTCTCTGCATTTCACTTCCTGCTTGGGGGCAGATTTTCTTCATTCTGTACATCGAATGAGCCTCCTCTTTCTGACAAGATAACAGCTGTTGCTGGGAATAGTGATTTTATGTCCTTTTTTGTTACACTGATGTCTTGTGTAATTTGTTTTCTAGGAGACAGAGTCAGGGTGTGGTATTATGGAAGAGCCTGAGCTCACTCTGATAAGCTCAAACGACATCAGTATTGCAGAATCAGACATTGAACACAGTAACCAAGGGAAGATTAAGGAGGATAAAATAAGCAGCCCAGCTGCTGTGGATCAGTCTGAATTTCATGCTTTTACTGAGGTGAGTCTTTATTATCTAACGTAATTATGATTTTAACTTAGGCTTAATCCTAATAAGGAGAGGCCCCACTGTAGCAGTTAATCCACTGTTGCAAAGCAATGTTAGGGTTATCTGTGCTTAGTAATTGCTTGGATCATCTTTGTTCGATGCTGTTTTCCACACAGATCTAATAGATCTTGAATTTGGGCTATTCCTTAAAATCACTACCTTGTCATATCGGTGCAGTTAGTTTGGGAAGACTTCTGCTGAGAAATAGAACTGTCTTGCTGGCAAGACAAACTTGTATCCCATTAGTTGAAGACTTGAATTGATAGGAGAGGGTGGGACAAAGCTACAAACTAAACAGGGAAAAAAAGGACAAATCCCTTCCCTTGTGGATGGAGCTAACCAGGCCCACACAGCAGTTTGAGGTCTATGGGGGAAAGTATGGTCAGCTCATCGTCCTGCCATGCTTCATGTGCCTATGGCATGCTTGTGCTTATGTAAAGCAAAGGCAGTGAATCGTAGTGGTACTGGTTTGTAATGGCTTGGGTGGCACAGCAGTAACGTAGACCCAAGTGATCTCTGTTAGATAAAACCATGATCCAGTTGTGTGAGGCATCTAGAACAGATCCTAAAAGTGCTCAAGGATGGTCTGTAAAGTAACCAAAGTGTGGACAAAGTACACAAAAGGTGTAACAAAGTAACAAAGTGGAGGTGGGTGGCTGGAGGCTGTATTTGGGCAGTAGGTGTCACCTTCAGCTGCGAATGGGGTAAAGGGACAGAGCAGTGAGAGTAGTGGGGAGAACCAGAGGGAAGAAAACCACATCCATTGGGATGGAGTTACACAGCCCTGTGTTAAGAACCAGCGGGTGAGATCTGGTGGGCAAAGGATCTTTAATGGATTATTCTAAGTTTTAAAATGTTTTCTAGAAAGTAGCTTTTGAATGCTTACCACCAGGATCCCTTTCTGGTGTTCTTGTATCTGCTATCAAGGCAAAAGAGTACATCTTGTATCTGCATTGGGTCTATGTTACTGGTACAGCACTGCCACTTCAATCAAATTTGTTGCGTATTTTAAGCACTTCCATCACCGATTCCTTCTGAAACAGGAGAGAGAATTTCTGCCACTAGTTCCAGATGCAGATTATTCGGTGTTTGCAAGGCCTGACAGTTCTTCCAAAGCTCGGAGTCCCAATGACTGTCACCTCCCATCACCTCAGACTGCAGGTAAGTGTCAGTCGTAGAATCACAGACTGGTTTGAGTTGGAAGGGACCTCAAGATGATCCAGTTCCAGCCCCCCTGCCATGGGCAAGGACACCTCCCACAAGAGCAGGTTGCTCCAAGCTCCGTCCAACCTGGCCTTGAACACTGCCAAGGCTGGAGCAGCCACAGCTTCTCTGGGCACCCTGTGCCAGCGCCTCAGCACCCTCACAGGAGAGAATTTCTTCTTCATATCTAATCTCAATCTCCCCTCTTTCAGTTTAAAGCTATTTCCCCTTATCCTGTCACTACATGTCTTTGTAAAAAGTCCATCTCCAGATTTCTTGCAATCTCCTTTAGGCACTGCTCAGAGTCTCCCCAGTGCCTTCTCTTCTCCAGGCTGAACAAGCCCAACTCTCTCAGCATGTCTCCACAGGAGAGGTGCTCCAGCCCTCAGAGCATTATCATAGTTTCCTCTGGACTCTTGAGCAGGTCCACGTCCTTCTTGTGCTGGGGGCTCCAGAGCTGAACACAATATAGTGGAGTATATTCAGTGTACTGAATACATACTTCACTGTACTTCACTATACTGAAGTTGAGATAGAGAAGGTCTTTATAGTATTAAAATCATTAATTATATACACCTGTCCCTTAAAAAAATGTAAAGCATCTTTTACTTAGGCATGTGCCTCTTGCTGCTCAGGCTTGAGCTGTAGTACATTTTCCCCAGGTTTAACATGTGTCTTATACCTACAATATGTTGGGGGGGGTTGTGTTACAACTACTTAATTTTGAAAAATTATGTTGTGTGTTATCATTACTATCATATTTTGTTACTTGGTTTTTATTTCCTTCTAGGCCCAAGCTCTGTAGCCAAAGAATGTGTTTTTAACTATTCTGACAGTGTGGGACATCAGTAAAACACTGAAGCATGTTTTGTCAAGGATGAGCAACAGTAACATGAAAGACAGGAATTGGCAGAACTTAACTGTGTCAAGGACTTCTTAGGTCCTTGATTATGTTTTGAGGCATCAAGATGCTTTTATTTGTCACAGTTGTCTTGGCAGAACCACTTAGTTATTAGATTCCATAGGCCTGAACTGCTGCTCATCACTCGTAATGTCACTCTCAACAGTGTGATTTACCAAAATAGTCACGTTCAGCATTTTAGGAGAAATACATTGACTTGCACAAGTGGCTAGAGGTGATACTGACTTGCTAGAGGTGATGCTGCTCATGGCTACAAGTGAGGAATGTTCAGCCTGTTCACTTTCTCTCACAGTGATGGTGTTGGAGTTTGCGGCTGCACCCGGAAGCTTGCAAGAATCTTTCTTAAAACAGAAGCAGAACTTCATCCAGAAATCCCTGAAAAGAGTAGAAGGAATAAAAACTAAAGAGAGAGCAAATGAGAAACCAGAAGCCAGGCGGTCTCACAGAGGAAAGTCTGAGAAGTTAAGCAGGCAAAAAGAGTCTTCTCCTATCTCTGGTAGGTTTATCTGGGGCCAAACACATCATTGGATATCCTTTCAGGTGCTGTTTTGCGTCCAAGAGCAAAATTTCACACTTGTTGCATCTTTACTTACTACTGCAGACTAGGCTATTCTTTGTCTTCTCAGGGATGTGGGCAACTTTTTCCCCACTGCCTGGCCACTTCCTCAGTGTCACAGAGGCCCTTATGGGTCTTCATCCTGTTTTTACCTTCTGCCCACATGTTTGTACTCGTGTTTCTGCAAATCACAGTTGTTTATCAAAGAGCAACCATGTTAAGGGAACTGATGGGCAGCAAAGCTGGTGAAGGGGCTGGAGCACAGGTCTGCTGAAGAATGGCTGATGGAATTGGGAAGGTTTTGTCTGGAGAAAAGGAAGCTCAGGGGCGACCTTATCCTCCTCTACCTGAAAGGAGGATGGAGCAAGGTTTGGGTGCCAGTCTCTTCTCCCAGGTAACAAATGATGGGACAAGAGGTAATGCCTCAAGTTGCACCAGGGGAGGTTTAGATTGGAGATCAGGAAAAATTTCTTCACAAAAAGGGTTGTCAAGCATTAGAACAGGCTGCCCAGGGAAGTGGTGGGGCCACCATCCCTGGAAATGTTCAAAATCCATGTATGTGAGGTCCTTGGTGACATGTGGTGGTGATCCTGGAAGTCCTGGGGTAATGGCTGGTCTTGATCTTGAAGGTCTTCTCCAACTTAGTTGATTCTGTGATGCATCTGTGAAAATGGGGAGCTGGAAGGCAGCTGGTGGGAAGCACAGCTGGCTTGAAGTGCAGGCAGCAGCCTCATGAGGGAGACTGCGAGGCTTTAACACAAGACATCCCCTCCATCAGGTCCATCCTGCATTCTGCTGGCTTATCTTTGTAATGTCCTTTAAAACCCTTGGAAAACCTCTCACCTTTTGCATTAGCTGGACTAAAGGTGTAAATTTAAGATTTGTCTTTCTTGTTAGGAAAAAAAGGTGCAGTTGCCAGTCAGTTGAAGAAAGTAGGAGAAGCGTCTTCTCCAGGGGACAGGAATTCTGGAGAAACCGGAATGCGTCAGCGTACTTCAAGGTATGAACACAAGTGGAAGAAGCGTGGATTAAAACCCAGCAGTTCATCTGTATGTTGTGAAGGTGACCACTCAGAGCAGTTTGTGATCTCCCAGTGCTGTGTAACACAGAACTGAGAGAAAGGCTGAGTGTGTTTTCCTGCTGGGAAACCCTCTCGCAGTGCTGGCTGTAAGAAACCTGCTTCCTCTTCCTGCTGAGGCAGCTCATGTAGAACTAAATTAAAGCTGAAGCCAAGGTCACAATTGCACCTTGGCACTAAGGGCAATGTGCAGCAACTGCATCCCTGAACTGGGGGTTAGAAGTAGCCAAAAAGGAATTCGATGTGACTCTGGATTATGGGAGAGTGAAGTCAGAATTTCTTAATTTCTAGCAACTGAGACAGTATAAACCTTTAAAAATGTTCACTTACTGCAGCTTTGCCACTTGCTTCTGACAAACCAATTTTTCCCCTACTGTTTGTGCAGACTTTATAATCAACTTGCAGAAGTAAAAATGAGAAAGGAAGAAAAAACAAGGCAAGAAACTTATGCTAAGAACAGAGAAAAGGCTAAAGAGTTTCAAAAGGTAATGCAGTTTATACAGCATTGTCCTACCTGGTCCATTCTCATTTCACTAGGCTTCTACTCAGAGTAATCTGACATAGGTGTGGTGCGAGTACAGCTGAAACAGTGACTGTCAAACCAGTCTGGCTTTTAAGGGATATCCCAGTTCAGGATTTCCCTGCCAGCACTGTGACGGCCTCAGGTTGGTTTTCTGGTGACTTGAGGTGGAGCAAAAATAGGCTGTTAGGGCTTTCAGCAGCTAGAAGGGCCACTTGGCAGAAGAGCGGGAGGTTATTAGTCTAAATGTGACTGAATGTCCATTATAAGGCAGTTTTGGGAGGGTGGGGGCTGGCTGCTTTGGCTATTCCAGATAGCCGGAGATTGTGCCTAGCTGAGCACACCTGAGCTAAAGGGTGTAGGATCCCCTCTGGGTTTGCCTGTAGCTGCTCTACAACGGGCTGAACCAGAGGCCTCAAGCTGTTGGTTCTCTGTCCCCTTGCTAAGCCTCACACAGCTGGAAGTGCTTTATAGTCCTGCCAGGCTGAAGCTGCTCCTGAGGCTCCAGGCACACATCCTGCGTCTAGCACTGACCACCTCAACTTCTCTGTAGTTGAGTGCTGCCCTTGCATTGTTTTACAAATCCTGTCATTAACAGGAAAAAAGAGCAAGCAATAAGCACACATTCCCCTGGACCTGTAGGAGTTTTGGAGCAGTAGCTGGACTCACTGCTCTGCCATTACTGATGTCCAGGTTACATGTTTTAGTCCTGTCACTCAAGCTACACTACACTAGTATGTTTTTTATTTGCAGAAGATGCTGGAAAAACTACGAGCCAAGAAAACTGGGAAAGCACCATGACTGGCTGAACACTTAACAAGACTGTCCTGGTACAGGCCAGGAGCCTACAAAGTACCGCACTTACATTAAGTTCATTGTGGAGCCATGAGGAATCCTCAGCTTTAAGCTGTAGGAAGACTGTGAGCAAACTCACTTTTCCCAAGATCCCTACAGCAGCAGACTGACTGTTGCTGTAATCGTGCTTTGTCTCGGACTGACACTGAAAAGCCTTTCTGGATGGGCATCTGTATTTTAAAGACAGATCGTCCTAACTCCTGTAATACACATGTATAAAGCGTTTTCTAATAAAGCTTTTTAAGATGACACCTCCAGATGAAAGACATTTCCTCTGTCAAGTTTAACATTCATCTGTTCTCTGCACTATGTGATTTAAGATGAGGACATGTGAGCTCATGCAGTCAAGAGGTGTATCTAAATCACATGGAGGGAAGAAAATAAATCCTTTACCCTGTTACTCCTTCCAAATTCCATCTTTCTACCCACATTTGCCAAGCTCCTGATTCAGAGCAAAGCCAAAACCAGCTTGTCATTCTATGGGGAGGAGAGATGGAGGCTTCTTGCAACAGAACAATCAGCAGAACAATTAATGGTCTCTCCTTTGGCTGTAGTGGCTCTGCAAGGGCTCCTCAGGCTTTCATGCAAAAATACTCCTGCTGCAGCCTCAGGGGAAGAGGTGTAGCCTACACTTTGCCAGGGGAGCAGCTGCCATGATTTATTCACACACACACACGTGCTTACACCAGAGCAACAGGAACTAATCCCAGGCTGCAGCTCTCTGACATTGATTTTATTTAAACATTCTGATATTCTGCACATTCTCTCCTGAAGTTCAGGACAGGGAACTGAGAGAAAACAGCTGATAAAGCTTTTACTACTCAAATTAAAACTTGATCTATACTCTTGAGTCTTCTGCAACAGCAAGCTGGCAGCTTCACATCCTCCCACAAGTGCACTGCAGGCAAGTTGTGACAGAGGGTAAGGACAAAGGCTCCTGTGCTTCTGAACCAGTTTCCAAACACTGCACACTACTTCAGTGTCCAAAGCAGTGAGGGGAGTTAGGCTGAGTGATTAATAATAAATTACTGCAAGAAACACTCTGGATAAGGTTCTTTGTTTTTAGAAGAGCCATTCAGTTCTTTGCAGCAACAGCACCAGGACCTGAGAGAGGAAAAGCATCTGTTAGCACTTTTAGCTCATTGAGTCCAAGCTTTAACCCAGCACTGCTAAATCCACCACTAAACCATGCCCCTATACACATCTACACATCTTTTGAATACCTCACCAGGGATGGTGGCTCCAGAACTGCCCTGGGCAGCCTGTTCCAATGCCTGACAACCTTTTTGGGGAAGGAATTTTTTCTAGTATCTAAATCTAAACCTCCCCTGGCACAACTTGAGGCTATTTCCTCCCCTTCTATCCCTTCATACTTGGGAGAAAAAAGACCAGCACCCAAATGTCTCCATCCTCCTTTCAGGTAGTTGTAGAGAGCAATAAAATCTCCCCTGAGCCTCCTTATCTCCAGGCTGAACAACCACAATTCCCTCAGCTGTTCCCCATACGCCTGTGCTCCAGACCCTTCACCAGCTTCACTGTCCTTCCATGGACACGTAAGCAGCAATGAAGTCACAAGACAGCCTGTGCCACAATTGGATCAACGTGTTCTTCAGTTTTCCATGCTGTGGAAGTCAGCTGGTTTCAGCATTAAACTCATCAGCCTCTTCCTACATCAACATCTCAAAAACCCTGAGGGCAGTGGATAAACATCCTTTTCTAGTCCAAAAGGCCCAACTACATCAGGTTTATCTCCTCATAAATAGACCATAGCACACAACACGTGTCCACGGCATCCTGCAGAGGATTTCAATGTGCGGTCACCGCGTTAAGAGCTGCTGGTTTCTCAGCCATGCAAACCCTCTTTGAAGTGACCTCAAGTTTCTCTGTAGCACCAGCCATTCTGCTAAGCACTCACCTTCAGACTCACTTTGATGGCAACTCTCGGTTTCTCAGGCCTCCCACATGCAGACACTATGGGTCAAGGAGTCAGATTTGGTTAGAGAAGAGTTCACAAACTGTGTGTAAATTGCAGAGAAGCTTTTTTGCCCCTGTGTGCACAACAATCCTCTCAACAGCAGCTTCTGGAACCCAAGTTACAACCTTTCTAACTAGAGCTTTTACTACTCTGTAGCTTCAGTGTTGGAGGTGCCCAAGGATACGGCCACACACATGCACCTCAGCCAGAACTTGTTTTTAGCAGCAGAGGGGAGCAGCACGTCTATGACTGACAGAAAAGCTTTATTCCCAGCAGACTTAGTGCCACATGATGTGGCAGTTCAGGAGTCTGATGGCTTTGCTTTATGGTCATGTCCACAGCTCACCAGAAACAGCAACATCCCAGGCAGCCTTGGTAATGACCAGATCCTCTCCTCACTGCTGTTAGGTTGGTGATAACCTAAATCTGGAGCTTACATCAATACTCAAGTTGCCCATCCCTTCTTATTAGGGCAAATCAGTCCTGCCAATATATAAGCCAAGCTGTGTACCAACAAGCCTAAAAATCACAGGATGGTTTGGGTTGGAAGCGACATTAAAGCTCATCTAGTTCCAACCCCCTGCCACAGGCAGGGAACTTTCCACTAGACCAGGTTACCCCAAGCCCCATCCAACCTTTTAAAAACTCCATGTCCAGAGGAACTCCTCACAACCAGCAGCAGTCTACTTCAGAAACCAGCACAAACTGCTGCACAACAGTGACATCCATTTAAAGTATACAGGCACACGCAGTGACTTGCAGATAAGCAGCCTGCTCAATACTGCCAGAATCTGGGCTGACAACTGCCCAGTTCTCTCTACAAGACAACCACTTCCACACTTCTCAAGAACAGTTTACTGAGGCTTCCATGTTCCAGAGTCACACAAGTTAACATACAAACTATGAAGTAGCATGAAAGCATCTGAATTGACCAGCATCTTGGTGCTTACCTGTCACACAGGTTATCTTCTGCAGCTCATCCCTTCAACACAGCAACACCCACTTTACTCTGTATCCTAAAGCACCTGTTAGAAAGAACAGACAGAATGCACTTGCCGAGTTCCAGAGACAGGTATCCAGTTCTTATACTGAACATGCAACTAGAAAGTGAGTACACTCAAATCCCAGAGCAGGGCAAAAACTGTATGAGCAATAATACCAGGTTTAACAAACACAGTACAATGAAAACCAACTATACCAACACTGACCTCCTGTAGCACTGATCTTTGAACACCCCAGCAGAGAATGCTGCTGGGTGCAGATACCATTCAGTGCAACACCCACAGTGCTTTTTCATCCACAACTGCTCGTTTAACAGTAAAGCTTGTATGCACCAGTTAGTGTCTACTGATGCAGTTGCCATGCAACCCTGAGGGAAAACACACTGTGGATTTCACCTAACGGAAACAGCAGCTTCAGAATTCTTCCACATTTTTGGCATGGAATTTATTACAATCCTTACTGTGAAGGATTTATACTTCTTTCAAAGTACTTTGCTTGGTTTCCTTTAAACACTGCACTCTACAGACCAGAAGCCAGAAATTTTAACTGCATATAGTAAACTGGCTGAGCTGCTCAGAAATTTAACTCTTTAAACCCCAAACTTTACCCAAGTATTTGCTGCTCAGTATAAAACTATCATATATAGTGATATCTCAGAGATATGGTTTGGCGGTGGTCTTGGTAGTCCTGGGGTAATGGTTGGACTTGATCTTAGAATCGTAGAATCACAGAATAATTAGGGTTGGAAAGGACCTTAAGATCATCTAGTTCCAACCCCCCTGCCATGGGCAGGGACACCTCACACTAAATCATATCACCCAAGGCCTCGTCCAACCTGGTCTTGGACACTGCCAGGGATGGAGCATTCACAACCTCCCTGGGCAACCCATTCCAGTGCCTCACCACCCTAACAGGAAAGAATTTCCTCCTTATATCCAATCTAAACTTCCCCTGTTTAAGTTTTAACCCATTACCCCTTGTCCTATCACTACAGTCCCTAATGAAGAGTCCCTCCCCAGCATCCCTATAGGCCCCCTTCAGATACTGGAAGGCTGCTATGAGGTCTCCACGCAACCTTCTCTTCTCCAGGCTCAACAGCCCCAACTTTCTCAGCCTGTCTTCATACAGGAGGTGCTCCAGTCCCCTGATCATCCTTGTGGCCTCCTCTGGACTTGTTCCAACAGTTCCATGTCCTTTTTATGTTGAGGACACCAGAACTGCACACAATACTCCAGGTGAGGTCTCAGGAGAGCAGAGCAGAGGGGCAGGATCACCTCCTTCGACCTGCTGGTCACGCTCCTTTTGATGCAGCCCAGGATACGCTTGGCTTTCTGGGCTGTGAGCACACACTGCCAGCTCATGTTCATTTTCTCATCAACCAACACCCCAAGTCCTTCTCTGCAGGGCTGCTCTGAATCTCTTCTCTGCCCAACCTGTAGCTGTGCCTGGGATTGCTCCGACCCAGGTGTAGGACCTTGCACTTGGCATGGTTAAACTTCATGAGGTTGGCATCAGCCCACCTCACAAGCGTGTTAAGGTCCCTCTGGATGGCATTCCTTCCCTCCAGCATATCAACCGAACCAAGGTCTTTCCCAACCAAGTTGATTCTGTGATTCTAAATGCAGGAGAACACACCATGTTTGTAAGTTACCTGAAGCTCAGAGAGATGCCATAATGCTGCCTCTTTATCTACAGCCACCAAAACAATTCTCATGCTTTCATAACGTAAGGAGGAATAAGCCATCCAGAAAACTCAAACCACAGGAAGTGTTAGCGATCAGGTACCCGCACAGAAATCCCATGCAATTCATGTTAGTTACACCTCAACTCCCAAAACACACCATCTCTTGACTCTTACCAAGCTTTTCCACTTGAATCATCTTTGCTATTTGTACCAAAACACAAGCCAGTACCTAAAGGAGAACATGATGTGTTATTACAGCTCCCTGGATGCTACATTAACATCTGTCTTGCAGTTTTATCCCACAGAACTAACAGGTAGTTCAATGGGTAAAGCGAAACCACAAGTTTATTCTGTGAGGCATTTCCAACGACACGAACCTACAGAAGAGATCCTATCGGGATAGACCTCAGCACTTCCGGTACTCTGAACTAAAGCAACAGGTAAAAATCAAGCAGACTGAAACTGTCATCTCATACAGAACCTATTGTCTTTTTAACTTGTTTCGAGACACTTGGGGGAAGAAAGAGGGTAAGTGATACTTCATCTTCCCCCTTTGTTAGTGTAACTCCTTCATAGCATTAAAAGTTAATGTTACCTGAAAGGCAAAGAGAATGAACTACAAAAGTGTATACAAACAGAATCCTCTAACTTCCCTGCTAAACATAACTTGCTTGTAGAAATGAAGCTATCAGTGCGAGACGTCAAGCTGATCAGCTCCTTTTTGACTGAGACATTTGTACAAATGGTTTTGGACAAATCAAAGTCAAAACCAGTTCTAAACAGAGTACATTCTACATCACAACACCGTAACACAGTGTAGAAACAAGTCCCTGAAACCCCCCCAAAAGTCACACAGACTTCCCACCACTGAAAACCAGAGCCCTTTCACCATTAAGGAATACTCAGAACCTCATGTCATACTAACCAGCTCCAGAAGAGCCTTCAGATTGCCATGAAATGACATCCGGCGTTTCTTCTGTTATCTTCTCTAATCACATACCACCTGTAAAGGCAGGATCGGGTCACAAACTGACATAGTGTGCACGCAAACCAGCAGAACCTAGAGCAGGGCTTGGTACTCAAGTGGTTCTAACCATCACAAGCACTCCTGATAGCCTATGTGGAATCACGCTTAACGTCTGAATATTCTCCTAATTTCACCTGACAGCTCCTCTTCAATTCTGTTTATTTTAAATAAAGACACATAGTCACCACCTTTGCTTATACAAAACGCTGCATGTTAAATACTCAAGATGCCCAGAATAAGTGCTATAAAAAGGACGCTCGTGTGGTGGGTTTGTTCAGAAAGGCCATTCTCACTCACTCTTTTCAGAGCAGTTGAACATCTTGCCAATCATCACAACAAGCTTTCTCACAGCATTCTCAAGTTTAGGGGGAGAGAAGCTCTGATGTTTTCTAAAGCAACACAGCATCTTCTCAGTTAAGAAGAAAACAGCAAGTTTACAGGCTCACCAAGATATAGCCAGCTAACCTGCAACAGGCAAGGGTTAAAAAGCAATCTGCACACCAGCTTACCAAGATGCTGCTTCAGACCGGACTACCAGGTGGACTCCCTAAAAAGTAAATTGTTGCATCTGAGTAACAGTTTGAAGTTTAAGTCTTAATAAGTTACTAAAATACTGAATGAAGAGTATCTATCATAGAATCACAGAATGGTTTGGGTGGGAAAGGACCTTAAGATGGTCAAGTTCCAATCCTCTGCCATGGCCAGGGACGCCTCACCCTAAACCATGTTGCTCAAGGCTCTGTCCAGCCTGGCCTTGAACACTGCCAGGGATGGAGCATTCACCACTTCTCTGGGCTGCCTGTTCCAGTGCCTCACCACCCTCACAGTAAAGAGCTTCTTCCTAATATCTAACCTGAACTTTCCCCCAGTATGAAGCAGACAGACTGTGGTCCAGTTATGCTATCCGAACGCTAATGCCAAAGTGGGCTTTTTGAAATCAGAGCCATGGCCCAGGCTATCACACCACTGCCAACAGCACCTATCCACTATGTGAGAAACCGTAGTGCTATGGCACAGAGGTACAGCTAAGAGAGATACCAGACAAAGCAAACTCCTATGACATCACATTTTAAAGCTTACAAATATGCTCTAATAATCCATCTACAAGAATGCAGTGCTGCAAGTGTTCTTCCCCCACCTGCTAATTCTACTTCCTCTAGTAGGCAGGATGCAGAATCTAAACAAGCTCATCCTTGGGATTCTGCAGTAGCTGCATTTTCAGCTAAACTGCATAGCTGTCCCACTAAGTGAACCTGTTACAGGTCTCATTGTCACCACTGCAATTAACTATACAGTGAGGAAAGCACAACCTGTTCCTTTTCTAGCCACGTTTTTCAATTCAGACACACAAGTGAGTTGTGTCTATTTGTTGAATAACGTGGCATAACAACTCTTCACAATGGCTGCCGAACAGCTTCTGGTTTGGAAGCCCAGCCAGTTAACCTCAGCAGAAACATGTCACTTATCTGCCATCTGGTGCCTGGATTTGTGTTTCAAAAATCAAATCCCGCTTCCTTGTAAAAAGGCAAGCAAAACCTAAGACTTGAGCTTTTACGATCCTCATCCAGCTACCTCCCCACCTAGAAAAAAACAACTATTTCCTCAATACTTACCCTCAAGTAGATGCTTTCCACTGTGTTCTAGACATCACAGGAATGCCCTTTTAAGAAGAAATATTTTCAAGTAATATCATAGCTCCTCAATATTGCATTTTACAAGCTTTCCAATAAGAAACTTTTAATGTACTTGTTTCAACAGAAATACCAAGTTTAACCAGCACATAAGCATGGAAACCAACGATGCCAGCTGCTGAAATACTGTAGCACTGCTTTTTGAACACCCCACCAGGAAAACACTGCTGGGTGCAGATACCATCCAGTGCATAAGTTAGTCTGGTTACTTGCTGTAGAAATAGTACTTGCCTGAAGAAATCTGATACCCTTAAGCTGAAGTTCAGCAGAAACACAAAACTTACCTCTTTCACCAATGTGTTCCACAGGAGTCCACTCAAGTAACAGAGTTGTACATCAGAAACCAGCTAACAGCCATAAGAACTGAAGCACTCAAAAGATGCTGTGCTCAATCTGCAGAGCCTGGAAAGAAATAGATGTAATTGCACTACACTTCTGCAGATCTGTGACACAGAACCCATGCCCTAGGTTCATCAGTATTTGAAAGAATTTCTGTTTGAACACATGCAAATACTGTCCCTTCATACATGTAACACAACCAATATGTTCATCAGCTGTGGGTTGCAAAAGAAGGTTTTTTTTCTAAGCACTAGGTTCCAGGTTTTTGTCTACAGCAACAGACAAAAACTGAACACGTGCTGGAACAGACTGAATGCAGCAGCTTTTAGTTTTCCACTGCTTTTGAAACTACATTTGAAGCTATGTCTCAGTTTCCTATACAGTGACCATTAGGAACTGTCACCTTTCACTATCATCTCTTCTATTTTGAGACACAGGTGCACTCTGGACCAAAGGAATTGTGGCAAGGAGTTCAGTATCAGATACTCCGCTGTAAGAACGACTTACGCTGTGTCAAGCTGGTGTATTATCTAGTCTGGCACCCACACTACAGCATCAGCCAAAGAAGAGACTATGCTCTTGTCAGGTTTCACTCTTTGCCCGGCTTTAGCTCAAGGATTCTCATGTTACAGATGTTTTCCTGTCCTGTAATCTTACACAGCATTTTCTTGCATGCCACTTCCTAGGCTGTCGTGGAGCCACACAGACTTTGTAACATCCTACAGGAAGATGTTTTAGACATTTAGACAGCTTTAACGAGACGTAAGTGGAAGACTAAGAGCTTCTCTCTGCTGTCCCCATTAACCAGTTAACAGCTTACCTTTTACATCAGGAAAACCAAGTGGCATTTCCTCCTCCAAAAGCACCATAAACTGGAATAAAGAAGAGCAAAGGAATTCAAACTATCAGATATGGTCAAGCAACTGAGATTCCTAAAGCCAAAGGCTATGTTTCAGCAAGCAATGTAACAGTTGTGACAAGCCTGATTTTCATGTGATTTATCCAGTTCTAATCAGAATTGAAATTTAGTTCATTTCTGAGTCACTCAGCAGTTGAACAGAAAAATTCATCACACGAACTGCAGAATGAGCAGGACCCCACATAACACCTTGCTACACCTTACCCTGCAAGAACCCCACTCCTAGATCCAGGATGAGTCTTTCAAGCCATAGAGTATCTCTCAGGTAGATCCCTAAAAGAGTTACATTTAGCCATTAATTTTGGACCAGTATTAAATGTCATCTTCCAACAACTGAAGAGTAGTTTTTACAGTCTTACTCCCTTGAGCTACCAAGCTGCAACTGGAAAACTCCAAACCTTCTTTACAAAGATTTGGGACCCTAACAGAAGCACACAGGGAATGCAACTTGACCTGCTCTAATAATCACACTGAGCACCTACTGTAAATTTCCTCCCACTGTCAACTGTGTTTTGAAGGAAATTAAACAAGCAGATATTAAATCTTTTCCTGACAACATCCCTGTTTGGCAGACTGTTTTTAACTGCTAAACAGCTCTGCTGCTGACAATGATTTGTTATTAAGAGTGACACATATCAGCTTTGCTTTTTAAATCTTGCCGATTCACAAGTAAACTTCTTAGACACTTTTTTATTGACACTGCTACAAAGACAGCCTTGTCATCAAGTCAGCCATCTTCAGACATTACTAAACGTTCACTAGTCACATTCCCAACTGCCTAAAACGCCCCTGGGAGAATATCTGCAACTGGGGCCATGCTTGTTAAATTTCCATCTTGTGCTTAGTCATGTACACATCAGAATTCATTCAGGACAGAGGAGGGCGAGGGAAAAATCTTGCAATCCAAGATACACTGTGCTGCTACAGGTATTTTAAGGTAACTTCTAATTCCAGATTACTGGAATAGATTCAGGAGCACAGAAATTTTCTGAGAAGTTATTCACATGGAACAGACAACCTCAATCACACAAGTCCATTTTATCATCATCTGAATGCATCAACCATATTCTCCAAGAAGCTTTTGTCCCAGTTGACTAACCACTTTGCACTTTTACAGTTGGCACTTGATCTACTTAAAGTTTCATCTTCAACCTTGACTTAGCTCTTGAAGTATTTCACAGCATATCCTGCATTTCCTCAAGACAGAGAAAATGTCAGCTATGAAAGGGTCCAAACTGTCCATTGTAACTCCAGTAGATGTACATGTAAACACAGAACCATAGAACCAACTAGGTTGGAAAAGACTAAGACCATCAAGTCCAACCACTACTCCAGCACTGCCAAGACCACCACCAAACCATGTCACTGAAAGCTTCATCTACATGATTTCTGAATATACTTTTCTACACTGTGCTGCTGCTGTGTACAGTATCTGGACCTTCTTTTCACAGAATCATAGAATGGTTTGGACTGGTCTGGTCCTGTGAATCACTGGTTAACAGAAGCTGAGCTGCAGGAGCATTTCAGCAAGATCACCAGCCACTGAGTCATGGATATTATACACTTGACACAGGACAGCACAGAAGACACTTATAACCTGGCTTTTGCTAAGCTTTTATTTGTTTTGTAACTGTCTCAGACACAAGCCCAATATACTCACCTTAAACTGCATGTGACAACATTGAGTGACCACTGCCATCTCATTTGCCTGTTCACCAACGTAAACCCACAGAAGCCCAAAGTTCTCAGGTGCCGTCATATTCCTCCTCTACTTCAACCACTTAATTTTGCACATTTCTTTTCTGGCTTTGATTTTTTCTTACTGGGGATTTTGCTGCTTAGAATAAAAGAGCTGTTCTCCTAGAAACATAAGACAAAGGGATACACAAGACTAGTTCTGAGATACTTAAAAGATAATATTTTGGTAGTAACTTTGCAAACTTTTAAGAACTCTTCAGAGAATTCTGGATTTCCTAAACATTCCAGCATTATTTCAAAGAGGAGAGAGTGTGGGCTCTCAAAGCAACTTCCTTACGGATTAACAAATCCAAGATTCACAGGTTTCCCACAGTTAACTCTGGATCCAAGATCAAGATTTAAGTACTCAAAGCATCATCTACTAGTTATTTAACCTCTGAAGAAAAACGTTAGGCAGTTTCTGAAATGAAAGAATATTTACTCACCACTATTCTGACATCATGGTCTTCTTGATTATCAGAATTCAAGCTGTCATCATTATCACTGAAATAAAAATTCAAATCAAGCTCTGGACTTTTACAGTTAGCTCTGGACTAAAAAAATCTGTCAACTATTTTCCTACTACAACCCCTCTATTAAGAGAAACCTCCTAATGTGTATGGCAATGCTACAGCTTATCGATGTACAATACTACTACTTCTACATAAGAGTGCTTTCAAATGATGGTTTCTGCAGCAGAATTGCAGCCTCATAAACAGCACTGGCAGGACAGCAGCAGAATAAAGATTCAGTGACAGACATGAACAGTAGTATAGAGATATTTAGGACTGCACAGGCAAACAGGCTAGGATGTCAACAAGCCAGAAAACAAGCAAAATACAACCAGGAAAACAAGGGGATGGTACTCAGCTAACAACATTACACAGCTTTCTTAATGATACTATTATGATATTTCTTAACAGTATCTCCATACTGCCATGAAACAAGATTAAATTCCACTATCATGCACAAGTTTCTCCCAACACTGAGATAAAATCATTTTGCACAATGGCTTCAACAAGTGGCACAGGAAGGACTGGTTCACTAGTACTCATCTCATGTAAAGAGTTCAGCGTCCAGATGAGCTCATTTGCATTTATTCTACAGAACTTTGCTACTTCTGGAGGTTGTACTGAGGTGGGAGGTGGTCTTTTCTCACAACAGCAGTAGAACAAAAGGAAACTACCTCAAGCTGCACCAGGGGAGGTTTAGATAGGATATTAGGAAATATTTCTTCATCAAAAGGGTGATCAGGCATTTGAAGAGGCTGCCCATCATCCCCAAAATATTAAAAAAACACATAGATGAGGCCCTCAGTGACACGGTTTAGCAGTGGTCTTGGCAGTGATGGGGTAATGGCTGGACTTCATGATTTTAAAGGTCTTTTCCAACCTAGTTGATTCCATGATAAAGGACAGGATAGTAGGAACTGAATTTGATATACCTATAACTGTCCCAACATCATATGCTACTGCAAGCAACTGTACTACCTCCTGAATTCCTCAACTGTGCTAAGTAGTTGGTTGTAATGGCTTGCCTAGGACAGAGCTAGCTTCAGGATGCTGTTCTTGAGATAACACAACTAAAAGCAGAACTGATGTCCTCCCCACACCACTGAACAGGGGGTAGACCAAGAGCAAGGGGGGGCTGGGCTGGAGTGTCATGCACCTATATTAAAGTATAAAACCCCAGAAGTCTTATACCACCTAAAAATATAAAGCTAAACTTACTTTGTCTCCTGAATAGGGGAAATTGGGCCTTCGTCATCCAAGTATTTGTGTTTTCGTTCCATCATACATTCTCTTTCCAAGTCTTCACTAGCCTGAAGATCTTTTAAAGCTTTTTTAAGATGTTCTTCATATTTAAGCATTTCAATGTACCGGAAATATCCCTTTAGAGCTGCTTGCTGAAGAAAAAAAAGTAGCAAACACATCAGGCGAGATATTACCTGGTCTAGTGGAAGGTGTCCCTGCTCATGGCAGGGGGTTGGAACTACATGAACTTAAGGTCCTTTCCAACCCAAACCGGTCTATGTCTGACTGCCAATTTAACCTTGCTATTTTTAGAGTAAAGAAATAAATAATACATCTATCCCCCAAAATAAGAGGACTCACCTCATAGCCAAGAACCATCTTCAGGGGAGTATGTTTCTTCCCATAATATTTTTTAAAAAAAGGGAACTGAGCACCTCTGTGTAGAAGCCTTCTCCTTCGCTCCTCAGGGGAGGCAGTCAGTGCTGGCCTCCCCACAGGCATCTGTGTGCTCACATATTTTGACTTCTTCCTCTTCTTCTCTGGGCCACACATGTATTTTTGGCGTGCAGCAGTCTTAAACTTTTTCCGCCGGAAGTGATAGTCAAAAATGGCTTTCAAATCGTATTTTGACTTGTGCCTCTTTGGAATTTCTGATGGTTTTGGTGGACTTGGAGGGGACAGAGAAGAATCTGAGGAGTTTTCATTGTCAGGCACTCCTGTAACAGCTTCAGCTTGTTGCCCTAAAGACTCAGATTTCCTTTTTTGCTTTGCAGGGGCAGTGGAACATTTGGGATGGTACCCACTGCCACCAGCAACAGAGACGTCACTGAGAACAAGAAAAAATACTTAGTTTCAATACAATATAAACTTTTGTGATATATGACACAGGTTCTTCACATGAAAAATCCTAGAGATAAAAACTCACATTTCTGAATCACTGCTGTCCAGCAAAACCTCAGGTGAAGCAGCTGACGATTTACATATGTTAAGCTCATCTGAAGATTCATCAGAAGCAGCATTCCTTTGCCTTGAACACTCCATCTGTGTATTTGTTTCCCATGCATGTATTTTATGAGGTTTTACCTGCCGACTGCTGATTAGCTCTTGGTCATCAGGGCAATCAGTGCTAGAAGCCTGGGATCCATCTGTATCAGTCATGTTTCTGTTTGCCCTAAAAAACAATTCAAGACATTAAAGAGCAGCATTCCCACAACATTCTCCTGGAGAAACTGGCTGCCTACAGCTTGGATGGGTGCATTCTTACCTGGTTAAAAAACCTGGCTGGATGGCTGAGCCCATAGAGTGGTGGTGAACAAGAGTTAAACCCAGCTGGCAGCAGGTCACAGGGCTGCTCCCCAGGGCTCAGTTCCAGGGCCAGTTCTGTTTAATATCTTTATCAATTATTTGGATAAGGGGATTTAGTGCACCCTCAGTAAGTCAGCAGGCAACACCAAGTTGGGTGGGAGTGCTGATTCACTGGAGGGTAGGAAGGCTCTGCAGAGGGATCTGTAAAGGCTGGATCAATGGGCCAAGGCCAACAGTATAAAGTTTAACAAGGCTCACTGCTGGGTCCTGCACTTGGGCCTCAGCAATCCATGCAATGCTACAGTGGCTGAAAGGCTGCTTGGTAGAAAAGGACCTGGGATGTTTTCAACAGCAGCTGAACATGAGCCAGCTTGTGCCCAGGTGGCCAAAACGGTCGAAAGCATCCTGGCCTGTATCAGATGGTGGCCAACAGGGCCCAGGGCAAGGACTGTCCCCTTCTACTCAGCACTGGTGAGGCCGCACCTAGAATGTTCAGTTCTGGGCCCCTCATCACAAGATACCCAGTTGCTAGAGCAAGTCCCATGAAGGGCATCAAAAGTGCTGAAGGGCAGAGCACAAGTCCTGTGAGGAATGGCTGAAGGAACTGGGGTTGTTTAGCCTGAAGAAAAGAAAGCTCTGGGGAGCTCCTATTGCTCCCTTCAGCTATCTGAAAGCAGGTTGTAGCAAGGCGCGGGACAGTCTCTTCTGCCAAACAAGTGATAGGACAAGAGGCAATGCCTCGAGTTGCACCAGGGGAGGTTAAGTTTGGATACTGGGAAAAATCCACTGGCACAGGCTGCCCAAGGAACTGATGTATTCACCACCATGGAAGTAGTCACGACATGTAGGTGGGGCATTTAAGGCCATGGTTCAGTGGTGCACTTCGTAGCGCTGTTTGTGCATGGCAGTAGTTAACAAGACCTTAAAGGTCTTTTCCTAGCTAAACAGACTGCAGACAGCACTGGTTCACCCAAAGCCTGACAAACCCAACACCGAGCAATGTAACAGCCTAACATCAAAGCAGGTACATGAGCAGCAACAGCACTCTAGCTAGGCAGACTGCAGCTGGTACTTACAGTCAGCAGCTCAGTATCATCCACCACCTTTATTACAGCTCTGTTCTTAACATCTAGCACCACACAGTCCCTTCGTAAAGAAGCACAACATATAACTGCCTATTTTAAACGTCTCTCAAAAGAGCAACGATCACTTCTCCAGCACCTCAGGCTAACAAACCGCTCCCTTTCCCCCACCCCGCACACCGCGACTGCCCTCAGCACTCTGAGGCCGCCACCACGGCAGGCATTCTGTCCACGAGCACCCGCCGGGTTACCACAGGGCACGGACATCCGCACCCCTCACCGGCGGCCGCTACACTGCCCACTCCCGGGGGTACCCCAACCGCGGAAGGCCGCACCCGGCCCGGCCCCGCAAACGAAGCAGTCGGCGAGGGTGCACGACTCAATAGCATCGCTGCCACTCTTCGCCTTCACCCACAGCACCCGTTCCCGTCGCCCCAGCGCCGCGGATGGCGGCGGATGATGAACAACCCCCCTGCTTCCCCCTCTCACCTCACGCCTCGCCGCCACAGAGAGCGCGAAATGGCCGCGCGAGAGCTTAAATAGCGCCGGGCTCTCGCGAGAGCCGCGCGGGCTGGCGGGAGGAAGGGGATGGAGTGAGGTTGCCGCCATGTTGGGGGTGGCGGGTGGGGCGGTCCCCGCTCGGGGCGGGCAAAGGCACGGAGCAGCTGTGGCGGCGGGGCAGGTACGTGCGGCCGGGTGCGGGGCTGGGGATCCTCGCGCATTGCTTTTGCAGGCTCGAGCGGTGTGGGGCGGCTCTGGCCATCTCCCCCTTCAGTCGCTCCCCGCCTGGCCCAGGGGGGTCCCGGCTTTCCTTCAGTTCCCGCGCTCCCCGCTCAGTGCGGGACCGCTGCACGGGTCCGCTTCTCCTTACTGCTGCGTTCCCTCGCTCCAGCGCTCCGTGCTTGCCCCTGGCTGCCCTGGCGCCCTCCCCAGGGACCCCGGTCTCGCCTGTTCTTGCCCTTTCCCGGATCCCAGCCTCTTGAGCTGATGCCCCGGCTGTCCTGCCGCGAGCGGGATCTCCTCCCGTCGCTCCAGCTGAGGAACGCAACCTCCGCGGCTGCATCTGTGCGTGTTTTGCTCTTGGTGGCATCGCTAATTCTGTCTTCTCTCACTGACTGTCATTTTGCAGTTTTCCTCTCCTCGTTGTTTCCCTTCCCATTTTGACTCATCTCCAGTTTGAACATAACTCTTCCTTTCTGCCTTCTACCCTCCAAACTAGTTTTAATACAGGTTTTCATACCCTTTCCCGCCTTAGTATCATGGTTCCCGTTTCATCTACACTCTCCCTGCCCTTGATTACTCTTTGATGTCTTCTTCCGTCCTCAAAAAGACAGACTTTTAAAGCCTTTTTAGATGCTTTTCCTCTCCATTCTTGTTGCGCCATCCCAGATCTAATAATCTTACTGTCCCTTTACTATTTGTGCTGTGTCTTTGAAAGCCTTCTGTAGTAATTCAGTGTCACTCCACCCCTCCAAGGTGGATCCTAACTGTTGTCTCCTTTCAGGTTATCTGTCTCCCACACCACACAAACTCCCTTGTGAATACTTGCTTGGGTGGATGCACTTCTGTTCTGTGTCCTTCCCCGTAAGGACTAATGTCTAGCAGTCAGATCAGGTTTATTATGGTACTTCAAGCTTTTCCCACAGGCTTTCCCTCCTTTCTTGATTGTGGTGAACTGACTACTGTCCTTTAAACAGCAGGTGATGGTCTAGGTGTTGTATCTGAGCCTACCTATGTGAACTGTGTCCAGGTCTTGCCTCTGCCTTTTGTACCACAGCAGTTCTAGCCTGTTTTCTTAGTCTGAGACTTTTTCAACCAGTTACCTTGTCACCTCCTTTCTCTGACTAACTGCTCTCTTTCTTGTGTTCTTGAGTGCACACTGCAAGTCTTGCAGTAGGGTTCACTCCACCTGATGGTAGGCTTCTAACAGAGGCACCAATCCAGCCTGTTACATTCTCCTCCACAGCCAGAGAAGGGTGGTACCGGTGGAGATGGATAAGACCAACTAAGATGAGAATTACTATACACAGGTAGTTGTGTTTCTCCCTTTATCTGCTGCTTGCTACAGCAGTAACTGGGGTGGCTGAACTTAGTGTTTAAAGACTTAATGTAAGTGACTGCTCTGATCTCCCACCTCTATTTCTTTTTTTTTTCAGCAGGTTGTTTTTTTTCTTTATGCAGACTTGAGAGGCCAGTGGTGTAAGGAAAGTTATGATTTTCGACAGTCATAACATAGAAGCATAAAATAGTTAGGGTTGGAAAGGACCTCAAGATCATCTAGTTCCAACCCCCCCTGCCATGGGGAGGGACACCTCACCTCACACTAAACCATGTCACCCAAGGCTCTGTCCAACATAGCCTTGAACACCACCAGGGATGGAGCATTCACAACTTCTTTGGGCAACCTGTTCCCATGCCTCAGCACCCTCACAGTAAAGAACTTCTTCCTTATACCTCACCTAAGTAGGACTTCTTTTAAAATAGAAGCTAAAAGTACACAGGAACATCCTTCTCTATCACAGCCCTTTCTAAGAAAATCTCTGTCAGGTCTGGGATTGTAATTGAGGTTTTGGCTTTTTCTTCCAGGGCCTGAGGTCTGGATAAGTGGGACTCATTTTATTTTTATGTTGTGTGCAGCAAGCGTATGGCTAAGGAGTTAATGATTGCTGTGGCTGGGTTATAGGTAGTGTATAATCAGCTGTTCTGCCCTAAGCTAGTGGTTGGCCCTACTAGCTGACTTTGCTGCTCCAAGGCTGACTGTAATATAGTTCATTTGTAAAGAGGTTCCTAAAGTTATATTCAAACAAAACTTTTCGTTGCAGGCTCTGTAGCTGATACTGCAGGTCTTGCTGCTGTTGTTTTCTATTTTGCTACTAGCCTGTTCCCTTCTGAAGGGGGAACCACATGGCTAGAATCAATTGGGGATGATGGCAGAGTTAAGGTTGAAAGTTCACTATAGCCAGTGCTGGAAAAGTAAACATTAACTTAGGGAAGACCTGAGGAGGCAGCCACTGTGCTCAAAGAAGCCCAGTTTTCTTTCAAAACCAACCTGGCTCTCTGCTTGCAAAAGACACAGATGAATCTGACCTGTCTTCGTGAATTGGATTCAACATAAGGTGTGTTTTGCCTACACCCACTTGTAAGCTTGAGGGCTAGCATGTGTAATGCTCTGAGACAGCTATAGAGCTGACAGACACCTCTTCTTCCAAAGCATGTAAGAAAATTAACATTAATATTGAAGCTGTTAGTCTTTGCTTTGATGGCAGAACTGCAATTCTGCTGTTGTCTATTCTTGTGTGAAATTGAAAAGTATAACATTGAAAACAGCCTGTTTTAATCTTTAAACTATTATCCTTGTTGCAGATCAGCCTCTCCTGCAGGGTGGTAGATTGTAATTACTTTTCTGAAGAAATCCGTGCCCATTAGGAAATGGCCAAAGTCGAAAGGTTTGCTTTTCATGTTCCAAGTCTGGAGGAGCTTGCAGGGGGTAAGTCATGCAGCGTGTAACTTTTAACAGCATTTAAGGTACTCTTCAAACTTAATCTTAAAGCTCTTATCACCTCTTAAAGCTCTTAAAACCTCTCCACAGCGTGCAGGACATGCAGAATATTCCTGCTCTTACATACTGAAATGTAAAAAGCACTATGTTTGTATATGCTATTATTTCCTTAAAGCAAACATTGACTCTTCCCCGAGCCCCAAATGATATTCAGGCACACAAACAGCCTTTCAAACCCTTTAAAACTGTCCATGTATTTGCAGATTTGGGAAAGTTTAACAGTTACAGATTGAACTCCTTTACTCGTATGGGATCATCTGCCCTCCTCTACCCTTCTGTATTTCTTTTTCAGGACTACCCAAAATGCAGCTGATGATGCAGTATAGCACAGCAGGTCCTCTTGCTTGAACCTAGTTGACTCCTCTCTTGTAGATTGCCTTAGAACCGGGCTGCAGGAAACATTTTGTTCAGTTTTTCTTTCCAAAACCACCTCAAAATGTGCTCAGAATAACAGAATGGTTGAGGTTGGAAGGGATCTCTGGAGGTGACTTGGTCCAACATACCTGCTCATGAACTTCTTTCCTTGCCCTAGTTATAAAGGCATTGTCCCTCTAGAAGTCTGTCTCCTGCAGCAGATGTACAAAAGGATTTGTTTCTATCAGGATTGGTCCTCAAGTTCAGTGTGCCACTCTCCCAGCTCCGTGTCAGGTTGACATTTCCATGCTTTGAGGAAGTGTGGTCCCAGCAGTACCCTGTGTGGTTCTCAGTGCTTTTCTCACCCAGCAGCAATCAGGCTGGGCCAATAAGCCAAGGTTGCTATAGACCTGTTGGGTCTGCAGAGAACAGCAGGTACTTGCAGTAGAACAGCTTAAAACAGTAGTAGGAAAAAATGAGTTACCAAGTAGAATTTTCCTTTTTCTCCCTGAGTTTGTCCTGAGACCTCCTGTAAGCTGTGACTTTTGTTGCTGTCCAGCTCTTGAGGAGCATTTGAGGAGTGACTGCCCTTTTATTGTCCTTTTCCAATTGCCATAAGGTTGTGAAGTGTATTTGAGAGACCTGTCAAGTACCTTCTACTGACCCTTGTGGTCAACAGCTTGGTAAATCTGCTCCCAAGAAGTAAAGTATGGCTGAAATCCTGATTAGAGAAAACAAAATCACAGGAGAGTCCTGAGTAAATAAGGAACTGCCTGATTTGAGACAACAGACTGGATTTTCTGTTCAAGACATCTGTCAAAGCAGACCCCCAGGCATGAAAGAACTCAGACCTTTTGACATGTTATTTGAAGCAGTGGATGTGAAGGCATTTACACACTCAGTTAAGGTTTGGAAGTTGTTTCCAAAGAGTGCACTTGTGTAAGTCAGAATCCTCCTTGTTGCTTGAGTGACTTTGCAGGTTCTGAGCCTAAAAACATTGATATGAAACAAAACCAAAAGTTCAGATTTGAAGCTGTTCATTATCATCAGCACCATTCGTTATCTGTCTTAACCAGACAGTGGCACTTGCCAGAAAAATCTCCACGTGAATGTAAATGTGACAGACCCATGACAGCAGAAGTTTCCAGAGAGCAGAGACAGCCTGAGATTATAATCAAGCTATTGCAAACAGTCTAGTTAGTATATTTAAAGAACTGATTGTCACTTCAGCTAAAACTTACTGCCTCCTTTGCTCTTTCATGATATTTGACTGTGGTTACAACTGTTTGCTCCTGTGAAGCAAACCCACTGTTGAGTGTGGTTTAAATTTACCCATGTTACTTCACATTGTGTTGTTCCTAGTGCTACTGGGAGTAGTCAGTTATTGTATTTCAATTAAAAGGTCTTTAAAGTTCATAAAATGAATTAGTGTGGTAGCTACACAATTACCTTTACAAGCTTTTGCTCTTCTCTGAAGCTTTGATTCAGGCAACAAGTGCCTACAGACAGTAACACTTAATGGAGTTACTTAGGGTCAGTATAAGTCCTTTAATGTATCTTGCTGAAATAATCCCTAAACAGGTGTATTTATTATTGTTAGCAACTTGTCAAACTCTTGGTAATTTTTCATTGTCAATAACTTTGCCATTATTCTTTATTATAGTTTTGCAGAAAGGGCTCAAAGAAAACTTTGCTGATGCTCAAGTGTCTGTTGTAGACTGCCCTGATCTGACTCAGGAACCCTTCAATTTTCCTGCCAAAGGTAACCACGCATTTCTGTCTTCCACAAAGACTTCTCCAGTTCTTTCTACGTGATCCTACTTGGTTTTGATCTTCTAAAGATTTTGGGAGAGCTTAAATTGTTTTTCAGATAAAGAGTATGCATGAGAGGAGGGCTACATTTTATTTCTGGATTTGATTCCTAGTTGATGTATGAACAAGGACAAGTCACTACCAAGTACTTGTGGTAATTTTCTTAACCTGTGATTGCAATGCTCACTGATTTCATAAGCTTTATTTAATGCACTGAAAAGGTTTTGAAATTAAGTTGTTATCCTCCAGATGGAGAAATTCCTTAGGCCCATGCCAATCACTGTCTGAATCTAAGGAGTTACACTTCCATGCATTTTTAAATTCTTGTCATTCTTGTATGCCAATGAAGTAAAACCATCTTATTCTGAGTGGCATTCATCTTCTCTGACATTAGCTGCTCGGAAGACAGACATGTCAGCTGTGCTACTCATCTGAGTTCCCTCTGTCATCAATGTATTGAAAGAAACACCTCCAGAAGGTGATTCATCACTTCTTAAAATGCATCCAAATAAGTGAATGAATTGTCCCAAGAGCTGGACATCCAGCTTTGCTGGAATTTTGCAAGTGGAGTGTTAGTGGGGGTATCCGTTGTGTGGTGAGGGCGTCTTAATGGAGAACTGATGAATGGCAGTTGTTGCCCCCTGTAATAATGTTTTTGTGCTTCACAGAACGTTAATTTAATAACAGGTGTTAAATTGAATCCTACTGTGAAGCATTTTATGACTTAATGTCATAGACTCCTAGAATCCTAGAATAGTTAGGGTTGGAAAAGACCTTAAGATCATCAAGTTCCAACCCCTTTGCAGGGCATCTCACACTAAACCATGTCACCCAAGGCTCTGTCCAACCCGGCCTTAGTGTAACACTTTATGTAAGCAAGCTATGGAAATAGTGTTCTCAAAGGGGTTTAGAAGCTTGAGGAAGCAGTTCTTTGGTGGGTTAGACTGCATGCTCATTTAAAATTATTAGGGAAAGTATTTTTACCAAGCTAACTAGCTGTATCTTTCCAGGAATCTGCGGAAAACCTAGGATAGCAGATGTGGGAGGTGTTCCTTACCTCATACCTGTTGCACGGAAAGAAAAAGTGAGTTTTTCCTGTGGCTGTGGGGTTTACTACATTTGTCAAAAGAAAAGCAATATTTTGTAGAAATATAAACAAAACTAAGGACTAATGAATATGATAAGACTTACTTTCAATGGTTTATGAGATTGATTCTGATGTGTGTTAAACATAGACTCTGTCACGAAATCTTACACATTGTAGCAAAAATAGCAAAAATGGTTGGTGGTTCATCTTCTCCTGCCCTCAAATACAAGACAGTTTTGGAAACATACCACCTGTGGTAGCAGCCATGGAAGGAACTACTAAACAAGAGGCTTGTCTGCATGTTTATATGTGGTTTGCTGCATGGCTGTGATCTCAAGTCACGGCCAAGATTCCCTCTAAAACCTGGCTGGTTTTGCATTTTCAGGCCAACACTGTATTTGCATTACTGTCCTTTTCTAAGAATATCATGCCTCCTTTCTGAGACCTCACCCCATCTCTCTCTGTATGATATTCCCTTCCATTTGACTTGTTTTACACAAATACAAATTCCAATAAAAACAATAATTCAGGTTTTGGGTGGAATGGCAGGGGAACATACAGGCAGACTCCACCTTTCAGAAAACAAATGGACATGTACCTGATTTGTTACTATCAAATGTTGTGCTGTTCAGAAACTGTGTTCAACCTAATTATCAAAAATACTAATGAGGGCCTTGTGAATTAAATGCATCCAGAGGTTACAGTGAACAGAATGGCAATTCCTAATCGGAACACCACACCAAAATCAAAGGAGTGTTTCTCTTTTGCAGGTTTATGATCTAAATACAGTTGCAAAGGACATAGAGCTTCCTGGAGCTTTCATTCTTGGAGCTGGAGCTGTTTCATTTAAGGTTCTTGGAGTAAATGCTGAGGTCAGTAAATGAGTGTGATAGTTCTCAATGAATTCATGGAAGTATCATAATAGTAAAATACCATGATGGGTATTTCCCATTTACAACAAAACATTTAATAAACACCATTCATGCCAAAAGCACATAAAACACATCAGCAAGAATTCAAACGAAGGCCACCTGATGAGGTGCACACTATTGAGATAATAAAGCTTAATCTTTAGCTTGTAATTCCCCAGGAAGTATGGGATTCATAGAGTCATAGAATAGTTAGGGTTGGAAAGGACCTTAAGATCATCTAATTCCAATCCCGCTGCCGTGGGCAGGGACACCTCACAGTAAACTATATCACCCAAGGCTCTGTCCAACTTGGCCTTGAACACTGCCAGGGATGGAGCATTCACAGCTTCCCTGCGCAGCCCATTCCAGTGCCTCACCACCCTCACAGTAAAGAACTTCTTCCTTATATCCAATCTAAACTTCCCCTTTTTAAGTTTTAACCCATTACCCCTTGTCCTATCACTACAGTCCCTAATGAAGAGTCCCTCCCCAGCATCCCTATAGGCCCCCTTCAGATACTGGAAGGCTGCTAGGAGGTCTCCACGCAGCCTTCTCTTCTCCAGGCTCAACAGCCCCAACTTTCTCAGCCTATTGTCATTTTACTGTGAAGAGTGGAAGAAATGTGATTTTTTGAAACTGACCTGACCAGAGGATTTAAAAACAAGATTTAGAAATGCTTTGTCAAAGTTGCTGGTAAATGCCTTTGAAATACTCCCTGGTTTTTGCCCTCTTGGGTGGCTTTGTTCTACCTTGTAAATTTTAAAGATGCCACAAACAAAATGGTCACCTGCAGGAGAGGTGGGAGACAAAAACACCTGCTGTCAGAGTCTTTCCAAACGTAAACCTCTGGTCTTGCCATCTCCTCATGATATATTTATTGGTGGATGGGATAATCCATGTCAGCATTAAATTCGGGCCATTATAATAGTGGTTGTTACTGTACACTGAGAAAGTACTACACAGAATTCCAATACTTGCATGCAGGCCTCACATCTCAATCATTAGACTTTTTCTTTTCTTTACCAGTACCATTAATCTTCACATGACATTAAATTTAGCTGTACAGAAAAGGTAAGACTGTTTTCTGGAGTTTTCAATTATATTGTAATATTAGTGCAGTTTTCTTACCAGTACAGACCTCATTCTCTCAGATCTAGGTGACGAATGATATTATTACTTGGGATCATGGTCCAAAGCTTAAATTCCATTTATGTGAGTTCTGTTCATTTGTCTGACTCTTTACATCTTCTTACTGACTTACACTTACGTGGTCTTTTTTTTTTCAGCTTATCCCTATTGTTCAAACTAAGAGTGAAAAAAACCCTGCTGTAAATGGGAGCTATGTTGCTCAGATAAATCCTGCAGATAAAGGCTGCCTGCTTGAGAAGTACAGCAGTAAATACACTGACTGTGAGTTTGGGCTCTTGGCCAACCTTTATGCCAGTGAAGGCCAATCTGGTAAGGTGTGTACTTGGATCAAAGGTGACTTTGCTTGTGGAGTTTTGTGGCTGAAGGGAAACTTACAATTCAATGTTCTCCCATTGGTTGTCTGTGATAATAATAAAGTAGTAATTTTGTAAAATGAATATCCAAATATAAGGAACTGATGTCAGTGAACAAGAGGAAGAATTGGTGGAGACAGAAAGGAGTTTGGATTTTTTATCAGTATTGGTTTACTGAGCTCTTCCATCATAAATCATCCATCCAAATCCAGTCCAATGTAGCAGTGATTTACAGTAACGGTTGTACAATGCACTTGTGTAAATCAGCTCTGGGCAGTTGTCTGATTTTTTGGAGAAGTGCTTCCCTGAACACAGCTAGTGCAAAGAGGTATGGGCAGAGTCAGAAACCTGACAGCTGTATGGAAACTGAGCAGTGTTCTCTGTTCCCAAAAGTTTCTTTATAACTCTTGAGAAAAGAGTGGAAGCTAGCTGGTGGACAGAAAGGGGTTGCTTATATCATTGTCTCATGTAAGGGTGCTGGGCAGTAAGTCATTTACTCAAACACAGGCAAAGCCAGCATTAAACAAACAGACAGTCAAGAAGGAGAGTTGGTCAGGTGCTGGAATGATGCAAGTAGAGCAGCACTTGCAGGGAAACACATTCTCAACAATTCCTCTTGGTTTATAAGCTTGGAACAGCTTCAGAGCAGCTTTCACAGACCTTTGCAGACTGTTGCAGCCTGAGACAGCAGTGACAAATTAACTTTATTTTCCAGGTCATTGAAGTGAAAGCCAATGGAAGAACTGGGGAACTGAACTTTGTGTCTTGTCTGAGACAAATTTTAGAGAAACAGTATGGAGAAAAGCCAGTTGGGATGGGTGGTACATTTATCATTCAGAAGGGGAAAGCCAAGATTCACATTATGGTATGTTGTTCTCAATTCAGATAACTATCCATCAGAAAACAGATGTGTAAATCAGGGTATAACATCTTAGTGCCTTGACTTTTTTTTTTCTATTTTTAAATGGATATATAAACTGTTAGGATAAGCAGTGCATTAAAGTAAGGAGTTGATGTTGCAAAAGTATTACTCAGCCATCATCTTTGCTTTTGAAATCTGTAGGCACCTAAAGAACTGCAGAACTACTGTAAAATTAAATACATGAAACTGTACTTATAAGAAGCAATAGACTTTTTTTTACCAAGTAACCAAGCTTCTAAAATGTACCAGGAGGAGAATCCTCACTTCAGTAGTTATCCTGTGCAATGAAAGAAGCAATATTCTGATCAGTTCTGTTTCTAGCAGAAACACGGTATTGGCCACTGCTAGGCTGCTTTTAGTCAAGAATCAGGGACTGTAGCAATAGGACAAGGGGTAAATGAGTTTAAACTTAGACAGGGGGAGTGTTAGATATAAGGAAGAAGTTCTTTACTGTGAGGGTGATGAGGCAGTGGAACAGGTTGCCCAAAGAAGTGATAAATGCTCCATCCCTGGTGGTGTTCAAGGCCAGGTTGGACAGAGCCTTGGGTGACATGGTCTAGTGTGAGGTGTCCCTGCCCATGGCAGGGGGGTTGGAACTACATGATCTTAAGGTCCTTTCCAACCCAAACCATTCTATGATTATATAAGAACAAATGCGAGTAGAATTGTGGAGAGGGGAAAAGTGAGGTAAATTTGTTAGAAAAAAGGTATCTTGAGACAAGTGTCTTCCTTTCACTTACAAAGCTTTTATTTTGCTGTAGCCTCCAGAATTTTCTGCCTGTCCTCTGAATACCGATGAAGATGTGAACAACTGGCTCAAATTCTTTGAAATGAAGGCTCCACTGATTTGTCAGCCAGTAATAGTTTCCAGAGATCCAGTGAGTCTTTCTCATTTCTGAGTGTAAATTGAGACTTGTAATGAATTTTGTCTTGGATGTGATTTTCCTTTTAAGAACAGGAGTGTGTATATATTGCATACATATTGTATATATACATTGTATATATTGTATATACCACCACTCCTAGGGGTGGTGTAATGAAATACAAGCCTATCATTTCTATCACTGGACAGAGCCATGAAAATGGAATAGAGGGCTGGAGCACTTCTGTGAAGACAGGCTGAGAGATTTGGGGTTGTTCAGCCTGGAGAAGAGAAGGCTCTGGGGAGACCTTAGAGCAGTCTTCCAATATGTAAAGTGAACCTATGAGAAAGCTGGAGAGCAGTATTTTACACAGGCAGGTTGGGGATAGGGCAAAGGGGAATGGCTTTAAACTGAAAGAGGGTAGATTTAGATTAGACATTCGGAAGAAATTTTTCCCTGTGGGGGTGCTTAGGTGCTGGCACAGGCTGCCCAGAGAAACCTTGGCTGCCCCATCCCTGGCAGTGTTCAAAGCCAGACTGGACTGGGCTTGGAGGAACCTGATGTAGTGGAAGGTGTTCCTGCCTGTGGCAGGGGGTTGCAACTGGATGAGCTTTAAGGTCCCTTCCAACCCAAACCAGTCTGTGATGAAAAAAGTAAATTTCAGCAAGATTGACACCAAAATTTGGGGGCTTTCGGGGTTTCTAAACTCTCTGATGTCCTATGGTAAGGCTTTGTACAGCGCCTCTTCTTTTGTCTCATTAGTTTCACAAGCATCTTGCAAATTTTCAGTGCTTAATAATTGGAGCAGGCTCTGAGAGCTGTGGAAATCTGCACCTAGGAGAGGCTACCCCAGGACTTTTGAATACTGTTCACATGGATATGTGTTCACGGGCCTTTCTATGGTGACAGGGCTTTGACCTGCGTGTGGAGCACACCCACTGCTTCAGCCACCATGGGGAAGGAGGGCACTACCATCAGGACACCAGCCCCGACAGTGTGCAGTACCTGGGGTACTTCCTGCCCGCCGAGCTGCTCTTCCGCATCGACAGGCCCCAGGAGACCCACCTCATCGGGAGAGACTGAAGCTGTGGTGACAGCTGAACCTTTCTACAGTACAAATGCTGATTTTTTAAACGCTTTTAATTATGTACAATTATCAGAGTCAAGAATAAATACGGCAGCAGTAAAGAGATGGCTTCCTCATTTTGTCAAAGTGAGAAATCTGGAGTGTATCTGTCATTGCACTTATGACTGTTACGGCTCCAAGAAGGATGCAGACCCGTTAAGAGTGGGTCTGGAGCAGGAAGGGAAGGCGGCCGCTCTTGTAGCGCTCCACGTTAATGACTCCCGCAGAGCAGCTCAGCTCCGCCGGTGCCGATAGCTACCGACCCCTCGGGTCGGCCCCGTCTTCTCCCGAGCGCCCTCCGAAAACAGCCGAACCCGCCCGGCGCTGGCCGCGTCCCTTCCCGAGCGCCGTCCGGAAACAGCCGAACCCGCCCGGCGCTGGCCGCGTCCCTTCCCGAGCGCCGTCCGGAAACAGCCGAGCCCTCCCGGCGCTGGCCCCGCCCTTTCATCGGCCCGCCCCCCCGCGGCACCCGTAGTCGGCGCGAGGGTCGCGCCTGCCCCGCGGTCGGAGGTCGCAGCAAGATGGCGGGCGTGCCGGCCGTGCGCATCAGCATCGAGTCGGCGTGCGAGAAGCAGGTGCAGGAGGTGGGGCTGGATGGCAGCGAGACCTACCTGCAGCCGCTCTCCATGTCCCAGAACCTGGCGCGCCTGGCGCAGCGCATCGACTTCAGCCAGGGCTCTGGCTCCGAGGAGGACGAGCCGGGTTCGGCTGGCCGCGCCTGGGCCGAGCCCGGCGAGGCGGAGGATGAGGAAGGTGAGGGGCTGCGGGCCTAAGGCTCCCAGTCAGTCGGCCTGCGGCCGGAGCTCTCCCGCCGGGCTGTGGCTGATGCTTGGCCTGCAGCCCACTGGTGCCTGGGCCTGGCGTCTTCCCGTGGGTGCCCGCGATTGGCGGTGGATCGCGATATTCGTGATCGAGTCCCAGTAAATCACTGTAGTAGAGTGGAAAAAGGTAGATGCGGGTATAGTGCTGATAAGTTGTATTTCATGTCTTTATGATCTCTCTCTGGTGTAAGGACAAGCCTTCCACTGTATGTTTTTAAAGTCTTTTGTTTCCTTTTTTTCTGTTCTGCTTTCAGGGTTGGTAAAGTTTCAGCCATCCCTCTGGCCCTGGGATTCGGTGAGGAACAACTTGAGAAGCGCCTTGACTGAGATGTGTGTGCTGTATGATGTTCTAAGCATTGTGAAGGATAAAAAATTCATGACTCTAGATCCAGTTGTGCAAGATCCCCTTCCTCCAAAACAGGTATGCTGTACCTAGTTATATAGCTTGTGTGGCTTGATACTAAGGTTTTATTTCAGAGGGTATTTTTTTGTGTATGATGAATGTGCGGTTTAGTCAAGTGTTCCCTGTGTTGTGCTGGCACAGTGCTGGATGGGTGAGGGTGAGGCTGATTTCAAAGGCATCCAAATGTGATTTATGGGTGTATAATGCGGGTGTGAAAGTAATCCTAAATAAGTTACTGAACATCCAGCAAAAAAAGTTATTAGCCACAGGATCATAGAATGGTTTGTATTGGAAAGGACCTTAAAGAGCATCCAGTTCCAGCCATCTGCCATGGGCAGGGATGCCTCACACTAGACCATGTCACGCAAGACTGTGTCCAGCCTGGCTCTGAACACTGCCAGGGATGGATCATCCACAGCTTCTCTGGGCAACCTGTTCCCATGCCTCACCACCCTCATAGTAAAGAATTCCTTCCTTATGTCTAACCGAAGCCTCCCTTGTTGAAGTTTGAACTCATTACCCCTTGTCCTATTACCATAGCTCTTGGGGGAGAGTCCCTCTCTGGTATTCTTGTAGGCCCCCTTCAGATTCTGGAAGGCTGCTAAGACGTCTGTGTCAGTGAGCTTTCACTAGCAATAGTTTTTGAGACTTGAGGTGCGAGTGGCTTATTCTCTCTTTTTTCTGTGACTAGAATCCTCAGTTTCTACAGTTGATTTCAAAAAAGAAGTCCTTAGCTGGAGCAGCTCAAATCCTGTTGAAAGGCGCAGAAAGATTATCCAAATCAGTAGCAGAGAACCAGGAAAATAAGCGACAAAGAGACTTCAACTCTGAACTGCTGAGACTGAGACAACACTGGAAGCTGAGGAAAGTAGGAGACAAAATTCTTGGTGATCTGAGCTACAGAAGTGCAGGTAAACAAGCAGAACAAGCAGAGCGTCTTTTGTTTTTTTCTAGAATGGCTATTTATACTTCTGTGTGTTTTTTTTAACTGGAAAACCAGATAGAATAGCTCTAATAATAACATAATTTAAGGCAAGTTTATTCTAATCATGAGACAAGATTGTAAGAGGAGGGAACTTGTTTTATTATCAGGAAAAATCTTGTGCCATCCTTCAGCCAGAAAGTGATTTCAAAGGCTGTGTAGGTTTCTACTACAGATTGCTTTGCAGAAACAATTCTGTACCAACAATATAGTTGATCAGTTGACAGGTAGACCTTGTAATCTTTGGCTTTTATCTACATTTGGCCTGTAAAGCACTTAAAAAAAAATGAGGAGTGTGTTGCATTTTCCTGTGAACAAAGATCATAGAATATGTCAAGTTGGAAGGGACTCATCATCACATTTTAGGTAGTCCTGCTGGGACTACCTACATCTAAACCATGTGACTAAAGAGTGTCACTGAAGGTAGTAACTTAAATCTGCCCTCTTTCATTTTAAAACCATTCCCCCTTATCCTGTCCGTTTGGCCCTTGTTAAAAGTCCGGCTTTCTTGTAGTCCTTTTAGGCACTGGGAGATGCGCTAAGGTCTCCCCAGAGCCTTCTCTTCTCAAGGCTGAACAAGCCCGGCTCTCTGAGCCTGTCTCCTTAGCAGAGCGGCTCCAGCCTTTTGAGCATCTTTGAAGCAAGTCCAGAGGAGGCCACAACAGGTCCACATCCTTCTTATTTTGGGGGCCCAAGAGGACAGAGGACTGCAGGAGGGGTTTCATGAACTGACTAGAGGGGTAGAATCACCTCCCTGGACCTGCTGGTCGTGATGCAGCCCACCATGTGATTGTCTTTCTTGACTGCAAGCGCACACTGCCGTCTCATGTTGAGCTTCTTGTCGGCCAACACCCCCAAGTCCTTCTCCTCAGGGCTGCTCTCAATCTGTTCTCTGCCCAGCCTGTATTTGTATTTGGGATTGCCTGGACCCAGGTGAAGTACCTTGCACTTGGCTTGGTTGAACTTCATGGGGTTGGCATCTGCCTACCTAACAAGCATGTCAAGGTCCCTCTGGATGGCATTCCTTCCCTCCAGCGTATCAACCGAACCACACAGCTTGGTGTCATAGGCGGACTTGCTGAGGGTGCATCAATCCCACTGTCCATGTCACCAACAAAGATGTTAAACAGCACTGGTTCCAATAACAAAGCCATACAGAATGCCACATGTCACTGGTCTCCACTTGGACATCAAGCCATTGACCATAACTCCTTCAGTGTGACCATCCAGCTAATTCTTTATCCACCAAGTGCTCCATCCATTGAATCCATGTCTCTGAAGCACAACTATGGAGTTTTGGAGACTTAGAAAATACATAGTCTTCCAAAACAGATGTATGAGCTTCATGTTTTCAGAAGATGCTTTATACAGAGTGTGTATGTTCTTGTCTTTCTTTCTTAGGTTCCCTTTTCCTTCATCATGGCACATTTGAGGTGATAAAGAACACTGACATTGACCTGGATAAAAAGATACCTGAGGATTACTGTCCTTTGGATGTTCAAATTCCAAGTGATTTAGAGGGATCAGCCTATATCAAGGTTTGCCAGAGAGACTTTAATAATGTAGTTTGGGTTTTGTTTTGGTATTTGTGTGCTTGCAACAAAGAACAAACATCAAATAACGTTCTCTCTTTCATCCAGGTTTCTATTCAGAAACAAGCTCCAGACATTGGTGACCTTGGGACAGTTAACCTCTTTAAGAGACCCATGCTAAAACCAAAACCAGGTATAACTAGCTGTATGTTTTTTGAACATGTTCTCAAGAAATGGGTTTGTGTACAGTGTTTATTTGAAAATCTTAGCATATAGTTGAAACAAAATTACTAGGATTGTGTTGTAAGTATTCTGGAGCACCTTTTGTTAGGTATCGGGAAAAATTTCTTTACTGTGAGAGTGACAGAGCACTGGAACAGGTTGCCCAGGGAGGTTGTGGAGTCTCCTACATTGGAGATATTCAAGACCCGCCTGGACAAGTTCCTGTGTGATGTACTCTAGGTTACCCTGCTCTTGCAGGGGATTTGGACTAGATGATCTTTTGAGGTCCCTTCCAACCCTTGGGATTCTGTGATTCTGTGATTGGAAGTTAGCATGAAACCAAAAGCAAACTGAGGTATTGTGTTTCATCCAGTTACATCCCATTACTTCAACAAACTGAATGTCCAATTGTTCACTCGTAACTTTGGCCAAAATGTGGAATTTGTTTCTGTGCCTCATTTGTTTTCTCTGGATCTGAAACTGCTGGCATTATGTGCACTCGTTACCAATAGCTCACCTGGCAGGTGAGGATTGAGTCATTTGCTATGTACCCTTATTGAAAGCTGTACTTTTTTGGGATTAAAATTTCATCCTTTACTCTTCAGGATTAAAGGAACTGACAGGGGTTTATTTCACAATGGTCTGTGACACAGATACTTGTGCTGTCTTGACCATAGACAGGATGCTGTACTATACAGATATTTCATATGGTATTGAGGGTACAGCATAGAGCTTATGTGCTTACCCAGACCAGAATCTTCCAAGAATTTGGGCCCTATAACTCCTGTGAAGGCACATACATGCCCTTACCATTATTTGGTGGTTCACTTTAGAGTGAATTTAATAAAGCTAGAAGTATCATTGAAAGTAAATTACAACTTAAGCAGAGCTCACAAAAGGTCTGGAAATGTCATGGACAGTTCCAGTTGGGAGCTGCAATTCACAGTATACATATATGTAAGGTAACACTAATGCATTTTTCTGCTCCATTTGGACAGAAGCTACTGACTACTGTACCTTAGCAATTACTCATAACTACTGAAGTGTCTGGTATCTGAACAAAAAGGTAGCTTTTTCTTACCCTTTCCTTGTATGAACATTGGTTTATATTTTTCAGGCTCTCCCCACTGGCAGACAAAGTTGGAGGCTGCACAGAATGTTCTTTTATGTAAAGAAATCTTTGCCCAGCTCTCACGAGAAGCTGTTCAAATTAAATCCCAGATTCCTCACATTGTTGTGAAAAATCAGATCATCTCCCAGCCTTTCCCAGGTAGGAAACTTTGTAAGACTTCTTAACCTGTTATTAGCTTAAACATGAACTGAAATTCTGATTGGTGAGACCTTTTTAAATGCTCTGCTCTTAACGACAACAAAAAAAGGAACCTTGTTTTTTCAAAGGTTTTGAAAAATCAGAATTTCCCAGAATGGGAATTTTGGTTGCTAGTTGTAGAAGTATCCAATTAATGCACTTTGGTTTCTAATTTACTCACATTTTATTGTGTGGAGTTTGGATTGTTTTACTTTGTGCTTGGTTTTTGTCAGTAGCACTTAAAAGCTGTCAACTGTATTACAGGGAGAGGGTGAGCAGGTGGCTGTGTGGTGCTGGACTTAAACCACAACATGTGTGCACATTACAGTTTGGAGCTGTGGATAAATCAGTGCTGCTGGATTGGGTGCAGGTGGAATTTAAGACTTGAATTAATGGGTCTTGAAAAGAAGAGAGGCCAATACTTTTCAGTGAGGATAATTTAAATAGCATGAAGGTGGCTCAGAGTTGGCTGGTGAATCCTCTGTTCTTACAAGGGGTACACAGCTGATGATATCATGTGAAGAATATGTTTCTGGATTGCTTCAGATTTATAGGATGGTAAATCATTCCTTCTTTGGGGAAGGAATAGGGTCCTGAAGACTCTTCTTTTTGTTTGGGGTCGAGTCATAGAAAATGATGTGAAACCTACCTAGTAGTGAGTAGCTGGCCTGTCAACACTTCAGTCAGTGGCGAGTCTTACCTGCCTTTGTTGCTGTGCTCTCCAACATCATTCTTTGATTTTCTGATTATGGTGAGTACTGGTTGTAGAAATATTGATTATAATACATGAAGAAAAGCAGTTCTCAGTAGCCACTGTGGAAATTGTCTGTGTCCTGATATGTTTTGTGTTTTTTAATCTGCTTTGTACAGGTTTACAGTTGTCTATTTCTCTGTGTCACTCTTCCAATGACAAAAAGTCACAAAAGTCTGTTTCCGAGAAACAGAATCCTGATGATCATCTTTATGTTCTGGAACATAATTTGCATCAGCTTATCAGAGAGGTAATGCATTTATGGTCAAGTACTGAAGATGTTTTGGGCTTTTGGAGTCTTCTACATGGCATGCAGCCCTGTTATAACAACAGGGTGCCACTAGAGGCCAGTCGCTTTCTATCCATTGGTGTGAGGCACCATTCTGTTCAGTTCTAGTGTGTAGAGGTAGTTAGGGAGTTCCAGTTAATGCTTTCATGGAATGCCGGTTCCTTACTTAACCTCAGGCCTGGTGTTCCATTCAGAAAAGCTGTGCAAGGTTTTACCAGTACAGCTCATCAGTTTCCCTTTTTCCTTTGTGTCTAATTGGTGCTTGTCAGGTACTTTAAGTGAGCATCAAGGAAGAACAATCGATGACCATAATAACTTTGCTTCTTTTGAGGTCCACTTTTTTGCTTCAGTGTCTTAGATTCAGAAGGATGTGGGGTAGGAAGCTGAGCTTTCGTCTATTCAGGAAAGGAGCATAATCTTAGATGCAGTTGTGAAACCATGTTCCAGAGAGTGTTCATCTCCTTAGAGGCACAAGTCATGCAGTCATGTGGACTAGTCTAGTGTTCCAAGCACTGAACTGGGTTTCCTGAGCCCAGCGCCCAGCTCTGTGAGTTTCCTTTCTTAACTTGGAACCAGATGTTAATTTTTTTGTACCCCTTTTTATTTCTAAAATAGTTCCTTTATTTTTTGTTTGACTATCCTGTCTGTCTCCAGAGATGTGTATGAGGCAGACTTACTAGTAGGAGCTACTGCCATACTACCAAACCTTTGTTAGCTAGCACATGTTTTTAAACATCACTTCCCATAAGGTTTGAAAGGGATGCATAGACAGGGGAGGCAAAGTATGAGTGGAAAGCTGCTTTAAAGTGCTGTCAAATTTATAAAGTAAAAATGTTGCACTTTTGGAAAGTATGTATATGTAAAACACCTGACGTGAAGCAGCATATTATAGTATATATATTCTTGCAGATGCATCATTTGGGCACTTCCTTTCATAACTTTGTTTGTTGCAGTGTCACAAGCAAACCCTGAGCTCAACAGTGATGCCACATCCAGCTAGTGCACCTTTTGGCCATAAGAGAATGAGACTTGCAGGACCCCAGGCTTTTGATAAAAATGATATCAGTTCTTTACAGTCAAATGAAGGCCTTCTGGAAAAGATAATAAAGCAGGCAAAGCACATCTTTCTGAGACGCAGGTAGGTCACAAGCTGTTCTTGTTGCAATTAAATGTACCATTATGTAGAATACAATTGATTTTTTTTTCAGTGTTCTTAGAACTAGTAGCTACTTCCTTCACTGTTAAAATAGTCTATTTTTAAGTACTAGGAACCAATAACACATCAGGAAATACGAGCAATAAGCAGTTGGCTAGTAAAAAAGAAAAGGAATGGGGTTTCTTAGAGATCTCTGTGACAGCTCTCACAGCTGCTGATAATTGTCCCTACTTTTCTGAAGCTGCATAAATCTTTTTTAGTATTCTTTCCTGTGCAGTAGCTCATTAGCTCATTCTAAGTAATACCACTTCAGTACTGCTGCTGAGTGCATGTGACATGTACCAAGTAAACAGGTGCTCCATTAGCACCAAAGTGGTGCTGAAGTAGAACTTTGTTTCACACAGTTTATTAAATTTCCTTTTTTATCTTTCTGGTGTGCCACCAAAAGAAAACCTAACAAACTTATAACCTCCTCACTTCCTTTAATCCAGATAAGAGCTCAAGCTGTCTAGATAACTGTACATGATTATGTCTTTATCTTCTAGAACTGCTCGAACCATAGACAGTCTGGCCAGCCGTATTGAGGATCCCCAGATTCAGGCCCACTGGTCCAATATAAATGATGTTTATGAATCCAGTGTTAAAGTTCTTATAACTTCTCAAGGATATGAACAAATATGCAAGTATGTATGAAAGTGCCTGTGCCTTTCTAGTTGTAGAAGCATGCAGCAGTGTCAGAGCGTGTTCAAGTTGGGTTTTACAGCTTTAGGTTCTCTTCAGGCAGACAACTAGGAACCCCTTATTTCTGTGTGAGTGTTTGGTTTTGAGTTGTGGGGGAACAGCCACCCTAAGAGAATCTTCACCCAGTTTAAACTTTAAGGAAGAAACTGAAGTTCTTAACCAGCACATTTCCCTTTCAATGTGGGAATTGAAGGTGAAACTGGCTGTTTAAGGGAGGGTGGGTTGCTTTGTATAGAGATAGATGAATATAAGGTATCTTTGTATGTGCTGGATTCTGAACTTCCAGTCTGGTCATGGACAGCTAGTCAGTGCTCAGTCCTAGCTCTGTTGCATAGCTACTGAAATGTGGAACTTATGTAATTCATCCCCTTAGTTACACACTGTGTCTTCAAAATAAGAGATTTCATATGCCAGAAATGAATGCATGCTGACCAGCAGTGAATGATCCAGTGTCTTCACAGTGGATGACCCAGCTGTTCTTATTACATTTTCTACTTTGAGCTTTTCTACTTTGACCCAGCTGTTTTTTCTACTTTTCTACAGCCCTCTCTGGCTGTGTACACACTGTGGAGCAGACTGTGGTCATTGGTGCGATTTGCAGTCTTAACTTCCAGAGTACCTGTTCTGCCCAAGTGTTGGCTGTAGGTTAGAACAAGCCCCAAGTACACACCATTTTCCTCTGCTCCCCTGCAAGAAAACTCGAGCACAGTGCCATGCAGGAGCTGTGAGGCCCCTCAGGAGGTTCCTTGACCTAAGCAAGCAGTGGACCATATGTGGGAACAGACCACAGAAGATGTTCCCTGCAGTAGAGGGAGCTATTATGAGGGGTGAAACTGAAATATTTAGAGTTGCAGCCTTATTCCATAGGCTTTGCACTATGCTCATCTTAGAGTTGTCTGGAGGAGTTCTGTGCTCTTAGTTTCCTGTTTTCTTAAGGAAATGTAATGCATTTTGAACAAATGTGCATCTTGTCTTCAAAGATCCATTCAACTACAGCTGAACATTGGAGTTGAACAAATCAGAGTTGTGCATAGAGATGGAAGAGTTATTACATTATCCCATCAAGAGCAGGAATTGCAGGATTTCCTTTTATCTCAGGTAGATTCATATACATTCTTCTTCCTTTCTTGTAATGTTTGGGAAACAGAAGAAGTTAGAATCTTACCTTTATCTGTGTAGAAAAACTTTATTTAAAGATAGTGAAAATAGGAAGGTAGGTGACTGAATTTTTCAGTATGTTTGTGTAGTGTCTTTAGCAACTGAAACTAAAATACAATGCCAGGTTTTACTAAGGTCAGTAGTAATAATAATTTTTCTCCTCCCATTTGAAATACATTTTTTTATGCTATTCATCATGAGAACACTTAAGATTTTTGCTTACTTCAGGACAAGTCAGTGAGAGTCATAGCAGACAATAAGGTACTCAATATATGAAACTTACTGCAACCAAGACCTGTCTAGAGATCTTAATGAGCCCACAATTACTGTGGTTTCAGCATTGTCTTGTTAATGTTCACTTTGCATCAGCCATTACTAAATCAGCTGATATTTGAATGAATATGAATGTTTTCTTAATTGCTTAGAGCAAGCTGCTGGTTTTAGTTAGAAGTGACTGTGTCCCTACTATGCATTATAAATAGTCAAAGTACAGGTCTTTAATAACAGTGGTTGACCTGTTGCAGTTAGTGAAACTCCACGACACAGAAAACAAGTTGAAACAGATTCTGCTGAAGGCACCTTTTTGGTGAAGTGTTTTCAGACTTGTTCACAGAGAACTGCTGAACAGTGCTAGCTATTTCTTTGTTACAAGTGTGAAGTCACGATACAGAAAAATGTTAGCATTTAAACTTCTAAGCTGTTAAAGCTCAATACTTGCACTTGAGCATTAGTGGGAATAATCAGGCACCTGAGAACCACAACTTTTCTTTCCCAGAGTGTGCTGTGAGAATAATATCACAGATTTTATATATTTTTCCAGCAGAAGTCTCATTTCCATTCAAAGAAAGAATTATTTCCAAGCCCTGTTTGTATCACTTGAATTAGTTCTTGAGACCTAAATAAAGGCTTTTGTAACTTGAAAGCAATACTTAAATAAATTGCAGAAGCCCATATAGCTGTGAAAGATTTATCTAACTGCATAGTGTGCTTAATACAGTGGTCTTCTCTGTGTGCAGAAGAAAAGAAGTTGGGTAAAACCAGGAATCAATTATTTCTGTGGCGTGCAAATACTGACCAGAAGATGAACCTCTTGTTACCTTTCAGATGTCACAGCACCAAGTCCATGCAGTTCAGCAACTTGCGAAAGTTATGGGATGGCATGTGCTGAGTTTCAGTAATCATGTTGGTCTGGGACCGGTGGAGAGCATTGGCAATGCATCAGCAATAACTGTAGCATCACCAAATGGAGACTATGCCATTTCAGGTAGTGTCTTCTCTTGCGAATGTATGGAAAATCTTAACATTAAGTGAATTCTACAGGGTTTGTATGTCTCTTTCTGGGAGAGTCTCTTGAATTTCATTGAATAATGTAAATTTATAGCAAAATATTCTAGAAGCAATCTCTTTTGTGTATGCAGTTGACACCTAAATAGTATCAATACTTTGCTCAGTAAGCCATGTAATATAAACCTGATTTAGTTTACAAAGGCTTGAAACTATTTCTTAGAATTAGCATTGAAAAGCCAGATTACAGAAACCATTAAGATCCTGAGAGAAGGGAACAAGGCAAACAACACCATCACAGCTGTGGACTTAATGAAAACAAATGTTGGTCTCTTCAGGGATCTTCTTGGAAGAATCCTATGGAATACCATCCTATGGGGTGGAGGGAAAAGGGGTGTGAGAGAGTTGTTTCTTTTTTTTTTCCTAAGTATCACATCTTTCAGGTTCAAGAATGGCCATTTCTTTGTGCAGAAAGTTGTGCAAAGGTGACCAAAGATCTGTGTGTATGAACAGGGAGCTCATAACTAAACTCATGACATAAAAAGGAAGCTGCAAGTGATTATAGGCAGGACCAGTTACTCTGGAAGATAGACTATCCAAACATGCATTGATGTGGATAGGAAGGCTAAAGCCCATCTGGAGTTGAATCTGGTGGGGAATGTATAGGGCAACAAGAACTTCAACAGGTAGGTCAGCAGCAAAAGGAAGACTAGGGGAAATATGGGCCTGCTGGTAAATGGGGAGGGGACCTGGTGGCACAGGACATGGAGAAGGCCAAGGTACACAATGTCTTCTTTGCTTTCATCTTAAGACTGGACTTCAGGCATCCCAGGTCCCTGAGACCCATAGGAAATTTTGGAGCAAAGAGGGCATACACAAGTTCATGGGACCAGGTGGGATGTATCCATGAGTGCTGAGGGAGGCGACTTATATCACTGTAAGGCTGTTCTTGATGACCTTTGAAAGGTCATTGTGATCAGAAATGATTCCCAAGGACTGGAAGAAGGTAGATGTCACATCCTGTATTTAAGAAGGAGAATCTGGGGAACTAGTCTGGTCAGCCTCACTGCAATTACTAGGGAGATGTGGCAAAAGCCAGCCCCATGAGCAGTTTACAAACTGTTAAGGAAAAGGTGATGATAATGATGGGGAGTAATCACCATTGATTTATGAAGGAGAAATTATGTTCAATCGGCCTGATTGTCATCTCTTTGTGGAAGGTTGGCTTGGTAAGTGAGGGAAGAGCTAACTGTTATATCCCCAACTGCTTATGTAAAATACAAACACAGACACGCACCACCACCCAACATCACAGCACAAAAACCTGTCCAAGCCAAGTCTTGTGGAATTTTGTGATTAAAAGTAACACCTATCCTGAGTGACTCCATCGCTCTCCATCTGATGTAAATCCACTAGAAATATCTTTTTGGTCACGGTTTTCAGCAGAATGGTGGGAATACATCCAAGGTAAGATTTGGCCAAGAAGCCCTTTGCCCTTCCTAGCATCATTAGGGAAAAATAAATGCGTTTGTAAGCTGTATGTGTATGGGGGTTATGTCAGATGTTTCTCTGGTGTGCTCTGACCAGAACATGCAGTGCTAAAGCAACAAAATCAGAGAGAAATGGGAGACCAGAAGGAGAAAATTCAAAGAGAAAACATTAATAATAATTAAAAGGTAATTTCCCTTGTTTGCTTTCAGCATGTTTGGAATTGAGTAGGAGTAATGTATAGCATACATGAGGAAGGATGTTTAATATGAGGAATTCTTACAGTATAAAAGTGCTCACACAATCTCTGTTCATTACAGTGCGTAATGGCCCAGAAAGTGGCAGCAAAGTTATGGTTCAGTTTCCACGGAGTCAGTGCAAGGATCTTCCCAAAGGCGATGTGCTGCAGGACAACAAGTGGAATCATCTTCGAGGGCCCTTCAAGGAAGTACAGTGGAATAAAATGGAAGGGCGGAACTTTGTCTATAAAATGGAACTCCTGATGGCTGCCCTAACTCCGTGTTAATAATCCATCTGCCTCTCCCTGCGGCTTGGAATCATCACTGAGCTGCATACAATCACTGCTGAGCAGCAAAGGGAAATGGGAGCTATAACACAATGCAAGAAAGCAAAGCCAAATGTATTTCCTGTACAAATATGTTCATTGTACTGTTTCTAATAAAACTTTTTTCAATAACATCTAAAATAAACTTCTGGGAAGGTTCGTTTCAGCTCTTTCTTTGCAGATTGCTGTCTAAAGTAGCAGAGCTGAGTCACTGATGTATTTTTCTTTTATTAAATCAGTTCAGTAGTTCTTTGCTATATGAAAGGTGTCTGCTCAGAGTCATTCCCTTCCCTCTCATGCTCCTACTTTTCTCAGCAGATCTTTTTGTAAGTATTACTGAGAGATGAAAATTACTAGAATGGAATTGTGCTATTGTGAAGCCTTAATGGCTGGGACCACAAGGAATGGCTGTCTTGGGGGAAGCTAACGGACTCGTTTGATGAGAAGTGGGACAGCAGAGGAGAAGCAGAGCTCTCTTGTCAAAAATTAAGGCTAAAGAAAGCTGGGTGACATTCTTGAGCTGGAGTTTGAACATGGATGTGGCTTCTGGGTGATCCATTTCTTTTTTGAGAGATACATTTGATGGCAATTCTTGAGAGCGCTACGAAGTCACAGCTTTTGGCAAACATCTTTCTGATGGCTACAGGTGAGCCTGTGCGGTTGCTGGTTACTTTGCTTCTGTTTTCTGTCCTTGTTTTTTGCAGGTATGTAGAAGGAAGGGTCTTACTCTGCTTGCAAGACTCTGACAATTGGAGTTTGGGTATGACATTTCTAAATTCATGTCCGGATAGCAGCAGGTAACTCACGCAGTACCCCTTGCATCCCCACAGATTGGTTTGTTTGCTTGTTTGGGTTTTTTTCCTGCACTGTCGTTTATCATCTGGGGAAACAACAATATCCTGAAGATCAGCTCTTGAGTTCTTTGAAAATAAAAGTAGTCGCATTTTTGTCTCTTGGTTGTGCTTGTAGCCTTCTTGAAGCTTCTAGTAAGGTATTGCACAAAGCTTTTGTTTGATGATTAATTGCTAAAGATCTTTTCAAAACCTGTCTGTATGAACTGGTTCAGATTTATGTCCATATTATGTGTTACAAAGTATGAGCAAATATGTATACAAGAGAACATTTCACACATAGAATGCTTGCATTGAACATCATACTTTGTGACAGTTGTTATTTTGCTGTATTCTTGAGCAATAAAGAGTAGTAGTAGGAAATAATGTATTAAGCAACTGCTTGTGGCAAGCTGCTGCTCAGTGTCTATCCAAAGCAACTGTTGTACTACTGTTGGTGTTTGCCACTGTGGAGCATCAGTTCCTTGAATATTTCAGTTCCTTGAAGTACCTGCTTCTGTGTGGCTGAGCTATGAGAGAGAAAGGGTTTTCCTTTCAGGTTTCAGTGAGTTTCTCACGATATCTTATAGAAAATGAAAAAGTGCTGGTTGAAAATACTGTTTATTGTCTTGAAAGATGGGTGAATCACACACAACCCCTGTGATGCCAGATCTTGTATTGCTTGACTAGCCTATGATTACAGGTGGAGAGGGGGTTCTTTGATGAACAGTTCAGCCATCAGCTTGATGCATCTGTTCATGCATCTGATTATAAGAGGCTCTTTGGACTTGACAACACAACAAATCTTCTCTTACTAATAATTAGAAGATGAGTGTATGAAACTTAAGTGTATGAAACTTAAATGTGTCTTTGCACTTCACTGTTCTTAACCTAGTTGACAGGTCTGCATATAGTGATAGCCTTCTCTTCAAACAAGCTCTTCATTACCAAGCAATAGGATCGCTTTGGGGCTATTAGGATCTCGCACTTGCAGGATTTGCCTCCTGAAAGGAAGCAATGGATGCAAGAGGACTTGTGTTGCAGAAGTGCAAGCACTGAACATTAACAGTGAAGACATTTGTCAGGGTTTCCAGGCCTAGATGAAAAATGAATAAAGAATTATTAGGGGGACTTGGAGAGTCTGTCTTTTAGTGTTGAGTACACAGGGATTCCAAGTTTCAGAATGGAAAATGGACTGATTAGGCTTCTAACAGAGTCCTGTAATGCTTGGTAGTGCATCTTCGAACATGAAATGAAGACATTAGTGGATGATTAAGACCTTTGAAATTGATTGCCAAAGCAATCTTGTGAATTTTGACATCTCTTTAATTAACATTTAAAAACAAAATGCCTTAATCCCTTTGATCATTTGGAATGCTCTAAATATTAAGTTTGCTGCTGTTCTGCATGTTACAAGTGAAGTAAGAATAGCTATTAGTTTCTAAACTTCCATTTTAACAGCTCGCCGTAAGACTTTCAATACTTCAGGTACCTCCAGTGTAGCAAGAAACTGCTGCAGACAGCTTAGCCTCGTGGTCTGTATATTAAATATTACTGAGATTAATAATGCGTACGGACAAACATCAGTTTCAGAAAATGGGAGTATTTTATAAGTGATCCTACCTACATAGTGAGCCTGCTAAGTTCTGGGTAAAATGTGTGGGTGAGGAATTGTCTATAGGCAAGCAGTACACAGGCTAACTGTACTGTATGTCCTCACTGAATATTACTTAGATGCCTGTTGTTCATCTAGGATATTGCTACCTAAAATTGAGGTTGGCACCAGTGTCAGTAGCCAAGGATGGGCACCAGAAGTTGTATCCTTAGCTAAGCTGGGAGAGGGAGAACAGCGGTGCTAGTGGGAAACCTCTCGCTGCTCTTACAGTGCATCTTCAATTGAAGATTTTTATATGGTCATTTCCTACTTTGATCCCAGCTTTCAAATTTTGGAGTTTGAAAGTGATCTCTCCAATTCCAGCCATGCATTCCAATGGTCATTCATGTCTGTATACGTTTCCTGACTTTGCCTTTGGCAATTACACTATTCAAGTCAGAATTAGCAGACAGTAATGGTGTTATATGTAAGCTGTACTTGACATGCTTTCTAAATAAGTGTAGCAGAGCACCTGCTATATCCTCACCTTAATGAATAACTTCATATTCAAGTGCTAACAGTGATGTAAAAAAGTCTAGATAAACAGAAAAAATACTAATGTTTTCCATATGCTATATGGATACCTCACAAGTAGTTCAAGCTTAGTGATTGAAACAGACGTAGTTGCAACTTCTTTTGTGTTGTCAAAGCTTAGTTCAAAGATACAGAAGATCAGGAGCACATACTTAAAGTGAGGAATTAGAGCAAGCTGCTACTTTGTCAAGCTGCGCTGTAGCAAGGATTTTTATTTCTGTTCTTTGATTTCCCACCTTTTGTGACCTGCTCTCAAACAGGAAGGATGCAGGAAGCAGCAACCAGCTGAATCTGGTACCTGAATTTATGAGTTGGTGGGAGGCCCTTTGTACTGCAAAAGACTGGTTAATCCAGGGATGACTTTTTCAAGGTACTGTGTACAGGCTGCTTTGGAAAAAGCCTGTTTGGTGCCTTCCTCCATCATTATGCACTTGGTGAGAAATTCTCTGGCTTTCCATATCTGACCCTTAGTACCTCTGCATTATAGTCCCTGCCTAGAGGGGAAGCTCTGTCAGCCTGCCCTGTGAAAGGTTTGCAGACAAGTGAGCTGAAGCATTAAGAGGCAGTAGCAGCAGTTTGGCTCAAGAAGCCATTGGCAATCAGACTAGTCCGTGGTCTCTTATGTTTTTGAGGTTTATTTCACACTGCAAAATAGTTCTCATTACAAAAGCAAACCAGGATAATTTGGAGCTCGGCCAGGTCAGTGCTTTCTCGCTCACAAAACCAAACGTTATTCCAGCCAGCAGATCTGCAGGTGGAGAATGTAAGTGCAATATGCAGATTCAAGAAGACATTAGTTCAATCACTTCATGTTTTCTTACAACGTAGGAAAGCAAAGGCAGCTTCTCAACAAGAGCAACTTCAGAACTCTATTTGTAAATAGCAAATCTCTAAGTAATGCTGTATCATTTTTTCTTCCCAGATAAGAGTATTTGACAGTAGGTTTGCAAAGGACTTGACATCTTTCACAATGAAACTGTTTTGTGTTTTGCCACCCCTCGTGTGTGATGTCTCAGTATTTCATCTGACACCTCTAATCACTATAGGCAGTGTCCTCTTCAGTGCCTGTGCGTGGCTGCTTGTTTAACAACCTCCTATAGTCGTGTCATGAAACGTGTGTTAATATCCTGGAGCAGTGCAAACACTGGGAAACGTAAGTGGGGAACTTTGACCAGCTCGGCGTTGTTTCAAAGGCAGTTTTGTCTCATGAAGGTTTGGAGTTTGTGTTCATTCAGGAAATTCCATATGCCCCAAACTAGCAGCAGAGGCGCAATAAACAGGATTCAGTCCTTGCAATTAATTTTTTAATATGATACTGTAATTAGACGTTAAATTTATTATGTTGAGGGATGCTAATGGCTGCTCTGTCTGTAATAGGAGACTTGCTGTAGCCAAAATACAGGAGTCTTTCAAGACCATGATCATTTCCTTTCTGGGTTGCTCTTGGAGGCTTAGTTGGTTGGTTTTAAGAGTGGTAGAGGCTGTAGATTTTATTAATGAGCCACAAAAATGTGTTCGTGCTCAGCATGAAAGCATACTCTTCCTTCCTTTGACCTTGGTTAGCAGAGCTGAAAACCTAACAGGTCAAAACAGCTCCATCAGACACTGCTGGTTTAAAGTCTAATGAGTTTGCAAGTCAGGATGTTTCTACAGCAGCCACAAGCATGTTACCTTTAAGGTTTCTTCTCCCTTTCTTTGCCAGTGCTTTTTCCTGAGGTAGAATTGTTATTTTTGCTATGAGACAGTCCTTGGCTAACACTCAGTGGTTTCCAATTCAATCTCTTCAGTTGTACTTGCTGCAAAGAAAAGGGTATTATTATTGATTGGCAAATGCATTGGAAGGCCAGCGTTCCAAAATTAACAACGCTGTGTTAATAGCTGAGACATTTTGAACTTTTTAATATTAGCTCAAGCTTACTCATCTGCAATTAGGTTTTAAATATACCATTTCAAAGCATTTAAGTGCACAAAGAGTCCCTCACAATCTTGAAGTGACACTGGTTTCTTCTGATACAAGACTAAAGGCACTATGAAAAGTCCTTATACCTCTCTTCATGACTTCTGAAAGGAGGGCTCTGATAAGGTGAAACTGAGGCAGACGATGGATCCCTGCTTCAGATTGTGTTCTGGGAGATGACAGAGCAAGTTGCCAGAGCTGTGGCTTTCCTGAACTCTGCCAGATAACTGTGTTTGATTGGGCTCTGTAGGAAGATTGGCTTTAGCTGGAGGAAGAGGCTTTATCCAAACAAGAGCTGGTGTATTCTGGCACGACAGCAAAATTTTCAGTAGCTACAGAAGGGTGTGTGCACTGTGAACACAGCAGCAGCCCTTACATCTGTGCGTGAGCAGCAGAAAGGAAGAGGCAGCTCGAGTCGAATTCATCTCTTCTCGTACTAGGCTTTGCAGAGTTGACACAAAGTCATGAGGCTTAAGACTCTTGAGTATCTGCATTGGTCTTATAAAATACTGATGCTTAGGCTGCTTGTTGTAACCTAACAGCACTTACAGAAGAAATACAGACCTTTTACCTATAGGGCAAGAAACCACTAATGGATCTGCACTTATAAAGAAGGGAGGTGAATGCCTGAAATGTTTTGAAGTGGTAAAAGAAACCCCCTGTCCCAAAGATGTGCCCAAAGCTTGAGCCCAGGCCGGTAGCTTGGCACCTGGTCTTGCTGCCTGGGCCAAATATCCCTGCTTGTGGCTTGGAAATGTCTTCCTAATATGTGAATCTTCCTTTCTGTGCAACCCTGGAGTTCCCTTGATCTGCTTTTTATGATGGGTGTCTTTAGTGAGCGTAAAGAGTCTGGGTTTGATGTTAGTCAGTGTTCACTGGAGTCCACAACTGGACCAAATACGAGGACAGATGAAAGGGGTGGTTTGGGAGGAGAGGGATGGGTGCAGCCTCCATGAAGTGAGGTGAGGCCACTCCGAATGGCTTAGGAGATACCCTTCAGTGCAGACCCTGAGAGCACTACTGATGCTCTTGACTTTGTCTTCTCTCCTCTGATGGGGGGTTATTGCAGCTCTGGCCTTTTCTCCCTAGATTTTGCAGTTAGCAATGTTGGGAAGTGTTTTATAGTTTCTGATGTAAAACATATAAGGTGGGTATCCAGTGGATTGTTATGCAACTAAATACCTATTATTCAGTCACTTCAGCTAGCAAAGAATTGAGCAGGGTAACTGAGCTGAGCCCTTCCAGGCTTGTTTCTCAGTGTCCCTGCTTAGCACCTTTATGGCTCAAATCACAAGTGAACTTTAGGGTCAAAATTCAGACTTCAAAGCCCTATACCTTGACTGCATTCTTAGAGAGATACCTGTTAGTTTGTGTGTCATCTTCTTCTGAAATAGATGCAGGGATTTATTACACAGCCACATGAAGCAGACCAAAATGGCAGATACAGCAGCAAGAAATGCAAAGAGAACTGCTACAAAATGTAAATCTTCATAGATAATCTCTGCAGGGAGGAGAGAAAAAAGTCATATTATTAAATTGATTATGAGCAGATTCATGTTTAAACACTGGGTAAAGCCAAGAACTCCCATCTAGTTTGTACCGTAAACGTTGACGATGATGGTGCCGTAGGTGTTGGTTCCGTGCTCCTCTGTTACAGTGATAAAATAGTAGCCAGCATCTCTCATGCCCACATTCAGGAGCTGTATAGAGCCGTTTTCAAAAGTGGTCACTCTGTCCTTGTAGGCTGTGGATACGTTGACGTAATTCCCACTTTTCCACTCAACGATTTTGGTGGTGCCCCAGGTTGACACGTGCTTCCACTCAATGGTGGCAACACCTCTGCAAGAGTATTCAACTGAGAGGAGGATGTTCTGTGCTACTGTTGCATTGATGTTGGGTTGTGGGACAACTAACGATACCCCTCCAGGAGCTGAAAGAGAAAAGAGGGTGATGGGTGTGGAGATGATGCTGCACCAACCGTCCAGTGCAGGATGGGGCCTACCTATCTTGGTGACTGTTTTAAGAGAGGATGGATTATAGAATCATAGAATCATAGAACAGTTAGGGTTGGAAAGGACCTTAAGATCATCAAGTTCCAACACCCCTGCCATGGGCAGGGACACCTCACACTAAACCATATCACCCAAGGCCTCGTCCAACCTGGCCTTGAACACCGCCAGGGATGGAGCATTCACAACCTCCCTGGGCAACCCATTCCAGTGCCTCACCACCCTAACAGGAAAGAACTTCTTCCTTATATCTAATCTAAACTTCCCCTGTTTAAGTTTTAACCTGTTACCCCCTGTCCTGTCACTACAGTCCCTAATGAAGAGTCCCTCTCCAGCATCCCTATAGGCCCCCTTCAGATACTGGAAGGCTTCTATGAGGTCTCCACGCAGCCTTCTCTTCTCCAGGCTGAACAGCCCCAACCTTTACATACCTCCTTTCTGCTGATCATAAAAGGAAGAGACACACTTAAATTAAAGACTACAGATTTTAATCAGTGATAATAATGAGAAACTTTTCCATTATGTAGGACAGGTAATTGCATGTATTCCAGTGTTTGGATACCCAAGCAGAGACAGTTTGGAAGAATCTTTTGGGGTAAGGGAACATAACATTGAAAATTGAGCAATGCTTTTGTATTTATCAGTAACTGGCTTTCCTTTAAAATCCTGCATTTAAGTGTGAAGTTTAACCACCAGCTTTCATAAAGGCAGCCAGTTACACGCCATTGCAGATGAACCACATGAAATCAAAGGTACGCATTCCATGTGAAGTCAGGGGCTTCATGTTCCGGATGATTTCCAGACAGAAATTCACTTGAAAGAATATTTAAGTCTCCTCTAGTTCCTACTGATGTGATTCTGGAACCTTTCATAACACTGTGAGACTCAACTGGCCATCTAGATTAATGCGTAACTGTAATAACTTCTGCTTGTGTGGAGGTATTTCTCCATGAAACTCAGTATCAACACCAAACATTTGAGTTCCAATTGGCACTAATATATATATATTTAAATAAATAGTGGCTTGTTTGAGACACTTGGCTAGAGACTGAAATCCTGTTATCTACATGCAGAAATCAAACCAGACAGAAGGCGAATAAATCACAGAGCAAGCCTCAGTGCTGAATGCCTTTCCCTGGGTTGTCTTGGAGCAGCTCACTCACTCTCCTCTTGTGCTGTGGAGACTGCCTGATGGCAAGAGCAGAATGGGGAAAGTAATGCAAATGTCTAGGACCCAGTGGAGAGGGAGGATAAGACCCTCAGTTGTGCTGAAGGGACCCCTGGGGATGGTTCTGGAGGTTCTGCAGAGTCTTCAGGGAAAACAATGGTTAAAAAAAAGCAAGGAAAGAAGAATCTCAAATGGGAATAAATTGTCTTTAAAAATCTTACCCCAAAATAAGCCACCCCCCTCTCTCCCCCCACCATGGCCAAAACCCCAAAGCAACCACAAGTGGGGAGAGATGGATGCATGAACTAGAAGCTAACTTCACTCTTTTGGGGATCTGTAGCAGAATTCAGAAACTCTACTGGTCGAGGTGAGGCAGGGAAGCTGGAGAAGCCAGTTTGATTCCCAGGTCCTCACCGATAGGACCAGCCTAAAGCTATAGCCACTCTTATTTTTGTAACTGGGGACTTAGGCTCTTTCCAAGATAACACCCCTGGGATTTGCCCTTCATGGACATCTTGTGTGCATGCTGCCAAGGCCTCTTGCAGGGACGTGACGCTTTCCAGGAAGCCCAGAGCATCCTCAGCTAAGCTGCAGCTCAGCCTGTGTGCAGGAGAGACTCACCAGAGCCCTGACAAAGGGCTTGTGCCAGCCGCAGAAACAGAACAGATGGGAACTTCTGGTAATCACTGCAAACTGTTCCAATTGTTTTCTGCTCCATGTGTTTGTTTGGAGGCCTTTTGCACTGTTTCTGACCAGCCAGGAGCTGAGTGTCTCATCACAGTGGCTCTTTTATGTTTTGATAATGGCACGGATTTGTTCTGGATAGGTGATTGCAAGGTAAAGGCAAAAAAAAAAGACACAAATAGAAATCCTTCCATCCCTGTCCAGCGCACGAAGCCAAACAAGGCAGTGCAATATCTAACCATGCAAAAATGGTTTTAATACACAGTCTGCCCAGATCACCTGAACCGGTCTGATCCAAACCGAGCTGCGCAGCCTGGAGAGCAAACATCCCCCCGGCAGCGCCCTGGCTTGCACAACCAGCCCCTTCTCAGCCGGTAAAACACGCACCGAGGAGAAGCGGTGAGTTTGGAGTTGCTGCACACTGCTCCTGCGCTCCAGAGCATCGGCCTGGCCCAGAGCCGGAGCGGGAAGAGCGGAAAAAGTGGGAAGAGTGGGAAGCGCGGCTCCGTGTGCCTGCCGGGAGCGGGTGGGGAGGGCCGGCCCCTTTGTGCAGGAGCCCGCGCATTGGGGGACAGCGCTAAAACCGAGCTCTGCTCCTCCACCTTTTGGTGTCCTGCTTCTGTGTCACCTTGATGATGAAGAGGACGCGGTGTCAAACCAGACCCACCGGTGGCACTGCCCACCCTGGTCCTCCCACGAACCTCGCTGGGAGCTGCCCCGGCCACGCTCGGCCCGCGGGGGTGCAGGGTTGAAATCCACCTCCCTGCCGCCTTTCCAGAGCCAACCGAAGCCCTTCGGGCTGGTCAATCGGGACGCGCTGCCTCCTCCATTCCTTATCCCCTCCGCTCTTGGAAAAGCGGGGAAGGGTGGCGGCTGCTCGGGATCTCGCCCCGCTTCCCGGCTCCGGACTGGCACCGCTTCCTCCGAGCGGGACGAGCTTTCCCCGACCACTTCCAGCATGAGGAGAGCAGCGCTGCCAGCCTGACACCCGTACCTCGTCCCCATCCCCTTTCCCAGCAGATATTCCCAGGCACTCCCGGTCGGGTTAGGAAGAGCCCCCTCTGGGCTCTGCACCGCCCGCGCCAGCGCTGAGGCCGAGCCGACGGTAGTGCGGAGAGGAGGAGGAAGAGGAGGAGGAGGAGGAGGAGGAGGGAGGGGGGGGGGGAAGCGGAGGGGAGAAGGGACGGAGGCGGACACTTACTCTGCAGAGCCCACCCGGCCGCCAGGCAGAGGGTGACGGTCCCCACGACGATGCCCCGTCCCCGGCAGCCCTGGAGCGGTCTCATCAGACAGAAGCCGGTGCCCCAAGGGTTGCATTTAAGCGGCTGGGCCGGCCAGAGCGGCCCGACCCCGGGGGCTGCCCGCCCCAGGCCTCTTCCTCGCTCCCTTCCCTCCTCTTCCTCCCGCTCCTGCTCCCGGCTCCCCCCCGGCTCCTGCCGCACCGGCTCGGGCTCTCCCACGCCTCACACCCCGCGATCCTCCGATACGGATTGAAGATGCAATTGGCTGAGGAAGGGAAAGCGCTGCCCGGCCGCCTGCCATCGCCCAGCCAGGAAATGAGCGGTGATGGGCGGCCGCGGGGGACGAGCCCAGCGCTGGGGCACTCTGCCGAGGATGCCCTTTTGTGTGTGACTGCCAAGGAAACACGCACCCGCGAGGGAAATGTCCCTCCAGGGTGTTAGAAATGACTTCATTGCCCCGGGGAGACTGGTGCTGCTGCGGGCAAGGCGGCGGCTCTGGGCAGCAGCTCTGTGGCTTCAGGGGCCATCCCTCATGGAAACGAGCCTGGTCCTCATCCCACCATACCCAGCACAAGCGCTGGGTGCTCCTCTCTCCCTTCAATCGTCTTCCGGAGAAGGTGCCCAGAAAGGCCTGTCCTGATTTCAGGAAGGCACAGGACAGCATGAGTGAGGGGGAAATGTGATTAGAAAACATGTGAGTGCCCCGATCCTGAGCATCCATCCTCGTGTCAGGGGCGAATGCTGTTGCCCAGAAGCCATATGAACCCCAGGAGAGCCACCCCCGTGACTGGGAGAGAGCTACACACCAGGGTAGCCCTTCTGCAGATCTTCCATGCTCTTCTTCCTCCCATTTCCCCCCCCTCAAGTTCTCTTTAGTAGAGTATGGGTAAAGGAGACACCTTGGTGCACTGGTCAGTACGGGCTGCTCCAGGTGGGTGAGAGGAGAGGGCAATGACCCATGCAAGGAGGGATGGATGGGGTCTGCCAGAGCCCCATCTCCCACTGCCCTGTATGGGCTGGTGCAGGTTTCCCTTTGTGCTGCCTGTCTGTGAGGATGACGGGGGGGTCCCACTGGGGTTCTGGGTGGCTGAAGCATGGCCCTGGGCAGGGGACTCAGCAGAAGAGAGGCTTAACACAGGGGCTTTAGAAGCGCGACACCATCATGTGCAGCCAGGTCAAAGCCTCTGCTTGACATTAGAGTTTCTTATGTTCTTAGAGGGGACTTCTAGGCCTTGGGTCAGGCCTTGGCAAGAGAGGGTGAGGTCTGCTTGTACTCCAGGGGCCATCTTTTATTAGGATGCAATAAAATCTCCAGCTTCTCTGACATATGGTGCATCTCTTGAAGCTTCAGCAATGGGAATCAGAGGCAGAGACAGCAGGAGAGCCTGCAGAGGCCACCTATGAAATGCTTCCCCTCCACTCCATCTATCTGAGCTGCTCCTGTGCTTTGCCAAATCCCCTCTGCTGTATCAGGCCAACACTGTGCCTGGGTGTCCCTTAGAATCATAGAATAGTTAGGGTTGGAAAGGACCTTAAGATCATCTAATTCCAATCCCCCTGCCATGGGCAGGGACACCTCATAGTAAACCATATCACCCAAGGCTCTGTCCAACCTGGTCTTGAACACTGCCAGGGATGGAGCATTCACAACTTCCCTGGGCAACCCATTCCAGTGCCTCACAGTAAAGAACTTCTTTCTTATATCCAAACTGAACTTCCCCTGTTTAAGTTTTAACCCATTGCCCCTTGTCCTATCACTACAGCCCCTAATGAAGAGTCCCTCCCCACATCCCTATAGGCCCCCTTCAGATACTGGAAGGCTGCTATGAGGTCTCCATGCAGCCTTCTCTTCTCCAGGCTGAACAGCCCCAACTTTCTCAGCCTATCTTCATACAGGAGGTGCTCCAGTCCCCTGATCATCCTCGTGGCCCTTCTCTGGACTTGTTCCCACAGTTCCATGTCCTTTTTATGTTGAGGACACCAGAACTGCACACAATACTCCAGGTGAGGTCTCAGGAGAGCAGAGTAGAGGGGCAGGATCACCTCCTTCGACCTGCTGGTCACGCTCCTTTTGATGCAGCCCAGGATACGGTTGGCTTTCTGGGCTGCGAGCGCACACTGAAGCCGGCTCATGTTCATTTTCTCATCAACCAACACCCCCAAGTCCTTCTCCGCAGGGCTGCTCTGAATCTCTTCTCTAAAGAGAACATTCTTAAGAATGTTCTTAAGAAAAAGTAGTGGGGCCCTTTCCCTGGGAGAGATCTCCACTGGGAAAGTTTCTTCCTGATCCCATCACTTCATGGCAGTTTTATTCCTCAAAGCATTAAAGGTGTTACTGTGCTGTGACTTTATGTTATTTCCCTTTTAAATTTCTGTTAACTTCTATTAGGATCATTTTTGAGCTCTTGGCCCAGTGATCTGTTTTGGCAGCACAACATAGGGGGTATATGTTCTCATAAAATGAATAGAGCTTTGAGTGATTCAAATACATCACACTGGTTGCACTGATTTAATCCACTCTATTGGAAAGACAGAAGTTTGCCATGAAATTGAAATCCAAGTCTGGAGCTCTTCACAAATACTGACTGTTTTGGCTTTGCAGTATAGGTCAAATGATCAGTCCTGGAATAAGAAATGAGTGTTTGTTTTCAGCATCAATAATTAACAGGAAAGAACTTTCAGATTCCTTCTCTTTAAAGGGAAGATTGTAAAATGTCCAGAGGATTGTTTTATTTTATAGGTACACTGCACCTCAAGAGATAGTGACACAAATGACAAAATTCCCAGTATTAGGAAAGCATTTAATCAGAGTTTTATTAACCCTATTTATCTGAGAGGAGCTGGTTCCTGTCTCCCTGACAGCCCAACGCAAGCAAAGCTTTCTCCTCTTGTGCTGCAAACATCCCTCTAAAAGGGAGGATGTGTCTCTGGAGCAGGAACACTCTGGGGTATGAAATGGACATCACTGGGTGAGTGCTTTGGGCTGGGTGAAAGCCCCTTGGCAGGCAGTGGAGCAGCAGAGGGGATTTTAGGGGCAGGCTCCTTGCTATCAGCCTGCAGAGGAGTGTGGCTGTGGTGAGCAGCGCCAAAGGGGACCGTGTCGAGGACCATGGGGTGCACCCCCACCAACATGTGGCTGCAGAGTAGATCACTTTACACACAGTACTGATGATAGCTCTATTATTGACTAGCAGCTAGTCCACTCAAATCTAACCATGATGTTTGGCCCCTCTGTGTACCCCCAGCACCTGCCTGCCTCCCAGCACCCCGCATGCAGTGGGGGATGAGCTTCCGCAGGTGTCTCCTGCTGTTGAGATGGGGTTTGAAGAGGATGCTGCTGATGGTGGATCCTAAGCTGTGGCACTTGGTGTGAGGCCTTAGCAGCACAGTTGTTTCTGCCAGGTGGGAGCGAAGGGGCTCTTCTGCAGGGATGCTGATGTGGAAGCTAACTCGGGGTAACTTAACAGGAAAGCCAGACTGGAGTGTTAACTCTGAGATTCCTTACCTTGGTGTATTTGTGATTTATGTTCCTAACAAAGCTTGTTATTGAAATCCTGTCTGACCACATTCAGATGAAGCCAATGATAACACAGCTCAGGGTTACAGACATTTCATCCATTACTGCTGCTTCCTGGTTTTAGTTTTCTCTCCTTGTCAAACAGCAGCTCTAGGAAACAAGAGCTTATCCAGCAATGTAGTGCAGGCTGTACAGAATCAGTTGTTCCTTGCTTAATTACAAAGTGTCCTTAGAGTAGCAGAGTCTGGGAACGATTTACAAGCTTTGTAAAAGGTTCAGTTCACCATCCTTAGACTGCTATAGACATCTGCAGGTTTTTATTGCTGCCTTCTCAGTATATTAAGTTTCCCTTCCCCTTCCCTTTGCTTATTTCTATTATTTTCTTTTCTTTCTCTCCCTTCTCTTTGCTGCCTGAGAGGCTCTCAAGTTTGTCTGGAAGGCTTGATTTCTCTTCGTGGTGTCATTAATAATGGAACAAAACCACATTAACAATTGCAACAACAGCCAGATAGGAGCCAGAAAGCTCCTTTTGCTCTCTAATATGCTGCATGCGTACTCTGAGATGCTTTGCATAGAGGGCTTGCTTTTTTCCCCCCCTTGCCCTTTTCGTTTGATGTCTTTTTGGACTCAGCAAGATTCTTGACCTTGTCTTTCATTGAAGAAGAGATGAAAAACACCAGAGTTAAAAATTCACAGAGATTCCAGACCTCCAATAGACCTTTAAAGGTAATTTCATCCTGTGAGAAACCATGGGAGTCTGCTCAGCAAAGGAACATTAACAGGGACTGGAGGTACTTGCATCGGCAGGCTCAGAGGGCTGCGGGGGCTGCTTACCACAACCTTGAGATGCTTCTGGTCGATGCAGTGAGCTGGCAAACAGCTCGCAGAGAGCAGGAGAGGGCTGCGGGCAACTGAAATGTGCACGGGGACTGAAGAAAACAGGTAACATCCTGCTGGACCTTGCTCTTTCACATGAGGTTGGTGGTCCAGGCTTACCTTATGTGGTCTTCTGGAAGTGAAAAGAGCATTCACTTGGGGGCTTCAGTATAAAAACATTCCTTCCATCCAAGTCTTTTGCAGCACCTGAAATAGAACCTGGCCAAGCCCGCACTTCGTCAGTGGTTTCTTTTTGCCCTTTATTTCTTTTTGTCAGAGGCACAGTGCAAAAATCCCTTCTCTTATTCCAAATCAATCAATCTGAGGAGAGTAAGAAGAGAGACCATGGCTTGTCTGGGTCTGTCAGCATTCCTATCTAGACTGCCTGAGTCTGGTTTTGGTCTGTGGGTTTGGGGGTTAGGATGAAGTGATGATGCAGAAATGTGTATCTGAAGATGCAGAGATGCTCAGTAGAAGGGAGACATTTGGGAGCATCTTTTATCAAGTACTGAGTGTCTTGTGGGTGAATGCAATCACCTGGCTGTCCCCACTCAGTGTCAGAAATGACGCAGGCTTTTGCTACATGGCATTAAAACTCTTCCAAGATGTTTCATCCTCCTTCTGTATTTACAGAGGGTGCAATACACCTGTTTTCTTCCAATGGGAAAGAAAGCACAAAGTTGTTTCTTTCTAGGGAACTTGTGGCAAAGCAGAGCAAAAGAATTCCTTGTGTTTTTAAGTCTCTGAGTTGGTCTTTATCCCTTCCAGGTGGAGCGACAAGATCACAGAGCACAGTGACAGTGGCTGCAGGCTTGCACTGTGGTAGCAGGACACTTCATATGACCATTACAAGTCATTGAGCTCTTGATTAGTATTTGTCTCGCTCTTCCTCCCTTTTTGTCCAGTTCATCATACTCAATGCACCTGCCTGCAGATGATGCCCTTGGACTATGTGTTGCAGCAAAAACAACAGCAAAATAATAACACACTTCTGATTAAATCAAACCATTCGTGTTCCAGTCGCACCAGGACCCAGGAGGTTTATAACCCTTCACCTCACATCAGTGTCCAAAGTCATTGTCTAGAAAAGGGCTTGGTTAGTGTTACACCATACAAAGAAAATATAAGAGCTTTTATCACATGTAAAGATCATCTGACAGCTTTCCAAGGTACACTAATCCTGCTTTGCTGACCCATGGTACATTTCACTGTTGATCATAGCAGTGTGAATAATTTCAATTGCATAATTCAGCAATCGACACATCTATCCACCCTGTGCAGAATGAAAACAATCTCAGAAAGGGGCAAATACAAAGGGACCCCGGTGTCTTCCCTTTTTTCCCACGAGTTTCGGTTCTATCCTCTCCATTACCACAATTGCACAAGCTTTTGCCATCTCAAATGTTGGGATGCCCCAGACACTGCAGCCTGTCTCCCTTCTCCAGTGCAGTCACTGTCCTAAGATGGAGGAGTAGTGGTATGTTAGTGATATTTAAGGTGAGAGCTTAAATAGAATTAAGCATGAGTAATAATTAAGCAAAGCAATAATTACACATGATTAAGCTGGTCTAGCTGAAATGGACCATTTAAATATCTACACTTTAGTCTCAACAGCTCTTTTTATGTGGATCACCTGTGCAGCTCTCTGTTTCATTTGGTGTAAATTTGGTACAAATAACTTAACTCTGGCCTGCCCTGTCAGCACAGCCGTGTCCTCACATGGTCTACCTGAGCTGCTGAATCCAGAACCCTCTTTTGCTACCATGGATTTAGGCTTACCCTGGGTTTGCAGAAGTGCTGAGCAGGGGCTGCCCACAGGGTCTCTTCCCAGAGCCAGGCTGGGTGCTCCTTGCTGCGGGCAGCATCACTGCCCCTATTGGATCCCATGTATGGACACGGTGCCTGCAGGGCAGCTGGAATACACAGCACTGAAGTAAATCAAGTCGAGCCCATCCAGCCCTGCGGAATGACTGCTGAGGCATGTCAGGGGTGTTGCCTTTCAAGTAACAACCGCGTTTGAGCAATGGTGGAGTAAATATGGTGTGTCCCATGGAAACGACTACGGGTAACTCAGGGCACTCACAGCTCAGACCCTTGTGCGTGAACCATGGATGGTTTCCACCTGGAGCAACACAGACGTCACAACATTAACTGCAGCCTTGGCCCCACTCCCCACCTTCCCCTTTGTGTGCAAAGGACTTAGGAAGAGCTCCAAACATATCAGAGGTGGAAACCTCATCTATTTTTGCCTGCAACTTGCAGTAGTGCAGTGGGGGTAAGTGGCTGGTGGAGGAGGATCTTCGGCACCATCGCTGACAGAAGACCTCCCAACAACCTTAACAGAAACATGATGACCCGAGACAGGCTGTGGGTGCCTTGCCAGGACCAAGACCACTTGGGAGGTGTATATCGGACTGACAGGTGACAGACAATAGCTCTTGGTGACAGTCTGCATCTCCTGGTGAGGACATTCCTGGTGATGCAGGGAGAGCGCCATGCAGGTCCCATGGAGAGGTGTGCTCCGAAAGGGAAGCGCTGTTTGTGTTACCCGGGGCTGCACTTAGGTGGTGCTAGAGAGTAAGTATCTGAAGCCTCTGCAGCTCGGGTGTCTGAACGGGGGAACTTGGGTTACATTTGTCCCTAGAACGCCTTGTGAAGAATGGCGATTGGGCGGACTCAACGCCGCGCAATAAGGCACATCTCACAGGACATGCCAAGCCTGCGATGTGTGAGCAAAAGGAATCTTAAATTGTCTTAGCATTTTAGCACTTTCTCAAAACTCGATTGGAAGAACAGGAGATGCTCCAGTTTATCCAGGGACAGGCTCCTTGCCTGACATTCCTGCCAGAGAGGTATTTAGAGCGATGCAGTCCAAATAATGATCTGCTTAAAACAGATGAAAACTTCCACTTCCACTGTAGCATTCTCAGCGATGAAGGATTCACCTCAGTCCTTGGCAAATTGTGCTGACCTTTAATGGACCTTACACTCAAAATGCTGAGCCTCATTTGCAGCCTGAGTTTGTCTAGTTTTAACTTTAACTTAAACCACAACACTGCTGGATATGTCATAAGCCCAGCCTGTGAGAGAAAGGAGACATTACCCCAACAGCAGGAACATGCTCAGGGCATGATTCATCTCATCTAAATTTCAACTCTATAATGCATAACATCACTCTGGGCTTCCTTTCAGGACAGCACAGCCAACAGTTGTTTTTAGTCTGTGATTCACCTGCTCTGTCTATAGAGATCTGTGTTAGATTGTCCATTAGCCCGTAAAGAAGTGCATCTCATTTGGCCAGCTGAGCACACACTGTGGACTGCTCCTCATTGTCTACCCAGGCACTGATAAGTGCAGTTCAATAGCGTGATGACAAAAATCAGCCTCAGTAGAGATTCAGATACTGGTTGATAATTTCCAGCTTGTAATTACATTTCAGGACCTGTCAGTAAGCCAGCTGTTAATACACCTAATGCACATGCATTGATTCTGTATGGCTCTTGTTTCTTAATCAGATTCCTGTCTGATACATCTCAGATCTCCACAGGAGAGGAAGTCTAAAAATGTCAAGGAAAACCAAGACAATGGAAGCTTTAGGGTATCTCAGTGACCCTGCCAGCCCAGGAGACAGTAAAGTGCTGCCCAGATGCTGGTGTTTGCTGCTCTAAGTCTGTTACTGCGAATATTTCATCCTCTCACTTCAGTCCCAGGTCCAGGGCCATTGACTGTCCACTGCAGGAATGCCAGTGCATTCCTTGAATCTTCAAAAGCAAAACTCAGGTGCTATTCTGGAGATGGCTCACTCCAGATCAGTCCAGAGGACTGAGTTTGGACTAGATTTAGCTCAGCTGGACTTCTGCTATAATGGACAATTTTCTGCCACACAGACCACGGTATGGCAATAAAAAAAAAGGCTAAGTTTTTATGGTAACTTAAAAATGAAAATTGCTTGTTATTACCAATGACTGAGGTGAAAACATATCTGAAAGGAGCCCCAGTCCAGCCTGCCAAAGGGATGCTGCTGCTGAAGGTGTTTATCCTCTAGATCATACTGTGAGAGTGTCATTGTATTCCTTCAGGGTCACAAAGTCACACAGTGGCTGAGGTGGAAAGGCACCTCTGGAAACTGTTCAGTCCAAACTCCTGCTCACAACAGGGTCAGTAAAAGTAGGTTGCTCTGACCTGTGTCCAGCTGGCTTTGAATACCCTAAGGATGGCAACTGCACAACCTCTGGATGACCTGTTTCAGTGCATGACCACACTTACAGTGAAAAGGACTTTTCTTATGGATTATCCTATGTTTCAGTTTCTGCCCATCACTTCTTGTCCTCTCACTGGGTACCATTGAGAAGAGTCAGGGTTTGTCTTCCCCCCACCTTTCAGGTTCCAACCCTAACCACTCTATGACTGATAAGATCCACCTGAGCCTTTTCTTCTTCAGGCTGGACAGTCCCAGCTCCCTCAGACTCTCACTATATGACAGATGCTCCAAACCCTTAATAATCTTTGTGGTTCTTCACTGGACTCTTTCTAACCAAGGCTAAGCAGTTGGTAAGGGTCACCTCCCTCACCCTGCTGGCCATGTTCTGCCTGTTGCAGCCCAGGAGGCTGCTGGTGTTATTTCTCACAGGGACACATTACTGGCTCAGCCTCCAGCTTTCAGCCTCCTTTGCTGAGCTTCATGAGGCTCCTGTCAGCCCATTTTCCCAGCCTATCCAGGTTCCTGTGGATGGCAGCACATCCATCCACTATCAGACACTTCTTGTTTTGTATTATCTACAAACTCACTGAGTGTGTTGTGCCCCAACACCGAAGCCATTAGTGAAGATTTGAAACACTAGCGGTCAAACCCTGGGGTACACCACTAGTGATCGGCATCCACCTGGACCTTGGGCTGTGTATCACATCCCCCTGAGCCTGCAGTTCAGTCCCTTTTCAGTCCATTTCACTGTCCACTTGCACTTCGTCAGTTTGCTATGAGGATTTTGTTAGGGGCAGTGTCAAAAGCCTTGTAAAGTAAAGGCAAACAACCTCCACCTGGACAGTGCTGTGAATTAAACTGACCAGGAAAACTGCCCTTCAGCTATGAGCAGAAGTTCTCAACTCACGCAAAAAGAGTGTTATGTATAATAAAGCATTCTTCCAAAGATCTCAAAGTCCTTCCTGGAGTCAACTAAGATGTCCCTCCTTGAGGTAATGGGAAAAGGAAGCATGAGTGCATCAGATGAGTTGCCTAAGGTAGATTTGCAGAGTCTAACTTGTGCAGCACGGGTCAGGTACGATAGCTGGTGGAGAGAAACTGAGGAAGGGAGGAGGAAAATGGACATCTCTGCCAAGGCAGATCATATATAACATCAAGAGACCTGGCAAAAGATTAAACAAACCAACAAACACAAAACCAAAACAATCAAAACCCACAAAACAACCATTTGGCCAAAGAACTGAAACCAAACACCGTCTGTTCTTGAGGTTTAATGGTGAAGACAGATATTTCCCAGCAAACTTAAGGAAAAGTCTAGCTATACCTCATTTGTGATGTTCATGCTTTTGTGTCTGATAATGGAAGCGTTACTCCAGTTCACTTTATTATCCTTCTTTGGATTATTACGGTCAACTCAAACTCCAGCCACAGAAATGATCCTGGCCCCTAGCTGCGGTGCCATGCAGCAGCCTTCCCACCCCTGGAGTGGATGGATTGCCTCAAAGATTTAAGGATCAGCAAAGCAAGCTGGCTTTTTTCCTGGATTTGCAAATGTCCTGCTCTGAGGGATTAATGCCATTCAATTATTCCCTTGCAATAGGAGCACAAAAGTCAGTGGAAAGTTATCAGAAGACAAAAGGCTCTGCTAACTGGGCTGATGCATTCTCCAGCAGAGGTGGTAGTAAAGTCTGAGAACTGCAAGGGAAGATTGGTGTGCAGCATGTGGGGTAAAGCCAGAGAACATGGAACTTGCATGGAAACAATGAAAGGATCATCCTGGCCCCATGCAGCCCATAGCTCATGTGGAAATATTTCCTGACAGTGCTAGAAATGTCTGGCAAACCTGCAAGTGTTTCTTTGCTTTCCTGCTGGTCCCCAGGTGTTATTCCAGTGAGGACACACTTAGGAAATCCTAAAAATGAGCATAAGTGGAAAGGGAAGAGACGCAGATTTCTCTTCAAGTTATTAGGTTCCTATTGTTTCTCATCTGTGTAAAGCAGGCACCTGAAGATGCTGAGAACTCGCTGCAAACCAAATGCTTCCCAAATTGCAGGCTTTTCTTTTGTTTGTAATTACACATGACAGATAGGGTGTTATTAACCTCAAAAATGCCAGAAACAGGTAGCAGCTGTCTCGGCTGAGAAAAAGTTAATGACAACTGGAACTGTACAGAGGCATTGCCATGGATACAGGAAAGGGGCAAAGGAGGTAAATCCACAAGTATGGAGGTAAACTGGGGCCCTCCAGTGAATGAATTCTTTATGAAGAGGGGGCAAGGAAAAGAAAGGAATACTGAACTAGAAGCAGTAACCTGTAAGAGGAATGATTTTGTGGGAGCTGTGTCATTCTTCCCCATGCTGGCAACACCTCAAGGACTTTGGGTGTGCTGGACTGGAACAACGAGGCATTTTGTCATTAAGTATAGGCTAGAATTGCTTTTATATTTATTTTACTTGCAGCTAATTGCTTTCAAAACTTTGTCTGACCTTGATGAATGTTTTCTTTTTAAGCTTGCTGGGGGATGTTCTGAGGAGGGAGTCATATAAGGATGGAAAATGGTAAACGTTCAGGAGAGTTACAGTAATTGTGTCTTTGCCATTTTCATCTCTCCAAGCAAAGCAGAACGTGTGTTAGTGGCATGAAATGCAGAGAAGCTTTGTAAGGGCAAGTGTCTCTGCTGAGTATGCCAGATACCCATTGGAACACTAAAACTTTCCTATTTGAAGTCACAGGCAATTTTCTGTGGTGATACTTGGTGGTGACACGATGGTGGTGGTGACGCTCTTTATCAGGGTCCTACCCCAGAGCTCTGTCTTAGGAAGGTGTGGATCTATTGCCTGCCAGGCCAAGTGTGTGAGCATGGAAGGGTTTTAATGCCAAACTTTGGGAGTCTTCAGGGAAACAGCATGGTGTTGTGGGGTAAAGTTGTCTTCAGATGTTATTTGCTTTTCAGAGCTGCTGGGTGGGATGGTCAGTGAGTGGAATGGTCAATGAGTGGGATGGTCAATGAGTGGGATGCTGACCTTGACATGAGGACATCGGAGTTTCACTCTCATCTGGGCCATGCAGCACGTCTGTGCTCTTGTGCAAGTGCAGTATGTCAGCTTTAGTCTGGTCCTCACAGAGGGCCCTCCAGGTCCTCAAACTAGGTCATCTCTAAATCTTGCAGGGGCGTATGCTTTTGGTGCTACAGTAATGACAGCTTTTGTGTCTCCCTTAGTTAAGCACGACCTCACATGCTCCCACTGAAATCACTGGGGTGTGAAAGGCTTGAGTGGGTGACTGCCCAGGGCCACAGTTAATGGTAATGCTTTTAATTTTCAAAACATTTTTCTTCCCTTTTCTAGACACGTTATAATTAGCATTTCATAACAGGCTCTACAGATACAGGAAAGAATTTCTGGTCTCGGCTTAGCAAAGCATATCAACAGGGCTGCTGTGCATAGGAAGTTAAGTGTACCCAGGCGTTTACTAACACTAGGGCAAAGCATAAAGTTGTGTGATGTTTTTCTGATGAGGATCAGAATGTCCACTTTGCTGAGGATGGGTACTTTAAAGAAGGTGGATGATCCCTTTGGGTAGCAGAGTCATCAAAGCCATATCTAGAGCTTAGGGCTGCCTTGGTACAGTTCAGAGTGACAATGTGGCTCCTCGCTGAGCTTGCTGGGGCCATGCATGGTGGCACCAGCGAAGTTTCCCACCTTGTGCATACGCAGTGGGTGTTCAGCAGGTGCTGGATCAATTCACCAAGCAGCAGATTGTTTTCACTCTCAGCAGCTCAGTTGGCTGTCAGGGTTGCTCTGCTGTGGGGTATTTTGAAGATGTCAGCAATTATCCTCCCTCCAACAGTGCCAGCTATTTCCATGCACAGCAACTTCCACAACCACTTTGTAAAGGTTTTGTGGCGAGGGGCTGCCCAGAGCACAGTTCCTGCTGTTTGGGTAGATTGTAACTGACCCCTGGTGAGCCAATGTTTAAAACAGCAGCCACTCATGAGCCATCACTGCATATGGGAGCACCTCCTGTATGAAGACAGGCTGAGAAAGTTGGGGCTGTTCAGCCTGGAGAAGAGAAGGCTGCATGGAGACCTCATAGCAGCCTTCCAGTGTCTAAAGGGCAGCCTATAGGGATGCTGGGCAGAGACTCTTCATTAGGGACTGTAGTGACAGGACAAGGGGTAATGGGTTAAAACTTACACAGGGAAGTTTAGATTGGATATAAGGAAGAAGTTCTTTACTGTGAGGGTGGTGAGGCACTGGAATGGGTTGCCCAGGGAAGCTGTGAATGCTCCATCCCTGGAGGAGGATGGAGGTAAGGTTGGACAGAGCCTTGGGTGACATGGTTTAGTGTGAGGTGTCCCTGCCCATGGCAGGGGGGTCAGAACTGGATGACCTTAAGGTCCTTTCCAACCCTAACTATTCTATGATTCTATGATTCTATCTTCATTCTGAATCCTTGTTTCAGCTCCCATCTTAACAACCCATCCCACTATAGGATGGTCTTGGTCCATCAGACTTCAGGCTAGAGGCCAAACTCACTAGTTAGCTGGGTTGCTTTTCTTCTGACCCATTGAGGATACCTTATCAGGGGCTTTTCTGTACAGACCTGGTGGCTTCCATCTTCTGGGATCTTGCCCTCAGGATTTCGTGTCCCTGCAGCAAGGTCAGGATCAGTTTCCAGCACCTTTCTGTCATCACAGTCCTCTGAGTTCTCACACCCCAGTCTGTCTATGTGTCCTGTGCCATCCCACAGCTGTGCTTGGGTAACACCTTCGCACAAGTGATTTAGCCAGGTGTTTTAGAGGAGACTCATTCAGGAGTCTCTCTGGCACCTCCGTTTTTGCAACCGGTTGAGTTTTTAAGGATATTGGCTATGTAAATCTTTCTTATCCAGTAATTAAGGGCTGTTGCTTCATCTTGCTCATCTACTTTCACCAAGTCATATGAGAGGGGATGTCCTCTCCTCAGCCACGTGGCAGCACACTGGCTGTGTGACCTGAGACCGTGGCTGGGGAGAGGTGTTCACAAAAGCTTTTGTGCTATCAAGGAAAGCTTTGTAAAGCATACAAGGAATGGTGCAGAACTGATATTACTGCTGGACTGCTGTGGTGGTTGCATTGCATTCTGTAATCTGTGTTTTTATAGGTCTCATGCACTCCCCAGGGATAATTATGCTAAAACTCTAGCTGCTGTAATGGGAACAGGTTTGCTCAACTGTTTTTTAATCAAGAATGCCCAATCTATTAAACATTAATTTGTCTCTATTGTGGTCAGAAAAGTATGTGACTTGAGAATGCCATAAATGTTTGAGAGTGATTTATAGTCCTGCTTTCGGGTGGGGTACCAGGGGTACCCCAAAGCGAGCACTGCTGCGCCTGGGGTGCCCCATGATCACCACCACAAGATCATACTCCATCACCAAAACCTTTAATCACTGCAGACTTCAAACTTACACATTCTTCTTGCACAAAGTGCATCTTTATTACTCTGTGAGGACTTTAAATAATTCATTGCTGTAGAAATCAAATGGAAAAGCGATGCTGTTTGTGCCATACTCTAATTGCTGAAATCACTGTGTCCTTTCAAATGAGGGTGGGCATTTAAGCCCGATTCTCTTCCAGTGCAACCACTGGTGAACGCATCTGGTTCTCCATCTGCTGCAGGGGGATGGGGGTACTGGTTCCCCCCATGATATTGCAAACATCCCACCTGTGGGGAAGGAGGTTCCTCTGAAACAAGACTGTAGTCAGATGTGAAACAGCCACAATCATCCCCAGAGTGAGGAGCATGATGAGTGTTTTAAAGGGGAAGAGCTGACTGTAGGTCCCATCCACTGGGCAGCAGGCTGGGTAGCAGATGATGGGGGGAATGCTCAGGGCAGGTTCCCCTGCCAGCAGCCTCAGGAGGAGCCCAACCAAGAAGCCAGCAGCAGAGCCATAGGTGTTGGTGCTGGGAGCAAAGAGGGCACAGCAGAGCTGGGGGAAGAGCAGGGCATACACCAGCTCCCCGCTGAGGAACCAGAGGTCATAGACAGAGCTTGAGTAAAAAGCCAGACCTGCAGCACCAGCCCCGAGCACCAGCATGGAGATCCTCATGGCCCATAAGACCTCTGTGTCTGCAGCCTGTAAAACAGAGATTGCCATATTATAAACATGGCTTAATGGTGGGGTAACCAGCACTGCTCTGGGCTGGTTCTCACCAAGCCATCACTGCTTTCAGATAGTGTTTGCCACCAGCAAACCCAAGGCAGGCACCCCTGCAGGTGAAGCTGCCCTTTGTAATTTCAAGGATCATGCTTTTACGCAGTCTCCATGAATACCCTAGTCCAAACTTTATACCAGTCATTTTATAAAGAGCAAAGCTCACCAGTGTAGGTATTTGCATCTCTACCATGGATATGAACACCCCTGACCTATGTTTGAAGTGCTGACTCCAGAAGTCATTCCAGCAGCTGAAGAACAGACACCTCTAATTGCAGACCACACAGACCGGATTTGAAACAGTCATGTAAGAAGGCACCATTCTTGACACCAAAGCTGCCAAATGCTGTAACCAAATACCTCTTTCCTCAGGATTTTCCTGTAGATATTGTGAGCGAACATGGAGCCGGCAGAGAGAAGGGCTGAATCTGCAGAAGACATTGCAGCAGCAGCGATGGCTCCCAAACCCACGATGGAGATGTATGCTGGGCAGAGATAGTGTAAAACAAGTGGCAGTACCATTGCTGATTCCCCTTTCTCAAATGGACTCGGAAGACCATAGGTTGTCTGGTTCCAATCTTTAAAACACAACAAGGAAAACGCAACAAATCCTTCATGGACATTTCTGCTGCTTTTCCAAAGGGACCAGTCACTGCAGGGCTAAAGACTGAGACCCACTCGGCATTTTTAGGACTTGGATCAATTTTTTGGATTCTCTTATGATCCCTTGTGATTCCCTTTAACATGCTGCAGCTCTCATTAGATGGAAGATTTTTCTTTTCCCCAGTAGCATCCATAGAAATAGCTTTGCTTTGTGTGTTTACAGAACTGGGACCGTTAAATGTCAACCTGCTAGAACCTGCTCATGGGGAGAGGAAGTTTTGCTCTGATGCCCTTAGTGACAGTGAGTTAAGGAGTTCAGCTGATTTCTTTATATATTCAGTGACCTAGCTACTCTTTAACCCTTGCTCTCAGCTAACACAGGACTGATCCCCTGAGTGAGGGCTATGAGTTCACCAGACTGAACTTCTTGATTCCTTCAAGCAGGTTTTCTTCAGAACCTTATTAACAGTCTGTAGTAATGTTTCTGAATCTTACACACAGAGAAGGCATTAATAGAAGCAAGTGTAAGGTTTCTTGGAAAATAGGTTTATACAGGGATTTACAGGGTCTGCTTTCATCTTTCCTCAACACAAGATCCATGAAAAGCCCCTTCATCGTAATGAATTAGCTTTAAACAGGTCTTGGGGCTGTTTAAACATCTCTGGGTAGTTATGCACTGAACCTCAGAGGGCTCCACATTGCTGGTACAGACCACTTAGCTTGGTGACCAAGGCTGCGCTTCTAGGTACACAAGAGTAGCTAATTTGAAGTCAGGACTTCTTTGGATCCTGTTTTAATCACCTTTGACAAAAACATGTTCATTATTCAGAGACAAACAATTAGTTTTACCTGTTGATGCTGCAACTGCACCAATGATCACAGAGGGGATGGCCATTGTAAAGCACCCAAGTCCGGAGAGGTAGGAGATGAGCCTCGCCTGTCCTGGTGAGGCAGCGGAGAGCACTCTTTGGAAGTAAGTTTGCCATGGGATGCTCCCAAGCACCTGAAACATTCAGATGTTACCAGTAGAACCCCACCAGGCTGCTGGTTGTTGTAGGGCATCATCCATCCGTTCAGGTGGATGATAATATTTACTGTTATAAAACTCTCATTTCAAATGCACAAACGTTGCCCAGCTTTAACTATGGAGGAGGATATTTCTGATGGTTGAGGGTGCCTGTTTCCTTTGTTTTCATTGTGCTGGATGTGAAATTTTAGTCAAAACATGTTATTGTTCTGGCAGACTGAGAAAGGTAGAAACCAGAGAAAGGCCACCAAGATGATCAGGGGACTGGAGCACCTCCTGTATGAAGATAGGCTGAGAAAGTTGGGGCTGTTGAGCCTGGAGAAGAGAAGGCTGCGTGGAGACCTCATAGCAGCCTTCCAGTATCTGAAGGGGGCCTATAGGGATGCTGGGGAGGGACTCTTCTTTAGGGACTGTAGTGATAGGACAAGGGGTAATGGGTTAAAACTTACACAGGGGAAGTTTAGATCGGATATAAGGAGGAAATTCTTTCCTGTTAGGGTGGTGAGGCACTGGAATGGGTTGCCCAGGGAGGTTGTGAATGCTTCATCCCTGGCGGTGTTCAAGGCCAAGTTGGACAAAGCCTTGGGTGGAATGGTTTAGTGTGAGGTCTCCCTGCCCATGGCAGGGGTGTTGGAACTTGATGATCTTAAGGTCCTTTCCACCCCTAACTATTCTTTTTTTTTCTTCTCCTTCAGGTTGCTTGGCATAGTGAAACAGGCACAGGGGAAGGAATAGAGAAGGTTTTCAGGAATGCAGCTTTTGTAAAAATCCTCCCCACACTCAGCTAGAATACAATCTAAAACAAAATCCGATCAAATCAACATTTTCACTTTCTTGGCAGATGAATTTCATCAGAGAAAATCTGAGGATTCTGTTCTCACCAAACAAACTCAAGCTCCTGTGTGTCCCTATTGCCAGTCTAGCAACAGCATAACAACCCCCTGTAGTCTTGGCTATACTGGTAGCTCAAAATGTGAGATATGCAGTGGAGCCAATGGCACCATGACTGCTAATGATCTGCAGTCATGTCATTTTAGGTATTTTTCTGTTTCAAATAGAGGGATCTTTACATAATTACGTTAAAAGCACACTTTAAGGCTGCAAGACCAACCTCTCAAAATGGGAGGAAATGCCTCATTTAGGTGACAGGAGTGGAACTGGCTGCTTGGATGGTCTTACTCAAGAGGTACATTACTATTACTGCCTGTGGGTAAAGGAGTGTCCCAACTGCTTCTTCCCTTCCGTTCCCTGAGCCCTGAATCTTCCCGGTCCATTCAGTGTGTGGCAGAGTGGTTTTACACATCAACCTGCACCTGCCAGGTGTGCAATGTAGGGCTCCTGGCTGGAAGGACAAGTTTTCCAGAAGAAAGTCCCTGCACAATCCCTTCTCCCAACCACCTTTCCAAGAAATGCTCCGTACCAGGTAGAAGAAGTCATCCAGCCACCTTCCAAGGTACTGTTTTTCTACCTTCCCAATCCAAGGGTCTTGGTGAGACTGATGAGTTGCAGTGTAATAAATACTTTCTGTTGCAGAGTTCATCATGGCAAAGGGGATACAGACCCACTAGGATAGAAATAGAAATAGTTGGCCATTTCCCCTGTTCTTGGACGCTGTATTTAGATAGTGAAATTAAGGTAAATGTAGAACATATAATTAGATAAGATTAAACCCAGACTAAGAATTTTCCTTTCTCCCCCTTTCTTTCTTTAAATCTACATGTTTCTGGTTCATGGTGTCATCAAGAACGTGAGCCTGTAGGTCAGGTCAGTTGGTGCCTTCCATAGACAGATCCTTTTCCTTCCCAGCCAATATCACTTCCAACAGGTTCTGCAGAACTTACTTGTGAGCAGCCATGTCCACTCAACAGGGCCAATAGCTTGTGTGAGCACTGTCTGAAATGCATAAGGACTGCAAGATGTTTTGGGAGACTTGTTCTCCTGAAGAGAAACTGTAGGGCAAGGGCCAGTATTGGAGTTTAGTTTGGCCTGAGACAGACTGAAAAGAAGAGCAGGTTTTCTTTGCCTTAGTTAGGAAAATGGTTACAAAGAAATGCACAGGACTTGCCAGGCTGAGGGTAATGAAAACCAGCTGGATGACATCTGTGTATGCAACAGAGTACAGGCCTCCCAGTAGAGTGTAGACTATGACAGTGCATGCTGAGATGATGATGGCCAAAGAGCTGCTGATATTCAGGATGACCCTCATTGTTGCTCCTGCAGACAAGGGCAGTGGTCAGGTATTTTAAGACAGATTTCATATGTGCAGAATACAGAATAAATAAGGAAATGTTATCCCCTTGATGCCAGCACATTACAATGAATGAGAAGTTCATGGTCCATAGGGAGTGGGAGCCTCCTCAGGAGACAGGAGAGCCCATGTTCCCTTTCTGCTCTTCTGCTACCTTGTTGTATGGCCTTTGCAAGGCATTTCACCCTTTTGCATCTGCTCTCCCACAGGCAAGAGGAAGGTACTAACTCATGTTACCAGACCTCTCTATTATAATATAATTTGTTTTAAACCTAAAATCATATTTTCCCAAAATGAGAAATGCTTGTGTTCCTCTCACAATAGGAGACATGAAGCACAACTTCCCACAGCTGAGTCCAGCACAATTCCCAAATGTGTCTTATACTCTGATAGTTGTGCCCCATGCCTTTAACAAGTATAACAACAAAATAAGTATTTACCCAGGGATGCCAGGATAGCTGCAAACCAGAACACCTCCCCTAGCAGGGGTGGAATGAAGAGTAAGCTTCCCATCACGTTCCCATAAGTTTCTTGAAGGGGATCCATCACTGTCACATAATTCTTGGATCTCATTGGGTTTACAAAGAAGCAGCCACCTGTCAGAAGTAATGACATTTTGGTAGAATTTTGCATGTATTATATAATAGGGGAAAAAAAAGTAAGAATACTGAGGTATTTAGTTATCAGACCTGTATAGCGAGTGTGGTATTTGTACATAACAGACCCTAGAGACAACCAGACACGAGGATCTCAATTTACTTGCCTGAAAATGGGGTTTCATCCACCCGAGAGGCTCCATATTCTAAAGGGCATCTGCTTACAGCTGACAGATGTGACTCTCCCCTTTTGGCAGATGTACTTATTTCCAGAAGGCCAGATAGGACTTCTAGGGCACCCCAAATGGCATAAGATACCTGTGTGACTGGAATTCAGCTTAGAGGACACCCACATATACTCTGCTCTCCATCTCCAATGACCTACCAACCTAAGACACAATGTTTTGTGAAATGCTTCAATCCCAACATGTCAGTAGACAGAATGAGACACTGAAGACTTCTATTTGGCTAAGAAAGAGACAAACATTTGCCCTTGACCATGTGGTGCAACCTATTGATATACGTTCCTTTCCTGGTTATATTTTCATTTTGGTGGCTTCATTGTCTCTTCCCAGAACAATATTGTTTTAATCTCCGTGTTGAGCTGAGTCCCACCCTCCTTCATCTAAATATTAGACTTCAGATGTACAGCTGTCTCATTAAAACCAAAGAATACGTATTGCGCCTAACCCTGAAGCCAACAGGACTGCTTGCCTGGGCACTACTGACCCGAGCAAAGATTGCAGGATCAGACCTGCACTCCTCAATTTCATTAGTAAGAATTACTCACATACATAAGAAATGCTGGCAGTTTATTTCCAAGCCTGATTCATATTCACGTCAGTTGGACTCTTTTCTCTGACTTGAGAATAAAGGTTATTGTTCTTTTAGAAATTCCTGTGCAAGGTCTGCACAGTTCTTGCTTTAATCATCCTGTGTCCCTAGAGAGTTATGGTATAACTCAGTGGAAGAAACTGTGGTTTTGGCAAGACAACTGAACTTCAGCGTGAGTCCATTAATTCTTGCAGTTAGATATGGCGATTTAGGTATAGCACACTGCAAACCTAGCTTAGTTTCAACCAAATAGTGACCAGTTGCGAAGTGGGATAAGCTGGATGCACTACGAACTCATCCTGAGATGAGACTACTTAGAAGAATGCATTTTAGTGGAAAAATCAAGACAGTTTTATTTAATCATACAGAAATTTTGAAGAAAAAAAATAGAATTATACCAACACTCTCAACAGTATGTGAATAAGAGACCATGATAAAAAAGCAATATGCACATAGCCACATGCTTCTTAAGTTCTCAGGTAAGATTTTTTGTCCTATAAATTGTTCCAAGCAGGCAAAACTCTACACTAGAGTAGCTTGGAGCTAATTTCTTATGTTTCAGTTTAGAAGACAGCATTAAAAATGCTTATTCTGGATCCATAGGACATCGAAGAAACAAAATCACCTTTAAAATATCCTCTGTTACACATCTTAATATGCTCATATGATTATTTCTTTTAAAGCTTTTGCGTCCTGATTATGTGAACTATTTACCAATAACAAGGGACAAGGCAAATCCCACGGGTGCCTGAACCCACAATAGTCCTTTTGACGGCAGGTAGACAATCTCAGCTGTGCCATTGATATAGGCTCCTCCAACCCAGGTGGCTGTAAACATGGAAGATGGAAAAGTAAGAATTGCAATACATATTCTCAATTGTCTTATAGAATATTTTGAAAGCTTGTAAACCTTTTTACCACACAAATATTTAATCACACTTCCATTTTCTTTACAGAGCTCTCTCCCATAGTGAGATGTGCTGCTGAGTACAAGTAAGAGTATTGGAATCTCAGCCTAAATAATTTCCCACGTTCAAGAATGAATATCAATGAGTGCCTGGAAAAGCTGAATGCTTCAACATTTCGAGGCAATTGGAATCTACTAATTTCATTTTTCTCAGTGGAAGACTTTTGCGAGAGCCAGTAGAATTGCCTCTGTTATATTGCCAAGACTGAAAGACCATCCTTAACGAGCACCATTTACACAGTCTGTGAAAATAGACATTAGGAAAAAGGATGCAAGCAGACATTGCAGCCAGAATCCAAACGTGTAACAAGGCTTAAGTGCTTTAGCTGTGTAAATATCACTCAGGGAAACCTTCACAAAGAGTGGGTCAGAGAAGCTAATTTCAGATGATGCCAGGCAGCAAGGAGAGAAAAGGGAAGCGGAGGGCAGCAGTTAGTGGGGAAACATTTTCCCTTTAGAAGACAACCCAGGGCTGCAATTTATTCCACACAGAGCTGGATTGTTCCAAGAGTAAAATTATTCTGTTATGCTGGATAACAAAAACTGGTTAAGATTAAGACCACAGAGCTCCTTAATGAAAAGTGTCGTATTTTCCAGTCTCTATTAAATTAAACTCTTTAACTCTTAAATAAATCTCTTTAATTTAAAAGGATCTACATAAACATTAAGTTCTGTTCAGCATGAAGAGGTTTAGAAGAATCCATCCCAAAATGATTCATGAACCCATACTCCTTTAAAGCCACACTTAGGTAAAATCTGCCCTGACATTAAAGGAGTTCACTTGCTTTGAAAGCAAAGTCCCCAAGATCTAACAGATACATGTCTTTTAAGAAGGATTTTTGAAGGTCTTTTAAGAAAACTTACCTGTTGCAGTAAACAATCCAATGAAAACATTTATATTCCTGCCTCCAACTATGGCCATTTCAGTTGGGTTTCTATTCTGCTGATCCTTTTTACTTTTCCAAGAAGCCCAAATTCCAATAGCTAAAGTTAACATAAAAAACACACTCAAAGATACTAAGCCTGGTACATTTAGAGCCATTTTCTATTGCTTAATTTAGAGCATAGAGAGGAATAATGGCTTGATGATAATACCCTATGATCAAGTCCACAGAAAAAAAATAGAAAGCAAATCAGAAAAAATAATGCTGCCTTGTAAAGAAACTGCTATTTGTTAGTTTTCTGTATTTTGTGAGGAACAATGCAGTACAAAACACCAGACACCAAAAGTCTTGTGAACTGGATGAAGAGTTTGTCTTTGGAAGGTACTACTGGCAATTCTTTGGGCTTCCCTCTTCTTCAGAAGATAACCAATCTTCTTTTTCAGGGGAGCAGAGATTAAGAGGGTAGGAATTAGTGTTGATAAGAGCAATGGAGCAATGATGTGATGGGTAATACCAGCATGGCTTAAAGGAGGGGAAATGTTATGTTTTGTCTGATATGCAGTGGTATGAAAATAATTTGTCTTTAGGTTCTAGACACAAGGATAACACAGAAGACAGGGCTAAGACTTTTTCTGTTTAAAGCTGACTGAGCTAAATCCACAATAGTCTTCAAAATAAACCTAGGAAACAGTAAAAGAATATTTAATACAGCAAGTGAAGGAGCGGCAGGCTGATATTCAAAGCAAGTGCGTTATCATTTCACTGCTGGAAACAGGCAGGAAAGCAAGGTGGTGTTAGACTCCTCAATAAAACTACAGACTTTTTAAAGCTACTTTGTGAAGCTCCCTTTAAACAGATGTAATTCTAAGAAAAAATCAGCTATGTATTAAGGAATTAAACCATTTACATTTACTATAGAGTTGTCATACTGGTATCTTCTCAGTTGCCCTATGAATCTTTTTAATTTGTCCATGTGTGATTCTTCGTGACCAATTCTATGCAAAAGCTTCCTAATTTAGGGCACTTGTTTGGCTATCTTGGACACTCACCTTCATCTTTGGAGCAGGCAGCTCCTTTTTACATGGAAATCACAGATTTCTTCTTTGCACACATATACTGAGCAGGAGTTTGAAAGCCCAACTGTTTAGGAAGGTTTTCTGCAGTGTGCCGTCTCCTGCAGACAACCAGAGGTAGCTGTGCATGGAAATGACAGTGGCACAGGATAAGCATGTGCTATGGGCAGGACATGGTAGGAATGAACACACAGGCACATGGAGGATAGCTTTGGGAAGATGGGGGGACAACGGCAGGAACCCTGTGTTTTCAGTGACATCTCTGTACAGGGGAAAATAAGGGTTTGGGTAAGACAGGCAGTGATCTGGTGGGAACACTCTATAGAAGTGTTTAAAAAAACTTGAAAAAAGATGAAAAGCTTGACATCCAGATGGTTATTTATCCTGCCTTAGGAGGAATATTCCTTTATATTTATAATCAAATGCTGTTTTAATTGAGTCGGGGGTTAAACTTTGACTCAACTATTTATGTACAAAAAGGGGCACTGTGTGCTATAAAGGCACATTTTCTAGTGGGTAATTTGTAACACTCTCATCTTAAATGTACCCTCTACAAAGTCATAGAAACTGCAGCTGTTGGTGGCAACGGAGCCACTGCTCTCTCTGGGTTGCCTTCCTTGCTCTGAATTGGATATTCCAAAAACTTTTAAAACACAGTTTACACACAGACACACACTAAGCTTTTTTTCTGTGAGCAGATGTTTTGCAGTGTATTTCCTAGGCAGGAACAGAGTAGGGTTGAAGGTGCATGTGGCTGAAGGTACGCACAGTCAGGTCTGAGTCCTCTCTGCAACCAGGCAATCCTGGGATGAAATACCTAGCACTGCATTCTTCGTGTAGGGGTCAACCGAATTCAGCATGTCCAAAGCAAGACTTGAATTTGTTCTTTGATATCTGCAGAGGATGTCTGGTCTGACTGCTTTTTATCATCCCTTGAAAAACAAACCAGTGAAAAGTGTCAGGCATGAAAACCTGCAGGGAAACTTCATTGGAAAACCCAGAGGGATGGAGGGAAGATGTGGTGAGGCAAAACGTAGGTGAAAAACACGTAATGGGACAAAGGAGACTTAGAGATAACGATGCGTAAGGTAGTTCATCTGAAGCTGGATGATGATATACAGTGCATGGAAGGATTGTAAAAGCATGAGATGATACCACCAAGATCAATTCTTCACTGAAACTCTTGTGCTCTTTTGCCATTAGAGGACTCTCAGCTAACACATCTATTTTACAAACAAAGAAGTCTCACTAATGGAGAGATGCTTGAGGTGGCTTCACCTCCCTGCTCATGATGGATGGCTGCAGCTTCAGGTGCCAGCTGTTGTGCTGCTCACTGCAAGCTCCCTGCGTAACCCATGGGGACAAATATGCAATTTTAGGAGGTGATTCACTGACCTGTTTTAGGTCCTGTGAGGCAGGACAGAGTGAGGGCAGATCTCAGCCTGCTGGACTCAGGGCTGCTTTTAGGAGCAGTATCACTATACCCAGTAGATGTTTCAGGGCTTGATTTGGATGCTCACACAGAGATGGCTGGTGCCACCTGAGATGCTCTGAAGCTTCTGAGATGTCCACATGGTCAAGCAGATGTTACAGAGAACCTGTGGGAGACATGTGCCATTCTGGAGCAGCAGCTAGGACATTCTGGTGTATCTCCATTGGCTCTGAGTAACTACTTGGGGGATACTCAGACGTGCTCTTACTCTCTCCTTATCACTTGACCCTGATGGAGCAAACTGTGAGAGGTGATTGATTAAAATAGAGGAGTGCCTGGAAGAAAGGAGGAGTGCTGTGTACTAGGGTTGTTTTCTGTCTATGGTGGGAATGATCTACACTGTAGTGAGATCTACACTTACAGCTACTCAGCTTTGAAGCTAACCTACAGGAAGAAAGAAAGGTGGACGAAACAGTGGCATCTGTGCCTAGGATAAAGCTACAGCCCTGCTTTTCTGGGTTAAATGTGCTACATTACTGATGATGAGCTTTAGCCAGTCTTCTGTGCCCCATGGGGATGAGAGGTGCCACAGGGAAGGGTCTTTCTGAAGAGTGGCTGTCCCCTGTCACTCCTCTGGAAAGGGACAAGCCCAAAGATCTGGTGCTCTGTAGGAAATAAAATAATTCAAGAATCTGTAAAATTTTGGTTTTTTTTTTTTCATTTCTTTTGCTTCTTAAGTTGTTTGCAAAGAAGTGGTTACCTGTGAGGAGCTCCCTGGGAGGAGAGACGCAGGTCTGAAGCTGGGGCAGTAGAGCAGAGGCCGTGGCACAGAGAGGTGTGTGGGGACCAACCTCTCACTGGCTTGCTTTGCTCTTTGTGCCAAGAAAAACCCAGCACTGGGCCTGAGGCATCTGAGCTATTTGCATCAAAATGATCTGACAGTTCCTCTTGAAATGAGATGGTATGAACAAGTCTGTGGTTCCCAACCCAGCTATTTGAATCATGTCCTTGATCCTGGAAGCTGAAACACCGGGCAATCGGTCTCCAAACATTTACAGTTTCTCAGTTGATGTTCTTGGCCTAAAGTTTTATTCCTATTCCAAGCTAAACCCAGGAACAATTTTTTCTCTTCCAACCAACACAGATTTGCAGGTGGCTGATCTACGTGAGTTTCAAACACGGAAGATAGAGGGATAATTTGATTGGAAAGTAACAATTTTACTCCTTCTGTGAGAGCCCGTGTGGTGAGACTGCAGAGTGATCAGTGTAAAAATGGAACAAATGTTTTGTCATTATGCCTGTGTGAGTTTATGACCAGCAATTTTTTAAGATTGGTAGATATAGAGAAGACAAACTGGTAAGTAGCTAGAAAGAAAGACAGAGAGAAAGAAGGAGAGTGAAAGAAAAGAAAGAGAGAAAGAAAGGGAGAAAGAAAGACAGGGAAAGAAAAAGAAAAGAAAAGAAAAAAGAAAAGAAAAAAGAAAAAAGAAAAGAAAAAAGAAAAGAAAAGGAAAGAAAAGACAAGACGGAAAGAAAAGAAAAGAAAAGAAAAGAAAAAGAAAAGAAAAGAAAAGAAAAGAAAAAAGAAAAGAAAAAAGAAAAGAGAAAAGAAAAGGAGAGAGAGAAAGAAAAGAAAAAGAAAGAAAAAAAGACTGAAAGAAAAATAAAAAAGAAATAAAGAGAGAAAAAAAAAGAAAGAAAGGAAAGAAGGAAGATTTGGCTGGATAGGGTGCAGGGACACCTAGTCTTGGTTATGCTTTGCCTAGAAAGGTTGGACCATATGATCCCTGAGGTCCCTCCAACCTGGCGTTCTATGATTCTGTGATTAAAGATAGATATAGAAGTATATTATGAGTTCTTTAGTTTTACTAAATTCTTCAGGTGTACAGTATCTAAAACATTTCAGAGACAAAATGGAAAAAAACCCAAACCAAACCCAAAATCAACACCAACACCAAAACTCCTTAAAATCTGTAGTAACCCCAATCCTGAAACACGTTATCTTTATTTCACCCAATTCTGTCCAAATTGAATTTATTAGTAGTAGTCTTATGTAGCCATTTTATTCTGAAGCCAAGCCTAGGAAAGGTTGGGTTTGCAGGTCTCCCTGCAGTGCTTGATGTGAGCAGCTGCCCCTGTTGCTATGTGCTGGCTGGCTCCCAGAGAAGGCTCTCGTGATACTTCTGGGAGGTCAGGCTTTGACTCATGCAAAAGGTGAATAAGGTAATCCAAAAAACCACAGAGATTTCACCAAATTTTACCACCTTTATGCATCTTGGGTAAATGAATCTTTAGCTTCCAAGAGAGGCATTTGTCTTCGTCACCCACACCCCTGTGTTGGTAGCTCCAACTGAGATACTTGGGTCTCTAGACATCTGCGAGTGGCTCTCAAGCAGGACAGAGGACATGTACCACATTGCATCTGGAGGATGGGCAGGATGCTTTGCTGCATTTCAAATGGCACCAAATGCTCCTGTCTAGAGTAGACAACTGGATCTTCATAGAATCATAGAATGGTAAGGGTTGGAAAGGACCTCAAAATCATCTAGTTCCAACCTGCAGATCCAGTTCCAATCTTGCCCAGAAAGTCAATGCCTCCCACCTGCCTTAGTCACCTCTTTTAGTGTGGGCTGGGGGAAGGCTGCCTCTTCCATCAACTTTGTAGCTTAATGCCTGTCCCAGAAAAGACTGCTTTTTGGTGGTTCAAGCTAGACACTTTAACTCTGTTTTCTGTCTTGTTCTGTATCTCTTCCTGCTGGAGCTAGTTTGAAGTCCTTTAGGTCACACAAATCAAGACAGAAAAATCACTTCAGAATGACAATATTTAATATTTACATATAACAGAGAGGCCAGTGATCGCACAGTAGGCAGGACAGAGGTGTCCCTGTAATCACGCAGACATGACACTGAACATCCCCAGGGCAGAACAGCTTGGAGCAAACAGATGGCAGCAGTACAGTGCATACACTTTTCCACGCTGGATGTTGCGTGTGCCACTGGGTACTGCTCCCTCTCCGAGTGCTGGCACAGCCTAAACTTGCTCTATCATTGCAATGAGAGTCAGGGAGGCAAGACTAAAGTATGAGGGCAGGGATGGTGTTCAGGGACCATGAAGAGCTCATAGAGCACCTCTGCTGATGAAGGAGTCTGTCTGTGCCTGACTGCATGATGAATATCCTTGCTTCTAGCTGCCTCCTTGAGTCTTTTCCTGGTTGAAACAGTTGGCTTTATTTTGAAGTCTGCTTTATATCATAGCACTGCCCAGGCTTCACTGCTGACAATGGGCATGAGCCATTTAAGCCACCTGGCAGGTTTGGATGCTCCTAGCTACGACTGCAAACTTTGGCAAGTCTTATGCATGTTTTTCTTTTACAAAAGGTACTTTTAAGTTTTATACATCAAATTTCCTGCTTTAGGGGTGAAGTGATACTCCAAGGCAGTATACTTGTGCTCCTCATCTAGCACAGCTGACGTTTTCTTCCCTATTTTGTGTAAATGGGACACTAATACAAAGCATTTTCTGCGCTGGATTAGAAGACAACACAGCCACGTGTGTCCGCATTAACTGTGCTCAAATAACTTGCTCTTATGCTACAATGCAGAAATGTGAACAACTTTTGACTGAGAAAACATCAGTGTTTCTCTGTGAAAAATGGACTCCAAGTGCTTCAAATGTATTCAGATTTTCACAGCTGTGTACGTGCATTCAGGATGGATAAAGATTATCTTACAGTTTGGCTGACTCAGTGGCATGTCCAGGAATTAACCTTTGAGGAAGTCACTGAAATGATGGGGCTTCTGAAATTTGCCTGTCGTGGACTTTAGCATCGAGGCCTTGATCTTGAGTAGTGATGAGGAATTATGCAGTTCCTGCTTGGGATTACTGTAGCTGTAACACCAAGACTGATGCAATCTGTTGTCTCTCAGATTGTATCTCTTATTTGCTACCAAGCTGCACATAATTACTACCTTTATCGATTTAATGTTTATCTTTAACAGTTAACTGCTTTGTCCATGTGATCTATTCTAGAACAGCCCTACAGACCTTTGTGGAAATCACTGAAATTCCTATGCAGTCTCCGATGGGAAAAATTGGTGAGGTTCTCCACTGTTTCATGAAACTGAACATTTCTAAATCTTCATCTTGCTGCAATCCCTATTGTCTATATAGACTCAAAAGCCACGTCTCTTAGATGCTTCTGAAGAACTGATTTAAAAGTGCACTGGACTTTGTCAAGCATGACAGCAAGCTACTGAATGGGCATAAGGGGATTTGGCTCCAGAGTGGCTGAAAACTATGCTTCAGTTGCCTGCCTCTGTGGTGTTACATATGCCTTCAATATATTCCATGCACATCCTAATTTAAATCTGGAAGTGCCCAGTTAGCAAGTTAATAGCAACAGACAGGTGAGCTCATGGTGGGATTTTGAGGGGGATGAAAGGTTATTTACATCCAGACAGAGAGCTCCTGCTTGGTGAAGCTGATAAATGTGTGCATTAACAATGGTTCAGATTCCCATATTCACAAGGGGCAAGCGGTGAGATCTATATGGGGACTGTTGTGTTTTACGTGCAAGTATAGTGGTTAGAACCAGACAGATTGGTGGTTTTGCCAATACCTACTGAGCCCTAGTAGATATATTTAGAGAGATGAAAAGCTGCAGTCTCAGATCTAAGTGATCCAGACTTTTACCATCCTGACTTCTTTATGAAAAAATTCATTTTCCCCCATGAAACTCCTGACATTTTAGGTTTTCTTTGTTGTCCCCCTCATAAATACATCACAGTGCACTATCCTTATTGTATGTGAATTGGCAGCTCAATGCTTGTCCTGTAGGTCCGTCACATTCCAGAAATAGTTGTCTGAAAGGCAATGAATGAAAGATGATTAATTAATATTCCAGGGGGATATCAGACTTCCTGCAAGCATCTCGTACAGTGAAAATAAATAGTGAAAAGAAAGCAATGGTGATAAATAAAACTTAAAAGAAGTTTCCTTCCATTTTCAAAAATGACATTTTTACTACTGTTGACCAATTACAAACCCCTCTACTTCTCATCCCTCTCTGAGAACCCAGAAGCCATTATCCTTCATCAAAAAGGCTTCTTGAATGGGAACACAGCCATGCAACCAAGCATGTCAACACATCACACTGCTCTGCTGTTTTGAAACATCTTAGGACTGGGTTATCCCTGACTACAGTGTGATGGAGAGACAGTGCCCAAGTGCATCTGTACTGCCTCAGCTCCCTGGAGGAACTCATTCAGGGGCTGTGCTGATCTCTCTGCTCATGTACCATTACCAGAGCCTGAAAAAGAAAAGTGGTAAGAACATAAAGCACTCTGATATCTTTTCCTGCATACCAACCTTTCTTTTCCTCATGCATGTGCCACATATGAAGCCAGTGAGTCCACTGATGACTTGAATAAAACAAAGAATAGCTTCAATCACACCAATGGCCAGGAGAATAGAGAAAAGGATGATATTCCAAAGGATGATGTTTTCAGGTTCTTTGCAAATGCTCCATGTTGTCTGATTGAACAAATAATTTCCTCTGTGATAGAGAAAAATAACTGGCAATGTATTAGAAAACACAAATTTGACAATGCTTTCTGTGTTTTCTGGCATTACACTTTCTGAACTTGATTGAACAAAGTGAGTCTCAAATTCTACTATAATTGGTAAAAGCTGATGATTCTCTTCAGAATTCCCTTTACAGAGGTGCAATTGATGACTAGGGAAGTGAGATGCACCTGTTGCACGCACAAGAATCTCCCTTTTGTTTCATGGCAGTGTCAGTAACTAAAGGGAAAGGATCATAAGGATTTTAAAATGTGTCTCCATATTGTCCATTTCCTGCTGTGCTATCTCAGCCCAGTATATCTATCACCTCTGCCTCTGGCTTGAAGAGCATGGTTGCCAAGGTTAACGTAAAGATTCAGAGAAGATTTTCGTTTTGCTTTTCAGAAGTTGTTAGAGTAGACTCACTTCATGATGATTTAGCAGATATCATAGTTATCAAACATTTCCTTTTGACTCCAGTGGTAGTCACAGTTCAGCAGCCTTTTGAAAGCCTGGTGCAACTTGCACAAGGGGCTGCTGATGAGCACGACAGAAGAAACTCAGGCAGTTCTCCCAGAGATGATTCCTTGGTCAAAGAACTAACCAGCTGGAACACGGTACTCAGAGAAATGTGAGTTTAGGTGTAGACAGGGTGGACCACGTTGGGAAAATCCTAATTTGCTATAGGAAGATGCGGGGGATTTAGGGAAGGCAAAGTTGAAGGAATTAAGGTTGAAATTAAGGGAGTCATACTCACTCCAGAGTGTCGTTCCTGAAAGGATAGAGGTACTCTCCATCACCTGTGTCACACAGAGGGCCCCCAATGAGCCCCAGTGAGGAGATGACCACACAGTATGCTCCTCCGGCAAATCCCAGCACAGCCAGGACCACTGACAGCAGCATCTGAAATGGAAAAGACCATCAGCATTGCATGCACAGAAGCTTGAGTAGCATGGAAAGCTTACACTGAATGGGAAGGAATTATCTTTATCTGTTTCTTATTGTATGCTGAAACTCATAGTAATAGCATGATATTTATGGGAATAAAAATCAGTTGACTTTATCGGACTGTGCAGATATCCTAGATGTGAAAGGATTTCAGACTGTATTCGCATTGCTTTGAAAAGTAGGTAAAGCCCAGAGTTTTACTTGTCCAGAGATCTATATTTGACCCATCGATTATGAAAAATCTGGAGGGACATCTTTCAAAAAGCCAGCAATACGCCAGTATTGGCTTGATGTCATCCGTATCATGTGCCTTGACACTTCCATCTCTTGACCAAGAGCACCTTTCTCAGCTCTTGTACCAACAGAAACTAGCAAGCAGTTACTGAACCAGGTATGAAAGCTACAGAGGGTACATTAGTGGTTTTGTTAATTGATGAGGAATGCAAAAAAAAGCCTTTTTTATTGCTGTTTTTTTTAAATTTTGCCACAGCCTGAGGTGGTTGCCACTGCTCGTGTTGAGAAACCTAATTGCGTTGCATGTGGCAGCCATCAGTGACTTTGAATTATATGTAATGCACTTATACTTTTTACATTGTCCACTCCCATGGAAACGTTACCTTTACTCAGTTTTGGGGCAGCTTTCTGTTAATGGATAGATTGTACCTCATTGATGTTTGTATATAGCAAAAGAATATCAGGAGGGTGCTACTGGTGGTGTATCTGGGACAGGCTTCTCACTAGTCTTGTTGAGAGTCACTGCTTGTGGTTGTTCACAACTCTGCCAAGAAGGAAAAGAGAAATACTCTGGAGGAGACTGACAGAGCCAAGGGAAGGCTTGGACTGGGTTAAGGAAGTGAGACTGCCTCAGAGTCAGGGCAGAGGCACAGCTGAGGAAGTACACTGGAAACACTCCCATCCATGACTTGGGTTTGAAGCCAAATACCACAGGCCTCATATTTCCCTATTGCCAGCAAATACCAGTGGAATTTAACAGCCCACAAGGAAGGTAGAAACCTTCTCCTACTGACAGAAGCCCCACAGAGCTCTGCACTTGAGAGTCAAATGTAAATATCCACCATCCATGTTACAGATTTGCGACATAGTCTTGAATTCACTGCCTGAACATGTTCAAGCTAGTGCATGCAGTTTCCAACTTGCCAGCTGGTGACTGCTTTCTGTAAAACTTTGTATGCTGCTGGTGTGTAAATTGACTCATTTTTGAGTGTTGTTTGTGTGTTGTTTTGCCTTTAAAGCAACCCCTGAGTTAGAAGTTGCTGTGATTTCTCGTGAGATTTATTTCATCATTACTGATTAATAACTCAGTCTTTTCTTTTGCAAAGGTGGGTGCTTTTTTTGTCTTTATCAGTATGCTGGCTGAGTTGCCTCTTAGCAGGGCTTCATTGTCAGCAAATGTAGGTAATTTAGTATATTGTCCTGGACCAGAGCAGTGCCTGGGTTGTAGCTAATGCACTGTCTCTCATAATAAGATCACCAGCCACCCCTTGCAGTGAAGGTGAGTGACCAATACTCTGTCTGAAACTGCTACCTGTGCTGAAGCCCTTCTCATCTGTTTTCTCATTTATTTCAACCGTGCATTCTGCCTCTTGGCTAAAGGATCTTAATTATGCTAAAGCCTAGTTTTAGCACAGCATAGCAGTATGGGGCATCCCAAAGGTAATTATGATAGCAAAAGTCAGATGGTCATTTGCTATTACTATGTTTTATGACAGTGATTAGTACCAGTAGTACTTGTCAGTGCTATCTTTGATGACTATTCTGTGACACACAATCCTCTCATCTGAAATCTGTTGGCTGTATGACTAACTTCATCTCATCTATTTCCCTTACTGTGCACACAGTCACATAGACAAGGACTTTACTGCCTGAAGCTGCTGCAGCTGTTAGATTTCCTCAGCATTTTCTAGACCTGCAGTTGTATTTCCCCATTATATCTACCATTCTGCAGACTTTTCTGAAGGTTTGCCCCATATATGTGGAGATACAAGAATTTTATTAACTGTTTCATCGTCTCAACCTTTCAGCATTTTCCTGGTGAGCAGAGGAAGACTTTTAGCACTTATTCTTTGAGCATTTGCATCAGCTGCTTTGGTGAAGTTACCAAGTTCCTTCTGTCCCAGCTTATGCTGTTCTTTATTGCCCTGGTTCTTGTTTCATGCACATTTCTTCCCTGTTACTTTCTCTCTTCTTTCACTTGTTTTGGGTCTTTTTGTGGAATTAACATTCTGTCTGGTTATCCAGATATCTTTATAAAGTTTCTTTGTCTGCAAAGCTGCTATGGCTATTCTTGTTCTACCAGTAACTCTAAAGGAAGGCTTAAAGTCAAATATCAGAGTATGTTTGCAGATGCAATGGCAGGAGCTGCATTTTGAGGGTCCTTTTTTCCATATTGTGCCAGTGCAGTGGATGCTTTCAGATATGTTCATGCTAAGAGATGGAAGCTTGGTAAATCTGTTAACTTTCCAAAGTCATTACTTGCATTATGCAAGGACAAGAAGCTATTGAGGTATGCTTGAAGGCAACAATTTGAAATGAATTAATGAAAAACTTACTCAGTTCAGCACATAATCACTGGGAACTGGAGAATTCAATAAAAAGAATAAAAAGGATGAGAAATATAGCAATTATGATTACTATTGTTGATACTTCAGCAGAAGGTAAAGGCCTTGATGAAGTCTGAAGCTATTAAACCAGGAATTTTGCAAAATATAATAGGATTGAGTCCCTACCCTGAGGAAAATAGTAATGTTCTGATTGAATAATAATTATGACCAGTATTAGTCCTTTAACGTTTTTTTTTTGCCCCTACAAAAAACAATGCTGAGTATTCAGTATAAATAATCATTTTATACCTAAGGTTCCCAAAGCAGAACAGTGGCCAAACAAACCTTTGGATTACAGAGGCTCCTGAGTAGCTCCAGTGTGGGTTAGTTCCCTGACAAGAGGTGGAAGCTGGTGAACACACCACCAAGAGCCGGGTGACTCATACCATACAAACCCTGCCTTGGGAATGCAGCCTATAGTCAGGGCACCTGAGCAACCCTGCTGCAGGTGTCTACATTTCTTCCCACTATCCTCAAAGCAAAGTTTCCTGAGGTTTCTTCTCCTAAAGAAGCACATCATTGGCCTTCAGATTTCCCTGCAATGCTCACCTCTTTTTGCATGCCTGGAAATCACCCTTTCCCAGGAGCTGTGCAGGGGAACTATTGTTTTTAATACCATTTATAGCCACTAGCTCTTTGCTCATGTCCCCATCTCATCTCTCCTTTGAGCCACATTCTGTTTAAAACAGGGTGACTTGTAAAGCTTCACCCCTTTCCACCTCAAAGAGGTGGGCAATTCCCACAGTCCCAGAAGACAGCATTTTCAAAGATACACTGTCCCGGCTAAGCCTATTCTCGAGTAGTACTACCTTATTACTGAATAGTAGTAGAGACTCTGTTCTTGAGTAGCTTCATCACCTGGCCATCAGCTAACTATCTTTATACAAATATCATAGCACATAATTATAGAATCACAGAATCATAAAATCATAGAACCATAGAATCACAGAGTGGTTTGGGTTGGACAGGACCTTACAGCTCATCTCGTTACAACCCCCTTCCATGGGTAGGGACACCTTCCACTAGACCAGGTTGCTCAAAGCCCCATCTAATAATCAAACTACCTCTCAACAATGTCTATTGTATTCCTCTATAACGGCAAATAAAGAAGAGCTTGTAAGTAACCCACCAGTGACAGGAAGGTGCAGACAGGATACTTGGTATCTGTGTGCTGCTTCCAGGAATGGCTTAGACAGTCAAAGGGTGGTGGAGGACAATGGAGGAGAGTGGGGGTTCTGTGGATGCAGGCTGCTGGACAGCATGGTGCTACCACTTGCATTAGTGGGCTGGGGCAGTGAACTCTTGGCTCTGTAATATTTAGTGCTAGGATGAAGGATGGAGAAGGGAGAACTGAGATGACTTGAGGACTGAGCCCAGTTCAGCTGGATTCCCCCTCCCGACTTACCACGTTCAGCAGTGTGAGAACACCCACATTATGGCTGTTTTCACCACAGTATGGCTGTTTTCACCACCACTTTCTACCTCACTCAGAATGAGATGCAGCTGGCTCAGGCACTGGGTTCAGGGTGCCTAGATTCAGCCCCAGCTCTTCAACTGCCGACTTGGGTGTTGTTAGCATCTTTTTGTGCATGTGACTTTGGGTGAAATCAATGCAATGGCATGTCCCTTGGGATGTACTTGTTGACATTAATGAAAAATGTTATTTTGGCATTATGAATAATGAATTACTTAAGTAAAACATCTTGAAGAGGTAAAGGTCTTCTTATGGATGAAACTAAATATTAATTGAAGAGTACAGAAGAGACATGTTTTGTTGTATGGAACCTCTCATTCCAGGCTGCTTCTGGGAAGGATGCAGACTAAAAATAACATTTCTAAATCACATTATTTTTCTAATAATGATAACCACAGAGAAGTCTGTGCCCAGGGCACGAGGATTAATGGAGATGCCTGTGTATGACATGTTGCTTTATAATATTCTTAATTATCAAGGGAAAAATTCTCCCTGTCTTTTCTCTGGATGGCAGAGAGCCCAAATTGCATTTGCACCTTTCATGTGCATAATGCTTAGAAAGATGTGTGCTACAGGTCAGAGCTGCAGGAAGCAGCGCTGGCTCCTTGGTGCCAGCCACAACATCTCAGGCTTTAAGCATGGGCCTGCAAAGCAGGGGACCTATCTGCCCCTGCAGAGGTAAGCAGGGATGCACCTGTGGAAAAACAAATTGCCATGGAAGGGTATTGGGAAATAGGATCAATTGGAAGCAGAAAGAACAGGCAGCTGTCTTAATCTTTAGGGTTGCCTCAAGCAGGAGGAAGCTGGAGCCAGATTTTACTTTATGTGGGGTGAAGTAGGGAAGCTTTGTACCCCTCTGCCCTCAGCATTGTGCATAAATGCTCCAGCACCTGCCCAGCTGAGTACGCTACCCTTCCTATCAGTGGCTATCACAACATTCTTGTTGGCTAACTGAGCTCTCGGCCCCAGCCCAGGGACGCTGTAGATCAAGCTCCCTTTCTGCATTTCCCTGACATGGCTGTTGATGGTGGTGCCATGGTTTGTCATTGTACATTTCTACCTGCTGAGCAGCCATTTAGGAGCTATTGCACAAACCCCATAGCGCCACTTCAACACTTAAATATCCACTTACCCCACATCTGTTAGCGCAACATCCTGCTCCACCTGCTCCCAGCATCATGAAAGCTGGTAAAATAACCTGTGAGGAAAGAACAAGCTGAATTGGTGTGCAGTACTTCTGCTGGGATGGGTTTTAAAGCCTAGGAGCTGGGGCATCATGTTCCTCAAATGCAAACCTCCTGCCTCTTCTCTGTGAGTTGCACTTGCTTAGACTTCAGTGCTTGCTGAAGAGAAACTCTAACTTACAGCTAGAGTTGGCTGTCAAGTTTCTGGTACAGTGATTCTGAGTGCTGAAGCTATACTCCTTCTTTTCAGCAGGGTTTTGTTGTTTTTTTTTCAGGAATAAATGTGTCAGTTTTGAGAAAATGGAATTTCTGTTTGGGAAAGATGCATCAGTGAAGTAAGAACTATGTCAGTTTAAGTTTTCTGACCATCCTGCTCTGCATTACAATAGGGAAATCAGTCTTAAACTTCCTGAAACACATCTGGCTTTAGGTCTTTGTGCTAAGCTTCTGGAAAACCTACAAAATGGACTTCTCTAAACAGGGAACTCCCAGTTAACATCAGCTTTCTCCGTGGTAATTATCAGGTGGAGCTGGACTGATATAATGAAGTCAGTAACCATCTGTGTCTCAGGATATAATGTCACCTTACAGAAGCACTCTGGAGATAGGAAAAGCTGCGTTTAGTTTGGTAGCTAGAGGGCAAGAAAGCCTTTGTGGGTCTAGCTGTGCTGTGCAGCCAGAGCATTCCTGCTGCCTTGCCTCTGCCCATTGCTTGTGTAGGCATTTCAAAGAGCAACGCAAGACAATGTGTATTTGAGAAAGTAGGAAACGGTCCCTATAAAATTAATGAAAGAAGAGGCAGCCAAACAAATGAGCAAATAAAGTAAAAGCTGTACAAGCAGCCTGACTAGATGCTGGACAGATGTTGTCCCATGTAGGGCAGGGAGAGCACAATGTCCACGGTGAATGGAGCCTGGGGAATTTATGTGTATAGTGACTATCACCATTAGACTGTGTAGGACAGTGCCACGAAACCTGATTAGATTTGCAGACCCCGTGGTATGTTTCAAAGGACTTTCACTCCGTTGCCTTTTATACACACCCCAGGGGCAGCCTCCAGCACCTGCAGTGGCCGCTGGACCACAGCTGGACACCTGCAGATGTAGAGCATTGAGGTCAAAAAAGACATTCCTCTTCCTGGAAAGAAATGAGCTCCAAAATAACCAGAGGTGGCCCCCAAGGCAGCCTCAGCCCCAGCATACTGCTGTCTGGCACTCAGGAGAGCTAATACTGCTGTCTGGCACTCAGGAGAGCTAATACCTCTGCCCATCAAACCAACACTCCCTGTCCTCCAGGGCTATCTTTCTTCTTTGGAGGTTTCCCATCTAGGCTGTGAACAGCTTTGTATCATCTATTAGCCTGGCTCAGGATGAAGGGTTTTCTTAGAAGCCTGATTATGAATACCTGCCTTTTGACATGCGAATGAGAATTTCCTAGATTTGGCTGGGAGTAAAATGAGGGCCATGCATGAGCCGTTGCTCAATCAGGCATTTTCCAGCGTTGCACGTTGGCTTCCATTAGGAAAAGTGTTGCTATGACACACAGAGCCAGTCTTTACACCCTAAGCTTTTGAAACAAGGAAAAGGAGAGGTTTTCACGTCATATAAAGCTCCATTAGGGAAGCAGCAGAGGAGGAGGAAAGGGTGGGGCTGGCTGCTCAGCCAGAATGTGAGCTGATCATCCAAGCTCTATCAGTCTAAGGATGAACTCCCATGTGGAGGCAGCTTTGCTCACTCATAGGGCCAGGGCAGGCTGTTATGAAGTTTCCTCCACAGCCCTGGCTCTGAAGCCTGTGTCCTGGTTACAGGGAGATCCTCCAAGGTTGGGCAACCTTTCCATGACTTTCTGCGTTTCCTTTGGGGAGAAGCTGGGTGCATGGGGGAGCACATTGCAGCCTGGTCTGTCCAAACTATGGAGTGAGGATACAGACCAGGCTCCAGTCATGGAGCCTGGCTTAGCTCCCTAGGAGGCCTGAAAACCACCCTTCATTTTCTCATGCTTCCAGCACCTGAAAATGGAGCTGACGGTAATGCTTTCTTTCCCATTCTCTTCACCCGTGGGCATTTATCATGCTGTTTTCTGGGAAACACGCACACTCAACAGCGTTCTTTGTGGATCAATAATTACTCCTCTTGCTGTGTTTTGAAGATCAATGCAAATGCAAATTTTGCCTCCTCCCCTCTCACTTGCTGTTCTCATTTTTGATGTATGCAGTGGTGGCCACAGGCAAGTCTGTGAGAAAGCCTTAAAAGAAGGCAAGTTTTCAATGAGCCTGTGATGCTGTCATGCCTAACTTCTGCCTTTCCTTTCATTGAACGCCAATGACTCCTGGGCTTGCAGTGATACGAATTTTCCACAGGTCTCTCCTGTAGTTCCACTTGTTGCTTTAGGCTTCCTTCACAAACTGATGCTTAGGTTCAAGCTCATCATGAGTAATAGGCCTAAGTGGTAGCTGGAAGATGAAGTAGGCAAGCTGCTGGTGAAGAACGACTTATACCATGTTCCTGCTTTGGGAAATATGACTCTGAACCACAACCACTGTAGCTTTTACATAGACTTTAACTGGTAGCTGCATCATAGCCTGACTGTGAATGAGATTTCCTTTTTTCTGAGCTAATTATTCTGAAACACTCATTTTTTTGATGTGCAGGTAGCCAGCTCTGTGCCAGTGTACCATCTGCCTGGGCTGCGAAACAGCCAGTGCTTGTCATAGGCATGTTGCTCTCTCAACTTTTTATCTGACTTGGGTGGGTAATTGGAAGAGCATAAAGGGAGCATGCTTTCTAATGAACTGGAAAGGTCAGTATTCCCAAACATGTTCCCTTCGAGTTACGGATATTCACAAAAAAGCCATCTTTCCTAAGTGGTGGGATGGAGAACTGGCTGCAGAAGAGCACAAACAAACCAGATCAAACCCCAAAGGAGGTAAGTGGGTATGTGGGAACATGGGAGGCATTTGGGATTTAGGACGTTTGCAGCTCCACATTTGTTGTGTTGACTGGGTCTCTAACAAACACCTACTGAAACATGCTTCAGTTTTGCCCTTAATGGTTTTCTTGTGATTTAAGTGAGCATAGAATCAGTTAAAGGAGTAATGTGGGGTGCAGACAATAGTTACAATTCCCCACATCCAGCTGAGTTTAGGACCTCAGTTTTGCTTTGACTCATGGAGGATGAACACCCATGTCACCCTTCTCCACAGTGGGAAGTAAGTCCGATTGCTTCCTCCTGACTTGGAGTCTTCATATTTATCTCAGGAAAACCTCGTATCCCTGTGATTAGGGACTTTTTCAGTCTTGAATGAACTTTATGAATCCTGTACCCAACTTCCCAGTTAATGTTTATGCAAAACAGGTTTCTATGCCTTTTTTTTTTTTGTTATACTTACCCCTGAATTTAAACAAAACCCAACCAAGCCCATAAGAAACAGTAGCAACAATTCTGTCTTACCAGTATCCCAGCTCCCAGAATGCCATGGAAAAACCAGACCAGATCAGTTATCTCACTGAGCTGCAGAACTTGTCCATTGGGGAAGTACAGGAGGATGTTGCAGACTATGGCACAGACTGCCAGTGGGAACAGGGTGATCCCAATGCACTTCGAACACTTCCCTGTGCACATGGTAGCTCTCTGCTGAGGAAAGATGCAGAGAGGTTTAGGTTACTGCAGCACAGGGATCATGGCGTTTCAGCAGTTTTCTTCTTTCATGAAAGAAGGATCAGTTTTGAAGCAAGAAATGTTCCAGTTAAAGCACAGATAATCCTGTTCTACAGAGCCTGTTCCCTTCAGAGACGTTACTTAAAATGGAATTATTAAAAACTGGAATGTTTAATTGAATTTATTCAAATTTGCCAGGACTAAACATGTGTTGGTATGAAATGAACAGAGAGTTTTGTTTTAATTGTTAATGGACAACTGGGAGACTCAGCAACAAAACCATGGCTGCACAAACTGACACCCTGGCTAGGAGGCTTCATGGTGGGGTTAAGAATGGAAGGGGGTGCACCTAAACAGCACCAAGATGTCTAGGACCACTGCCTTGGGTAGCTGATTTGATATCATCTACTGCACTGAAGGTCTGGAAAAGCAGGAGATGACTGCCAGGAATGCCATAAAAACGTTCAACCTTGCCTTGCTGCTGGAGCAGCATGAGGAGCCTTACCAGGGCCCCACCAGCTGCATTTTCTCTATTTCAGTCAAAAATACACTGTCAGCAAGACCTGGAGAAACTTTCATTACTGTTTCCTATGACATGCTAACTCCGCACACAAGGGTAAATAAGACTGTTGGTTATGTGACTGTTTGGCACCCACCCTCAAATATCTGAAAAACTGGAAATGTGTCCAACCCCATTTGCTAAGGGCAGGTCACAAAGCCATCCCAACTCATTTTCAGAGATCTGCCATAATGTATAAAACAGCAGGTTATTATTTCACAGCAGTAAGGTTCTTTTAAAATCAAGGAATCAACATAAATAACAGATCATTGGAAGAGGTCTCCAGTCCTATCTCCTGCTGAAAGCAGGACTACTACCAACACTAGGTCACTGTGCCAGCCATAGCTTTGTGTAGCTGAGCTTTGAAAGCCCCCAAGGATGGAGCTAATAACACCCCTCTGGGTGATCTGTTGCAGAGCTGCCTCAGCCTCCCTGTGAAAAAGTCTTTCCTCATGTCCAATCTGAATCTTCCAAGCTGTAAGCATGGCTGTTGCTCCCATGCTTTTCCACTACTCCATCACCTCTGTCACTCCCTTACAAGTTTGTTGCAGGCCGCTATTAGAGCCCTCTTCACCAAAGTGAGCAACCTCAGCTCATACTGCACCTGCACTGTGACCTATAGCCAAAGAGAAAAGGCTGATGAGTACAGAAGTGGATCCACAGCTATTTCTTCGTGTCAGGATGGAAATTGCAGACTACTGGGTCAGAGGTCATTGAACTTTTAGACTGCCACTAACTTTATGGCACAAACTGAGCACAACTTCCTCATGATGTTTTATCATAGTAAAAACCTCACTCCAGCTCAAGGCTTTCAAATGCATAAAAATACCAAATATGAATCTGTGCATTTCTGTTCTCATAGAAAGCTGACAGTTTATGATGTAGAGGCTTTGCTTTCCTGTGAGCAAGATGATACAAAATATAAGGGAAGGAAGATGATTTGGACACACACCATTTCAGAACATGTGTTACACACATACACATGCAGCCATGCACGCACAAATGCCTACTCTTGCTACGTGCAAACACGTTTTGTAATAACCAAGGCAGGAGAGAGTGAAATGCCCCTCAATTTAGTCATGTGCATTGGCTAATCCTGGAAGTTTTGTGGCAGAAGTTGGTGTTGAAAAGGTATTAAGCAGGTTGGGAGTATAGGAATCAATCAAGGTTGGATTTCCAAGCAGAATAGCCCAGGTGAAAGACAGCATGAAGACATTTGAAAAAGCCAGAGGCAGGCTGAAACCAGCTTCATTGACAGAACAAAGACAGCAAGAGGTGTGGTAAGTCATGAACACAGACCATTGTCCTCAGACCTCTGTAACTTAGAGGGAAAGCAGACAGACTTTATGGGATGTTGTATATTGTTGTAAGGTAGCTGAGACTGCCAGAGACTTCTGAGTTTGCTCTTCTATAGCAAAAAATTTGCATTGTTCTCTGCTGCTGCAGGTTTAATAACAGCACTGTGCTTAGATGGCTTTTTTTCTGAGCCCTTTACAATCACATCATGCTTTTTAATCCAGCTTTAAAGCAAGTTAGCTAGCATGAAACTATTCCAGAAGAGAACATTTTTAACAGAGATGCTTCTTGATTTATGGTCATTACCTATTGTTTATATAGTACCCAATGTATTTGTTAATTTTTTACACTGACTTTTGCCTGTTTGCTTTTCTGTCTCATTCCAGCTTGTGCTTTTCCATGTGCTTGCCCAATCTCATCTACTTCCCCTCCCCAGAGAGAAGCAAACAAGCACAGGCACAGCCTGGCCTCCTTCTGTAAAAGCTAAGTCTTGCAGGTGAGTTACAAACTCTCTTCTGCATCTTTCATACATAGCCAGAGGGCTTGGTTCTCGCCCGGTGCAAAGCAACATGACGCTGCTTTGGCTGGAAGAACAGGGGTTTACAACCCATTCTCTCTGACCTATCTCAATACCACTTCAAACTGCAAGGAGAACTTAACTAAACATCAATCACCAGACCTAGTGAGAGACTCTACCACCACAATCAATGTTGCTTTGCTACCTGTGTACATCAGAGGATCCGACTGTTATTACAGCTTAGGAAAACACTCTGGATTGCCACAAGCACTCAATGCACTTTATTAATTCAGCAAACAAAAGCACTTTCTACAGCTTCGCTAAGCAAGGTGGCTAGAGAAAGCTTCTAACTTTTAACTAGAGTTTTAGAAAGATTTGCTTTTTAATGCTGAGGGAAGCATAGAAATATCTTTGCTTACCTTCTACACGGGTCTAATTTGGCCTCCAAGCTCCAGTTCCCAGCAGCTGGCTTCAGGCTTTCCAGCTCTTCTCTCCTGAAGCACGGCAGTCTGAGGGAGACACAGAGATGTTTTCTAGTGATGGCCTCTTTTAAACAAACAGCTGTTGCTCTTCAGAGAATTAGGAAATACCCCACATTATCCCTGGTTGGCCAGCGGGAGGTTGGCGTGCCACCCAGTGCTATCGATTACGTTCAGGCAGTGTTCCAGTGGTCAATGCCTCGGCCCCCCAGGACACACAGCTTGGAGCAGTGGAGACCTTTTTACTGCTGCAATCATTTCAGCCGTGGAGGTTGGCAGAAGAGGAAGGGCAGGAGACAGCAGTGGTGCAAGGGGTTGAAACACGAGGTGGTGGCATGGCAAAGCCATTGGTGTGGCATCATCTTCTGCACAATGCGGTTGTGACTGTTAAAGTTCAGAACCGAGTTTGCTGCAAAGCACGGGAGTGAGGTGAGTGAGAAGGAAGGGAGGGAAAGAAAATTCTTAGTAAGACAGTGGAAAAAAGAGAGAGAAGGGCAGAATGGCTGGAGAGAAGGGAGAGGTGTGACCAAGGGAGGAAACAAGGAAATTAAAACACAGCTCCAAGGAGGAGAGAGTAGGAAGATGGAAGGGAAATGAAGACTCGCTCTAGCAGAGAAGAAGGGAGAGATAGAAGAGGCACTAAGGATGGGCCAAGAAATTAAGAACACAATGAAGAGTATGAAGAAACATCAAAATTAAACTGGGAGTTGACTTCTACTGAGGAAAAAAGGACTTTCTTTTGTAGAAAATGTGATAGTAATAACCATTGAAATATGTTCAAACACAAAACCATATAAACATATCTAGGTTAGATTTGGCCCAAGTCATGCTGGGAATATGCTAAGATCCCTTCCAGATCAACTGAAAACATAAATACCCCCCTCTGGAAGGTACCTGCTGTTGCCTTGTTCTCAACATCCAGAAGGAAGGATGACTTGACCACAAAAGCATTAATGAAAGGGACATGTGAGTGAATGCAAAGATGCAAAATATTCCACTCTCCACCTTGCCATGTCACATTTTCAGTCTTTAATGTCACTACAAAAGATTGGTTGTATAGCCATATGTACATGACTTAGGATGTCCATGAGGTAGATGTAACCCTAGGTTGCATTTGTTCCTAGTGAGAGAAACGGACACTTTATCTGTGTTAGTATTAATGTTAAATACAATTTTTTTTACTGCTTCAAGAATATCTTTAGAATTGCTCATTACTGAAGAGGATCTATATCCAGTCTTTGAGGAGATCTGAATTAAAAGCTGCTTACTATGAGGTTCAGAAGGAATGCCAGAAAGAAGAGCAAAATGGAACTCTGCATTAACACCCAGGGACTGACAACCACTTGTTTTCCTGAAGTGATAGATAAATCCTAAAGAAATGGAAAAATAAACCAGAACACCCCAAACCAAAAACAAAAACCCAAGCTCCAAACCACTTAGAAACCCTGAATTTTGTCTGTGAAGTGTTCAGTGGCTAAGCTGAGTTTATGTGATTGTGTACATCTATTTTTCCCTCTGCGATATTGACTTTGAAGGCAATGCAAGCATTTTGTGTTCCACTGGTCAATGCCTCCTGATTATATTGACTGACTGTACATCAGTTCTGGTCCTCCTTTTATCTCTATCCTTGTAGCCATAAACTCTTTATTAATTTTCCAGTTGCACATAGTAGCACGGGTACTGAGAATAGAAATATAAATATGTGAAAAATCCTGTTCATCATGCTAGAAAAGAAAACTATTCCAGCCCTACAACTTCCCCTGGTAGTGCAATATGTGAGTTAGAAACTGAAGAATTAGAGCACCGCGCAGGTTTCTGAAGGGCATATCTGACTGCCCACTTATTCTATTAATAGATATGCCCCATTTGGAGCGCAGCTGCAGTGCACTAACAAGAAAATGCCCTTTTTGCTGTTGATACGCTGTGTAAAAGGAGCCAGGCAGCTCTGCTCTCATTTATTCTAGTATAAATCTTAAGTGGTTCCTCCGAAGTCAAAACTTTACTCAAATACACAGTGACACTCCACCCAATTTAATGTATTCCATGTTGGCATCATGACACGAATTACCTCTTGCTGCTGTTTCCTGTGACTCCTTGCTGTTAATGTTTTCTTCAGCTGAGAGAGAGTAGTGATAGGACAAGGGGGAACGGGTTAAAACTTAGACAGGGCAAGTTTAGATTGGATATGAGGAAGGAATTCTTTCCTGTTATGGTGGTGAGGCACTGGAATGGGTTGCCCAGGGAGGCTGTGAATGCTCCATCCCTGGCAGTGTTCAAGACCAGGTTGGACGAGGCCTTGGGTGATATGGTTTAGTGTGAGGTGTCCCTGCCCATGGCAGGGGGGTTGGAACTAGATGATCTTAAGGTCCTTTCCAACCCTAACTATTCTATGATTCTATGATTCTCTTAAGAAAGAATCATAGAATCATGAAGCAATATGCTGTTAGGAGGCTTTTTCTGAGATGTGCTGGCTCTGAGAAGGCTCATGAGCATTGCAGACAACCTGCCTTGGAGCCCCAGCTGGCTCTCCCTGCAACAGGTACCCAGGTCAACACGCCTACCTGTATCCAGGAGTGAGCAAATGCCTTGTTAAGGTACAAACATCAAGGTGGAAATGGTAGTATCAGTGTTATTTAGGTTTTCCTTTATCCACAGTATTGCAGACCCTTACAATGCCAGTCAACAGAAAGCTGGTTGCAAGGCAAGGGCTCCCAGGAAGATGAGGAGCAGATCTAGGCAAATCAGACTTGACTCAGATCAGAGACAGCCATAAAAAGTAACACTGAATAATCGAGTGGTGCAGGTTATGGTACATGTATTAAGACTATATATGAGTCTGAAGAGTTGGAATGAAAGTTGTACTGGACTTTGTTTGGGAGTATATTCTTTGCATGGTACCATCTCACGCGGATGGCTCTAGCACACAGAATATGCTGAAATGCACTTTGCAGCTTGAATGTCGCATACATGGATCTTTCCTTCTCTTCAATTTTACCTATTTTTCCAATTATTTTTCCTTCTGTCTTTTCCCTTGTCTCTCCTTTTGGTGCATAACCCTCTTTCCTAGATACATAGGCTTCTTGTCTCCTCCCTGAGATGGCATCCTGCCGAGCACAGGTTTCCCCCTGTATGGCAGCGCACACATCATTGTCTCTGGGGACATTAGTGCCACTACCAGGAGGCATCCCTTAGGGGATAACCCCCTTGGTTATCAGTGACTCTGTGAGCCTGGGGCATCCTGGTTTAGTGCAAGGTGTCCCTGTCCATGGCAAGGGGTTTGGAACTAGATGATCTTAGGGCCTTTTCCAACCCCAACTATTCATGATTGTATCCCAAGGCTGCACAGCCAATGATCTGCAGAATCACCTTCTGACATGAGGGGGAATGGTGCTGAAATAACACCCAGTGAGCTCTGCCCATCCAGCAAAGTATTTTCCATTGCTTGTGTGTATGTACATCCACCTGATTTATTGTAAAGCTCATTTTATTTCATTAACTGAGTGTTTTGTCCAGGGACAGCACTGTGCCAGCCCCACTGTTTTCTAAGATGCCAGTGAACCATGACCTGTGGCCAAAGGTTGTTTGTGTTCCCAACACAGAACACTGTCACTATCCAATATTAAAATAATTAGAGGTTTGTGCTTTCATTTTGCTGGTTTCGTGCAACACTTCTGTCTGGTTTTGGCTGAAAGGCATTTCTCATCCCTGTGTTTTGTCACTGGGGTTTGTCCAAGTATGTGCTCGGGGTGCAGGTGAATTAGGAGCTAACAACAGTACCCACTGGAAAATGTCCCTGCTTACCTGACCAAAAGGGAGAACTGTTATTTCTGCTGGTGCTCCTTATTCTCCTGTCCTAACCTGCCCTGAACTGCCCTGGGTCTCTCAGGAAGCTTTCAGTAATGAAGAAAGAATGCTGGAAATATACTGAAAACCAGAGAACTAACAAAAAACTGCTCATTGCATTTTTTAGAGCTGTTTGACACTGCCAGAAGGGAAGGCTTCTGTGGTCCAGGGTGGTGGTTTTGGTCAGACTGGGAGATATGTGGCTGCGGCAGGTATCTTGTGAGAGATTAAAAACTGTGCAAGGCTGAGGCACCTGGAGCAGCAACTCCCACTGGAATGAGAGAGGAGGGCAAGAGCTGAGAGGTTAGAAGCAATCACTGTGTTTTGTTGTTGCAGGGCACACTGTCCTTTCATTAACCAGCCCCAGATGGATTTGTGCCAGAAGAAGAACAAAAGGAACATCAATACTGGCTGTATGTGCGTAGCTGTCATGTTCCAAACATGTACATGAGGCCAGGTTTGAAGCCAGAATTATTGCTTGCTACTAAAAGTACTTCCTACTTACTTTGCCTGTATCAGAGAAACTGATACATGGGGAAAAATGGATAAGCCTTTGAAAATACATCTGGTCCTCAGATCCTAAGGTTTATTACCAGCTGATGATGGCTGGTTGAAGAAAGGACAATCCATCCCCAGGCTGACCCCGAAGTTGTTAGTTTGGGCTCACTGTGGGACAGAATAGGGATTTAAATCTCCACATGTTGTGTAGTAGAAAGACCCAAGGCAATTAGGGCAGTATTTTGCAATGTGGAAGTGCCTTTGGAAATGTCTTAGCACTGCCTGGGTTTCTGGAAGGGATTGTTCATGCAATTTCACAGATGAACACATCAGCATATTTCCCAGAAAGGAAGCAATCTCCATCTTCAAATTGCTCATACTTTCCTGATCTTATGCCCACTGGGAGGCACTGTCAAGGCTTTTATGAGTGTGAGAGGATGTTGAGGAGGGTGGACTGCAGGTATCTTTGTTACCTAAAATAAGATACCAAAAGGTTCTTTCTGAAAAGGTGTGAACTGCATGTCTCCATCCTTGGAGATATAGTATGTCCATCCTTGCAAATACTCAAAAGCCATAAGGGGAATGGTCCTGGGCAAGTGGCCTTGCTAGAGAAGGGGTGTTGGACCAGATGACCTCTGGAAGTTGTGTGGCCCTGTGAAGGACTGTGGTCCATTAGAGAGGACAGCAGCACAGCACTGATGTGTTCAGACCTTTGCATTGAGCACTGTTGTCACATTTGTGGCAGGGTTTGGTCCCTGGTTCCTGTAGCAGAGCTGGCTTGAGTCCACAGCTCCTCCACATCTAGTACGAGGAAGACATCAAGAAGCTACACTTAAAAAGACAACAAACAGTCCAGCACACACTGCTGCCATTCCTCGGTGGTGTAATCCATTCTTTATGTCAGGGTGTGGGCATAAACTGAACTAAGGGCAGGCAGGACATGCCTTAACTCTTCAATGACAACAGGTCTCCAGAGGCTGGAAAGAAAAACAAGAACCCAGGGAAGTGTTAAGAGGGAAGATACTGGGTGGAGACAGGATTATAAAAGAGCGAGGTGAGATGAGCCCACACACTTCAAATAAATAACAACCTGGAGGGCCTCCACATCTCATCCTGTGCAACGCTGGGGCATTGTGCCTGTCTTGTGCCCTGTCGACAGCACGCAGAAGCGGTGAAACATCATGTCTGTGGCCATTAGAGGGGGCAAGGATGAAAGACTTGTATCTGGTGGTAGCTTGCATCAGGCGTCCTTATCCCACGGTAAGCTCACCCAAAAAAATACAGTTGATGTTCACCAGATGATATCAGATGAACTGCATGCTTTTCCTTGGGAAAAAGCAAACAAGAAAGTCAAGGTTTCATACAGCAGTCAGAGAGGTCAGTGGTTGCTGGATTCACCCAGGACATTGCAGACCCAGCTACAACCTCCTTCCACTGATGGGCTTAAACTGTCCCTGGAGGAGGTGAGGGATGCAGGTGCCTGACTGTTTGCTATCCTGGCACTCCCTGGCCCTGAATCAGGCTCTGTGAAGCTTCACACTCTGAAGAGGTGAGTTGTGGTGAAGATGTGCTCAGGGCACCCCAGTCTCTCTACACTGCTGGCCATGGTTATGCTTCCCACCCCTTCCACTGAGCCAGCAGCAGCCCTTCTGCGGCCACACGAGGCGCTTCAGCATCTGGCTGGGAGCCACTTGGTTTTCCTGCTCCTCTATCCATCCGCCTGTCTAGCCATGCACTAGATAAAGGAACAAATGACTGCGGAGCATCCCAGCTCTGCATGTAAACTCCTCTGTGGTGTGCACCCAGCCCCTGGCACCCTGGGGAGAATGAGAACTAATTGTGAGACACTCACTGGGTGCCTGGGAGTGAAGAGGGATCAGCTGCCACCAAGCTCATGCTCATCTTCCTGCTGAGGAGCTGACTGACAGCAATCTGTTACTGCTGAGAATTTGCCTCATGTATCCAAATACTTCAACTTGTTCTTTGAGAATTTTGACTTTTTATCAATGAGTGAAACGTTTTCAGTCCTTGTGGCTGTAGAGAAAAATCTTCGTCTGCTCAAAAATCGGGATAAATAAGAGAATCATTATTTACTATCTTTGGTAAAAAAAAAAAAACTTGTCTTTTTGAGAGCCTGACTTGTGATTTTTAAACACCCCAGAACAGTGATATTGTGGGTTTTGTCTACCAGGGCGCTTTTAAAAAGCAGCTGATGCAAAAATAAACCCAAACCTGTGTGTGGGAAGTGACTGCATGCTTTGCTTTTCTCTGGGTTTGTGCTCCTTTCCTCACTCTTTGTCTGGTTTATCTGGCTGGAAAGATTAGGATCACTGCAGGGCAGGGTGGGTCCCTGTCTGTGTATTTGCACTGTGTCTTGCCACTTGTAAAGGAAGCGAGTAATCATCGCCCTTGCTGCTTTCATGTCTACTTGCACAATAGAAATAATTCACAGTAATAACAATGCTTTGCCTATCTGCGGCTCCTTTCATCTGAAGACGTTGAAGTGCTTGACAAGCATTAGCTAAATGAGCTTCCAAATACCTGGAGAGGGAGTCAAGTATAATGATCCCCACTTTGCAGATGAGCACACTTGAGGAGAAGCAAGGCTAACTGAGTGCTTACAGTTAGTCAGCTGAAATCATGTTTCTTCCACTGAAGGTTGCTCAGCACTTCTGAGGCTCAGGCTGTTTTCTGAGGTGCCCAAGCAGTGTCCACCTTTTACTTCCAAAACATACAGACTATGGGCCTGTGTGATCTGCCCCAAATCCTGCAGGAGTTGGAGGAAGACTTTCAGGCACTGTGATTCGTTTCAAACTACTAACCTGGCCTGGGAAGTTCTGCTGATCCTGTGTTGGCATCACTGTGACGAGGCAAAGTCAGGGTGACTGTCATGGGTTCAGAAATGTAAGTGGGCTCCAGTGCAGGAACACTCCAGCTCAGACCCAAGAGTGGTGCAGCCACATTTGCATTATTCTGCCTTTCACTTCATAACCCTTTTGAGGGGGAATCTGCGTCTGAGTGTTGTATGATGGTGTGGCTTTACCAAGCTGGATCCCTGCCATAGTGTTCACAAGCCATTACTTGTAAAGAAAGATGCTAAGAGCCCTGACCCATCCCTGGGGTCTTACAGTTATCTTGTCTCCTGCATGTCCCTGTTAAACCGAAGATGCTTTGCACCTCCCAGGATGGTACCTAGGAGGGAAAAGGAGAGACTGGATGAAAGCTGGGCTAGGGACTATATATGACTCACTACTAACCCAGAATGATAAAACAAAGTCAAATTATTTTTTGGAAGACCACAGCAAGCTCTTAAAATGAAAAATGGGCTGGTAGAAGGGAGAAAGTTTTTTCCATAGACTATGGAATTTCTAACTTTGTAGAAATTATTTTCCTTCTTAATACCACACCTGAAAGGTTTCCATTCCAGGAATGGCACCCTGACTATAACATAAGCTTTCTCAACTAGGAAGCAACAGAGTCACTTAAGAGCTGTAGGGCTGCTCTTTATTGCAAAGCTTCATAGACGCAGATGAAAGACACTGGAAATGTTGGCAGTCATCTGCAGATCCCATAAATCACACCATTTCACTGTAGGCAATCATCCAGGCTCCACAAGGTCATGACATTTTCCCCACTTTCTGCTTTTCAGGCAGAGAAACTGGACAGAAGTGGCCTGACAGCAGGTAACTTCTGTTATCTCCTGCGCTGCACAGAGCACCCACTTAATGAGCAGACCCCAAGCAAAGTGCCATATGCCTGCTGGGAATTTGCAAGTTTATAACACTCTTGGGGATGGTTTGCCCAGCAGAGGTCAGTTTGCAGTGCTTTGAAAGCCACTTGTGGAGATGCAGTCACATCGCTTCTTTCTTCTCTTCCTGCAATGCTCTATACCTTCCCTTCTTTATACAGTCCTGGTTAGTTTTCCAGTGCCAGGATTTCTTAGCACAACTCCCCTATTTACCCATAGAGAAAATGGGGCAATGATCTCATAGGAGGAAAGCAAAAAGGCCACATTTCCTCTAGAGTAAGTAGGTCAGTGCAGCAAAACATGAGGGAAGAGGATCCCATGACACTAATAGGGTGGCTGGAGGAGGCTGGGCAGGCAGTGGAGCAGCTCAGAGTAGAACTGAGGTGGACCTTAACAGTGGCCTTCCAGCTATAAGGTATCAAAAGTGGATGTGAAAGGGTTTTGCCATGCAACTGGGTCACAGCATCCCTCCCACAAAGTGAAAGTCCAACGAGACCCTGGTCTCCACCACCTTCATGCTCAGAAGGGAGGTGGTGGGGTAGGAGGGCTGTCACCTTGCTTCCAGTGCTGGATGAGGAGCCAGGAGACCAGGCTGCCTTACTGTGCGGGCACTTGGACATTACCTAACCTTCCTCTTTCCTTATTTGCATAATAGGGTTAATGAACACATTGTGCCCCATAGAGATGATGTAATGTTCAGCTCTTTCATGTTTGTTAGGTACTACAATGGGCAGCAACACTGAAACCCATAAATAATGTACCTTGAAGTTCTGTTGAGGTATTAGCCTTGTTTTAACAGTGCAGATATTGCATGAGTTACCACACGCAAGAAGCTTCTCTTAATTAGGATCAAAACTTCCCTTTTTTTAGCTTGGCTTTAATGGCTTTTGTGGCTGAACACATTTCACTTGCCCAGCCTATTCGGCAATTTAGTATAATCTCTTCAAACTTGCAGCTCCTTTCAGTACACTGTTAAATGCCTTCCTTCTCATTATTTACAGTCTTTGAATTTAAGTGTCTTTATTTTCCAATATATAATTAGTTTCTCTGAAGTCCCAATTCAGCTACAGTATTGTCCTTTGTGTTGGTGTGGCATATAGGATTTTGGCTCAAACCAGTGAAGGAAAAGAAAGGGTCTGCGGGCTGCTTCTGTTATAGCAGGACCCTTCTTCTCCATTTCGCACCTTGACTTAAGGTTTGTCCACGACTGGTCATGTACCAAAGTAGCTGTTCTGCAAGGAGAGTGACTGCACAGAGATGTGCAGAGAAAATTATTCTCCTCTAATGATCTCCAGACAACCACTGTGGTAAATGCCCCTTTGTGACCCTGAGCTGGGTGCATGTATTGAGCCCAAATGGCTGGAAGGCAGCGGTGGGGAGCCATGTGGGCTCTGACGTGGGAATCTGGAGGGCTGGGTTCAGTCTCCATCCTGCCACAAAGACTTCTGGGCAGATGTGAGTCAATTCCACACTGGGTAACCTTTAATATGGGCTACAGTTGCCCTTCAGTATCCTCATTGAGTGCAGATCCTTGTTATTCGTGGCATTACAGCAGCTTTTTTGTCTTTCCATCTCCAACAGTTTCAGTGCTCAGACTTGGACTGCTCCTGGGAAGTGCTATGTATGCTGAGGAAGCCTTTCTCATCAAAGTCCTATCCAGAACTGAAAAAAGAAGTGGTGGATGCCTTGGAGAGCACCCTTTTTTTGAGATTTCCAACCTATCAGTGTGAACTCAAAAGACCAAAGTAGTTCAGGTACACCTTGTGTGACTGTCCAGGACTATAACAGGAGGTTTACTTTCTGCTCATTACTACTGCAACTCAGAAAATTATTAGAAAGTGTAATAGAAATTGTTTTCCACAGATGTACTATGAGGCTTTTGTCTTTAATATGTGTTTGTGGCTGAAGAATGTGGGGAAACTGATGAATGAAGAGTATGGCTTGGTTAAAAGACTGGTGTAAAACTTATGAGGGTGTAACTCAGTTCCCAGGTTTACCACAGACACTCTTTGTCACCTTAGGATGGTCACTACAGACAGAGCTCCATATTGGTGGCAATACCAGCTAAGGGTAATCTTATGCTGGAAACAGGCAGACTAATTGCCCAACCTGGATTGCAATGAACACACAAACCAACATAGCAGAGACCAGGAAGGAGTGTCTATGAATGGGAACAGTGCTGCTATCAAGAAGAAGAAGAGAGAACAGTGTAGTCAATATTGAACATCAACTCATGGCCTTCTCAATGGAGAGCACCAGCTGGGTTTCAGCAGTGGACAGCCTGAATAAAGTGCTCAACTGTGAACTCATGTCACCTAATTTCAAGGAACTGCAGAAGATCAGCACATCCAATATCTCTCTTTACTGACCAACACAAGGTTAACTCAGGTATTCTAGTTAACTGACTAACATTAGGTGGCCCAAGTCTGGGTTTAGGGGATTAACGTAGGATAATTATTGCCATCATTTCTGATGTGCTTGAAAAGAAAGCTCCACTGGTGATGTTCCAGGGCTCATTCACAAACTGGTACTCAAGATGTTCACCCTTCAGACCTACAAACTATGAACGTGCTCCTCATTAAACAACTTCAAAACCCAACCATATACTAATTTTAGCCTTCAGTGGGACAGAAGCCTCAGAGGAGCCGGTATGTAACCTTTTTTCTGACAGGATCCTGAACAAAGTGACAGATTTAATCCCATTACCTCACTGCTGGAAGGGAGCTTCCCAGAAGTTTTCCTGATGCAAGGGCAAAATAGATGTTCTTTCATCTTTTTCTGAGTCACGCCCACAGCACCTCTCGGGAATGTAAATGTGCCTGGGTTTAATGATGTGACAAGGTAATTAAGTGTTAATATGTGGGTGCAAAGGGTATATAAGTTGCCAGATCTAGTAAATGATGAAGCCAAGCTAAGGCGTTTACCAGACTTACAACAGGTTGCTGATATAGGGTGCTAGGGTGCTAATGCCCACACATTATTCCTGTTACACAAATAATTTTTACAGTCATAGACAAAGAAATTAACTTCATATTTGAATTTGGAATTATTATTCCAGCAAGAAAGTAACCAATATCCAATCCTGGGCACAAGAGAAGCAATAGAAAAACTGGGACATAACACTATTATTATTTAAATGACTATAATGTATTCAGGTGATAGCTCAGAACTGGACACTCCTCCTTCCTATTCTCCATTAGCTTGATGCGCTTGAGCTTTATGAGTCCACATATATATCTATTTATATTTAACGCATATCAGAATTCTTTAGTTACAAAAAAGCAAACAGGCAGAAGGTCACAGAAAGACTGAATGAAACTGCCCTGTACCTGCTCTTTAGATATCAATAGTGCTATGCAAATGGCTGGTTTAAGTAGCTGAACTCTATATAATTTCATTCAAAGTGCACTTTACCCTCTAAGTAAGCATATTTCCTATTCAAATGCAAAATCCTTACTACTTTATGACAATGAATATTTGCATAACAGGCACCCAGTTCTGTAAACGCAGGTGCTTGAGTGACAGGAGATGAAGTCTGTAGCTCACCTGGGCTCGAGACAGAAGGCTGCAGGAGGTTGCAGGGTCCCAGGCCCTGTGCAAAGATCACAGTGAGGTCCTGTTAACCTCCAAGTGTCACCTTGGCCTTTGCACAGCTTCATAGCCCACCAGGTGGTCCATTGGTCCCACCACAGTTTCATGTTCAATAGCTGTGCCACTGGCTGGCAGAGCCTCTGCCTGTCCTGCAGTCATAGTCTTTCCCTTTGCTTTCTAATTACGCCCTTTAGAATCACAGTAGCTTTAGTATTGGCATTGTTTGAGTAACCAAATGGCACGACAAAGCAATGGAAAAGAAAGATGATACTGAAATATCAGTATTTTGGAAGAAAGTATAAATAGACATGAGAGGCTGAGATGCTGGGCAACATGTGGTTTGCAGCAGAAATACAAAGAGATAAGCAAGGTCTTCAAGATTATCAGGAAGTCTGCGGGTGCTGATTCTTAGGATCAGGATCTCTGTACATCTGTGTTGTCCTATCGCTTCTCCTTCTTAATGTTCGTCAATCATCTGGCTTCAGATAACGAACAACGGTATGTACAGATAGAAGCTTACAGCTGAAGGACTCTTGCTTTGCAGCTACGTTAATTTGATTGTTTGCAATTGTCTGACTGTATCCTTACCCATGTGTACTGGGCTTTCAGTCCTCATAGATAAAGACATGCAAAACATAGTCTAAAGAAACTGAAAGTTTCTTTGTGTCTGTGTGCCTTGTCCCTTAATTTAGATGAGATCTACCATAGTCCAGCTAGCTAGAAGCTGGGCTGCTGTGAGCCTCACCTGCTTTCTGAGTTACTTGCTGTGTGACTTCAGAGACACCTGTACACAGTGATGGAAAGAGGCATTCAGCACACCTGATTGTATATGTAGTTGTTGCCATTGTTTGTTAGAGGTTGAACCTCATGCAACTGCCACATAAAACCACATTCACATCACTGAGGTCTTCACTGACGACATTAAAACTGTGGCTACCAAATTCATTTATGAAGCCTCTTACACCCCTAGCCATGAGTAACCATTAGTTTCAACAGGAAGAGGTCAGACTGTTCTGGAGCTAAAAGGGGAATTTCACAACTGTTGAAGCTCACAATGAGTCTCAAGAGTAATGCTGTATCCCAGAACTGCAACTTCTTATGTCTTCAGTCAGTTAAACATCAGTAAGAGTGCAGTATGATTTTGCAAAGTGCCTTGCCACCTGGGTGATTTCTTTGGGGATGTTTCCTAAGCGGTTTAGAATACCCTATCAGGTCATGCTGTTACAGGTTTACACTTAGCTTTGCCAAAATGGTAATAGAGATGTCACCTTTGAGGCATTTAAGCCATAAAGGGAGGGACTGATTTTCTAGAGAGCTACGTAGGCATATTAATTACCAAGGTTAATAAAAGGGTGATCTTTGTGTGCCTCAGTTCTTAAGTGTCCAAATGGAAAGACTTTACAAGGGCTCTAATTTCCAGAAATGTTTGTAAAGAGGGGCCTCATTTTGGGCACTTGAAAACTGAATATGTTCAGATCACTTATGATGTTAATAAATGGGTCAGAAAAATCTTCCTTGGAGAGGTACTGGCAAATTCTTTCTCTCTGATAATGCTGGATTATAAGCTAATGTTATGTCATTGAAAAAAGCCCAATGAAGACAGCAAGATGCTAGCTTTAGAAATCTCAGGCATAGCAAAAGTTAAATAAAAATTAAAAAAGGGATTTGACAAGAATGGCAAAAAACACAAAAGAAAATCCCCAAACCAAACCCCTGCCCTAGTGTGCCGCACCACCTGGTCTGAGAAAAGAAAGACAAAAAAGCATCCCAACTTCCAAAAACCACCAGCTGGCTCTAGCCTGACGGGTAAGTGAGCAATTTATGTATTCACCGAAGGATTGGCAGAGGTCCTGCCATGACAGCAACCTCCTCCCTAGCCCTGCTCTGCATAGCTGGGCTCTCTACCTATCCCAGTCCTAACCTGATGAAAAGGAGGAGCTTTGCTCTGTCCATTCCTTATTTATAACTTGTCGAGTGCTGAGAGGGAGGGGTGAGCTCTCTGGTGCATCCTGCTGCTGCCTGCCCGCTGCCAGCCTTGCAATCACAACTACAAATGCCTCCCGCCCAGCGTGGTGGCTGCCTTCGTGCTCTGGGGTTCCTCTGCCTGTTTGCAGTGGTGCAAGCAAAGACCAGAACTTATTACCTCGGGATTGTGGAAGAGTACTGGGACTATGCACCGTCCGGGAAAAATCTGATCACCGGAGAAAACCTCTTACAGGACAAGTAAGTCACTGGGGGCTCTGATAAATTGAAGATGTCAGCTCCAAAGAGAATTGACCAATGTAGTTAATGTTGCTGTAAAGGTCTAAATACGGTGTTTTTCTTGGTTTTCTTCAGATGATGTTGTCATAGGTGAGATTTCAGCTTCAAGGCCAGAGTAGACTGGTTGACTTCTCTTCCATCATGGTAGATTAAAGAAGGCGATCCTGTGTATTTGAAAGTGGTGTTAAGGAACTGATATTTGTCAAAAAGTGTTAGATAGTGGGCTCTGTGTGCTTTATGGAGATGCAGGTGTTTTGGGACTTGCTGTCCACCAGCAAATTGCAACTTTGCTGTAATCAAGCACAGCTCTTTGCAATAAGGCACAGAAGTCTGTTCCAGTGGCAAAAGATTTTAGGTTTTCTCCCTGTGAGACAGTACAAGCTGTGGGACTTGGTATTAACGTTGTAAAATTCAGATAAGTATGGTACCTATGAGTAAGATACAAGTAGATGTCCATATATGTATGGAGACCTCCATTTAGAGAATCTATTTAACTAGGTGCTTAAACGTACAAGGGTAAATGGTCGTACTGAAGTCACAGCAATCAGCTGTGATGAAACTGGAGTGTATAGGTAAGCACAGTGATAAATTGTGCCTTGGCCAGTGGAAAACAGGCATCTGTTCTTGTGCTTGCACTGCTGGGGTTGGCAACGTGTCCCTCACACACCAGGAGAGCTGGCCTGGACATTGAATGGGGATGGCACAGACCCTTGGTGCCGCTCCACAGCACAGGCTTTAAACGTGTATGGGAGTATTTTTAATTCATTGAAACTTTGACATACAAGAGATAGTTTGGGGGTCCTTCCTCTGCGCCTAGGCTTCTGGTTGGGGTGGGAGCTGTGAGCAAGTGAGGGGATCCTGGTGTCCATACCAGGTCTGGAGGCACACTGGGAGCTGAATGCTTTGTCCCGGGAGTTAGAAGTGGGAATGTCCTTTCTCATTTTTCAGGAAATCCCAGCTGATGCCAGACTTTTCTCTAGTGAAGAGTAATTACAGAATCATTCCCAATTGGACTTCATAAAGGAGATTATTCTGCCACAAGTGGGAGGCGAGAAAGAGTTTTATTTTTCAACACACATTTATGCTTATGGTTTGAACAAGTAGATGTCCCAGACAGCATCCAAGTCAATAGGTTACATTTATAGGTAGAGTTCAGGCTAATAATTGTTCCCAGCCTATGAAAACAAGCTGGAAATGTTGTTCTTCAGTTGTGTTAAACACTTGAATTTATCACTTCCCTTCTCATTTTAGCAGAGGACTAATTTTTCCGTTCCCTAAACAGAGAGGGAAGTTTAGGGAAGTTTCTCACTGAACTAGTGAAGGGGAAGACCTCTCAATAGATATAACTCAGCTTTAAGGGAAGAGCAGTAAACTCGCCCCAATACCATAGAGAAATTGGAATCTGTACTGTAAATTGTACTTTAAAGCTTGTCTGCACTCTGTGCCCCCTGAACATCAAGTGGCGCATCTACTTTAAAATCCGTGACATAAATGTGGTGCCCTTTACATGGCATGACAGGGAGGGAAGATAGTTTATGTCTTCAGTCATCATTGTAATGTAGTAATTACAGAATGTTAATTCCAAAGGCTTTACCCACAGAGGATTTTAATGTAGACTCTATATCCAAAGCTGGGGAGCTGTTTACGATGAGCTCCTGAAGTGCAGAACAATAAAGTGATTCTTGTAACTAGTTTAGTCCATTTTCAAACTGTATAGAGCTGAGCCAGAATAAAGTGCTATATTCTGGAATAATAACGTGTCTGAATAAACGTGTGGACTAAATAGTGAACTGGTAATACCTATTTTGACTAGCTCTTTAGGATAACCTCTAAAGTAAATTTTAAGCATTATACTAATGGGTTACTTTTCAGTAAATTAATTGGTTCCTATGGATATTATAAAAAACATAGTTTCATAAATAAATTGAAGGATCCTAGGGTAGAATCCTGTACATGGCTGTGGACAGGAATGCATTGCAAGCCAGATGTGCTCTGCAAGCAGCCACGCTCATATTTGCTGAACCTAGCACTTCTCACCTTGTGATGCATCCTCACAGCACCCATCTGATGGGGCACTATCCCAGTTTTATTGATAGGGAGGTCAAGATAAAGAGGTTGCAGACAAACTGTTTATCTTTAAAAGAGTCAGTTCATACACATAAAGGAATGCTCCCTTTGATTCCAGCTAGTCCACAGAGATATAATCAAAACCACTTATTCTTCACTACTTAATAAAAATGCTGAATCAGCAAGTGTGTAATGGAAAGTGTTACATTACCTGGATCAGATAGTGAGGTTTAAGAGGTGATTTTCAATGTTGCTGTGCCAAAATCAATAGTATCTTCCTCAGCTTGTTCGTTGTTAGCAGAAGGGAGACTTCAGTAACTGAGGTATGGGGCTGGAAATCAGGTGAGCTGATTTTGGTACCAGGCACAGCTACACTCCCCTGTTCCCGCTGTGCTGGTGCTGAGTGAGCTGCCTCTGGAGCCAGGAGCGGTAGACCTGCATCAGCACCTCCCTGGGTGTGAGCTGAAAAGGCTTCCTCTCATCAGAGCTGATTAATGCAGCCCTTTGTTAACACAAGTATTCTGCTTGGATGCTAATTTTTATTAGGCCTGGTGTTGCTGCTGTGCTCAAGGGCCAGCCTATTGCTTGCACAGAGTTAGTATCTTGCTGGGCATCAGTATCTCTTATGTAAAGAGAGTAATGAGTCTGTTCACCTCTGCCAATTGTCTTGTCTACTGGAAGCCTCAAGCTGTTCCACTACTGCTTGTAATTTGGAGTGTTATGAATGAAACCAGAGCATTTCCATCTCAGTTCTTCCTTCAAAAATTAAGCTGACATTTTCTGAAGCACACAGGACTTTGGAAATCACGGATCTAAATTATGGCCACTGAGTCTGGGTGAACTGGGAAGGTGCTCAGCATGCTCTCCCGCCTGATAGAACCAGTGAAAGAGTTGACATCATTAAAGCATGGTGGACTGAACAGACAGGGTGCAAGGTGCTGTCAATGCTGCTGGACCTGCTGCAGATCCCAGTGAGATTTGATAGGCTGAGATATGAATATTGCTGCAGTAGGAGGGTGAGTGCAGACATTGCCTGCTCCCTTTAAGGATCACATAGGCAGTGGCTTTTCAAGGCACAACATTGGGTGTTGTGATTTGACATAGAATCATAGAATAGTTAGGGTTGGAAAGGACCTTAAGATCATCTAGTTCCAACCCCCCTGCCGTGGGCAGGGACACCTTACACTAAATCATATCACCCAAGGCCTTGTCTAACCTGGTCTTGAACACTGCCAGGGATGGAGCATTCACAACCTCCCTGGGCAACCCAATCCAGTGCCTCACCAGCCTAACAGGAAACAATTTCCTCCTTATATCCAATGTAAACTTCCCCTGTTTAAGTTTTAACCCGTTACCCCTTGTCCTGTCACTACAGTCCCTGATGAAGAGTCCCTCCCCAGCATCCCTATAGGCCCCCTTCAGATACTGGAAGGCTGCTATGAGGTCTCCACGCAGCCTTCTCTTCTCCAGGCTGAACAGCCTCAACTTCCTCAGCCTGTCTTCATATGGGAGGTGCTCCAGTGCCCTGGTCATGCTCGTGGCCTCCTCTGGACTTGTTCCAACAGTTCTATGTCCTTTTTATGTTGAGGACACCAGAACTGCACACAATACTCCAGGTGAGGTCTCAGAAGAGCAGAGTAGAGGGGCAGGATCACCTCCTTCCACCTGCTGGTCATGCTCCTTTTGATGCAGCCCAGGATACGGTTGGCTTTCCCTCCCTGCTGTGTCTCAGCCCTCAGGATTAGAGTTTGATTGATAATCTCTTTAATCAATTTGGTACTAGTTTATATGACAGACATTTAAATCTTACTCTGCTGGTGGTAGATTTTTGCTTGATATAACAGCTCATCCCTTTTCTTTAGGACACCGATGTTACATTTATCCAGGCCAAGTCTTGCACCCACCAACAGTAACGGGTGATTTTTGTTACCACAGCATCAAACACAGTTTATGCAATTTGCCTATGAGGAGATCCCACCCAGATAAATGACAGTAAAATTGTCGTCACAGGTGCTATACTAATGGCCAAGTCATCATGCGGCCAAACGACCCAATTGCATCAGCAGAGATGAGCATTGTGGGAAGGGTCAACCTCAAAAGGAAATTCAAGGTAAAATCCCAGCTCTAATGAAGCCTGAGTTTTGTTATTGACTTCAGGGGAAGCAGAAGTTTATTCTGGGAGAGAAACCATTATAGCCACACTTAACTGGTGACACCTCAGAGCTTTGTCTAAGGTTTTAGGGGTTTGATTGGCATCTTCCATGGCTCATATGGGTCAGAAAAGGCCTAAAACACCCTTTCAGGACATCGTGTCTCTTTTTTTCAAGAACAGACAACTTTGTTGTTCGATGCTCTGTGATCAGGGCACCATCTACAAATGTGAGTTGACACCACTGGTTCCCCTCCACTGGCCGTTTCTCTAGCACGGACATTGTGCATCACAGGAGTCATGGTTTGGCAGAAGGTTATCCTGAACAGGCTACATGACCCAGGGTTAAAATGACTGGGGCACCCTGGAGCCATGGGCACAGTCCTGGCTTACTCCAGCCACTGGAAAAATGGGGAGATTTCAGGAAAAAACCCTGATATAAACCCAGCCATAAAGTATGGTTGGATGGGAGATGTGCCTGCCCATGGCAGAGGGTTTGGAACTAGATGACCTTAAGGTCCTTTCCAAACCAAACTATGATTCTATGTGAAGCAGGTAGAGAGTAAGGAAGGTTTCACCACTAACAGATTTTAGGGAACAAACCCATAAAGATAGTTCTTTAAATGGCTGGCTGTGTAAAATCTATGGCACGTTAGTGGAACAATGGTAATAAAAGAGAGTTTGCGTTTGCCTACAGTTGCACCCAGGAGCATACAGTGACTATTGGGTGCGTTAACTGCAGGAGAAAATTTGGGACTCCACATCTGGTAGCTATTTGAAGTACTTTTCATGGTGATACAGCGGCAAACAAATTCAGCAGGCTGCAAAATGATATCAGTGGGAGATCTGGCTCCAGTCTACTGAGGAGTTTGGCCATGCATAATGCGTAGTGCTCCATTCCTTGCTGCATTCTATTACAGTAGTTATTACAACTACTCATGTAGTTGCTACATAGTACTCATGTAAGCACCTCTTGAAAAAGTAACCTCTGTTAGGTTGCAGCTGTTTCTTAAGATCAAAGGTAGCATAAACATGGTTAAAATGTTGGCAAAATACTTTTCCTGTGTGATAAAAGAAATATGTGTAGAAATTACTCTTAGCTCATGGTCCTACCCTGAGATGGCAGATTATCTGCATGTCCAGTCTTGATGTGCAGTAGAATCTACATGACACTCTTGTTTTATTCTTTCTCTTATTTGGAAGAGTTGTATGCTCATTGTTGCAGGGACATGAATGTCTGTAATTATGTTCATACTTATTTTAAGGAATTAGAGTTAATTCCCTATTAATAACCCTTTGTCCCACTCGTGTATTGCCAACTTTCCTTGGAGTTTAAGAACTGCTGAGAGTGGTCAACTGGAAAAATGAGATCAGGCACACAAATAAAAGGCAGGATTTGCATGGCTTTCTTAGTCTGAACAAGATTTTTTATGCCCTGATTCACAGCCCGCATAACTCTATATGCAACCTCAATACTGGCTTGACTGGAGGAGATGGAGGGAATTTAGGAAGCTTGCATGGTCCAGCTCCAGAGGATGGAGTATTCCCTTTTCCTATGAGAAGTACAACTGGCTGATCATCGCAACTTTCTGTACACGAAGTGCAGGCTGACAACTGAGTTGGAGGGAGATAGTCAAGATTTATGAGAGCAGCTCTTATAACTGCACACGACCAAAAAGATGGAAAAGGTTCAGGCAGAAATATCACAAAGTCACCAGGAGGATGAAGCAGTTTGAAGTGAGTAGGGGAGCATGGAGAAGCAGAGAGAAGGTTTGTTTTCTTGTGACAAGAGAGAAATGACAGATAAAAGATGTTTTGACAGGGCGCGACCGATAGAATAGGTGCATTGTGACCACTGGAAGAAAGAGACAAAGGCAGACTCAGAGAACAGGATGTGTTTAACCATTACAGCGTTTGGAGAAACCACTACTTCAGTAACATATTGGGAAATCGGTGAGTGGGAAAGAATGAAACAAGGGATGCAGTTGAAGGGGATGTTTAACTCGGTGACTGAGTGCTGGAGCACCTCTGCTATAAGGAAAGGTGAGAGAGTTAGGTTGTTCAGCCTGGAGAAGAGAAGACTGGGGAGACCTTATTGAAGTCTTTCAGTTCTTAAAAGGGGCCTATAAGGAAAATGCGGAGAGACTTTTTATCAGGGTCTGTTGTGACAGGATGAGGGGTCATGGTTTTAAACTGAAAAAGGGGAGATTCAGGTTGGATGTGAGGAAAAAATTCTTTACAATGAGGGTGATAAAACACTAAAATGGGTTGCCCAGAGAGGTGGTGCATGAACCATCCCTGGAGACATTCAAGGCCAGACTGGACGTGGTTCTGGGCAACCTGATCTAGCTGAAAATGTCCTTCCTCATTGCAAGAGGATTGGACTAGATGAGCTTGGAAGGTCCCTTCCAACCCAAACTATTTTATGATTCTATAAGCTCCTAGGGCTGATACCATTAGCTCCAATGTGGGGTATCTTTCTGCAAAGGACTTTAAGCACTACAATGTGCAGCACAACAACATTTGTAAAGAGGCAAAGGGCTATCAGCTACTTGCAAGGCTACGGTGGGCATCTAAAAGTCCTTGTGGATGAAACTGGGCAGTCTGGACACCTAGAATAGTACTCACAAAAAACAATCTGCTCTGTTCTTGGGTACTGAGGGCAACCAAAAGGACATGCCGAAAATACATGTCTGTATAGATAGAACTGGGGTCTACCTCTCCTAGACAGAAGGAGAAGTGAGACTGAAATGTCTGCACCTCAAGAAACTACCAAACATCAGGGCATTTTGAGTGGAAAACTCTTCTGTCCTTTGGAGAGTGTGGATCTAGAAGGAATGGAAGTTATGAAAGATCCCGAGTGTAATACAACAGCAAAGGCATCAGTGACATGTATGATTTCCTCTCAGAGTTCATTGGTTGTTTTCTTTTGGACAATGATAACACAAAAGCCATAATTAAGCAGGGCCAAGAGGCCAGGTTATTCCTTTCATGCTGTGATCCATTTCTGGTTCCATGACTCTTGCATTGCTTGATGCCCTGCACAGAAGAACATCACTTATATGGAGACTAGCTGCAGCTGATACCCATTGCTCGGACAGTGGATTCTGAGTCTCTGAATGGGTTTAAATGGGCTTCCTTTCAGAAAGCTGGCACTAAAAAGACTTCTTTTCCTGGCTCCTAGCTGGCTTTAAGTAGGAGACAGGCACAGCCCTAGACAACAGAGATGCTATGGCATGGCTTTAGGCAATGAGAAAGTCCCTGGTGCCTAAAACTACAGGGTTTTTTTCAGGGTGATTTCTTGAACCTCAAAACCTAACTGGAGTTTGGAATCCCAAATCAATGCCTTTAAAGGTGGTAGGCTCATGTCAAGCATTTGACAAAGCCTGATCAAGAAGCACATTTTTCTGGGGTACAGAAGAGGCTGTATCCCAGGGGTGTGAAGTTGTGGGAGAGTGTGCAATGTTGTCTGACCGAAAAACCAAGGGCATAAGGGCACTGTCATCATGGGGAAAGCATACCACTGCATGGGGAAAGGTGTCAGTGCAGCACTTCATTTACAGTACTTGGTGGCTGATGAAATGGGAAAAATTCTGCTGAACAATATCTCCTGAAAATCAGTACTTTCAGGGGAAAAAAAAAAAAAAATCTATTTTTTTTTCTAGAGAAGATTTCTTTGAAAATATTTTAAAAATTAACTTCTAATTTGAATTAGGGCATAGCCACATGAATACATTGCCATGAGGTAAGGAAGCATGTGCATTTACACTGCACTACCACTCACTTTGCCTACTACTCTGTGGTAGTACTCTTGTAGCAGCTCTTTCCCCTAGGCATTGGAAGATATCTTCTCTCGGTGAGCATGGTGTGACTTGCCAGGTCTTGCTATGCGTGCAGACAGTTACCACAGACCTGCCAATTCACTGAAAATCCAGATTTCTTGGTAACTCATTCCTCAACCATACTTTTCAGGTGTATTTATCTGACATACATTACTCTATGAAGAAGCAGACTGAGAAGCTTCTGTTCCTTGCCCTCCATCCTAGCCAACTTATTCTGCCACAGCAGTATCTTTGGCAGTGTTTTCGTTTGTGCCAAAATAGGTCTTGTTTTGCTATAAAGCACATCTTTCAATGAACAAACATTCTTTTCTGAGGCTTTTCTATCTGGATCACTTCAGGGACTGGTTTCAACAGTGGTCGCAGAGGTGCAATGATCACAGATGGAGAACGTTGTGGGTTGTGCTGATGAGCCACAGAGATGGCTTGAAAAGAGGGGAGTAGTGGATCTTATGGGGAAGAAATTATAGTAAATCACACCTTTCAACTCATGTGACATCCAACACCTAGGTTGCTGGCACTGCACAAAAGCACCTAAATAAAATAGGTTCAAGCAGGTGAATTGGCCAGTCAGAAAAACTCACTATAAACAGGAGGAAATTCTTTCCTGTTAGGGTGGTGAGGCACTGGAATAGGTTGCCCAGGGAGGTTGTGAATGCTCCATCCCTGGCAGTGTTCAAGACCAGGCTGGACGAGTCCTTGGGTGACATGATTTAGTGTGAGGTGTCCCTGCCCATGGCAGGGGGGTTGGAACTAGATGATCTTAAGGTCCTTTCCAACCCTAACTATTCTATGATTCTATACAGTCCATGGCTGGCTGTGTAGCAAAGGGGTTCATTTCCACCTTCTTTGTGTGGGATATTTAGGGATGAAGAATGTGTATCATACTTGTCAGCTGTTACGTGGAGAGAAGTAAAAACAGAGTTTCTATCATAACAGAAGGTATGAGCATGGCTTTCCAGTATGATGTTATTATAGATAAAAGGGAAAAACTAATTTCCATCTATGTAAGAAATATTTACTGGGAGCACCTCTGCCTTTAGTTGGAATATTGGCCTATTGTGTAAAGTTCTTGTGTTCAGACTTCAAAAGATATGGAGAAATAATGGAAGAATTTCAGAAAAGAGCTTCAGGAAAGATTTGCGGCATGAAGAATGTCAGTGTACTTGGTTTGTGCAGAGGAAGGGTAGAAAGCAATTTAGTCAATTAATTAAAACTTATGCAAAGTGCCTGCATAGAAAAGAAGTTCCTGATGGTATGTGGTTCCTTTGATCTGAGAGAGGGCTTGATGGGAACCAGAGGTTGAAGTGTGGAGCTAGATGATATTAGACTACAAATGCAATTCAGAATTTGAAGGGAGCGGGTATTTAATAGCTATAATATGTCAACCACTGACCTTATGGTGGGTTCTACATCACTTGGAGTTGCTATAAACAGACTCTGGAATGTAGAGATGATGTATTTAATGCAAAATATTTCCTGCCACTCCTCTGGGGTGTCAAACTACTTGATTAGAATTACTCTTATTTGGTTTTCTTTTCCTTCTGAACAGTCATGCTTTCAGATGTGAGGTTTCAACCTTCAAAAGAGGGAGAATCTGCTAAAACTGTATTGAAAGGCCTGAGTGGCTGGGCCTCAAGTGAGGACATGTAGCAACCATGCTAAAGACCAGACCTGCAAGTAGGATGACTGTTACTGCACAGAAAGGGGTTTGGACCCTGCTAACACTGTCCAGGTTTATGCCTCAGCTTCTATTCCACCAGCAATGTCATACATCCCAGAGAACTACTTACATGCACTGTAAGCACCAGTTATTTGATCAGCTCTTAAAGGAGGTTTTTGGTCTCTAAATTATTTTCCCTTCCCACACTAGGTTTGCAAGCGTGTATGCGACAAGAGGAGCCAACCGGATAGGACGTGTGTACAAAAAGGCTGTTTTTAGGCAATTCACAGATGACACTTACTCCCAGGAGATCCCCAAAGCAGCATGGCTGGGGTTCCTTGGGCCAGTCCTAAAGGCAGAAGAAGAGGATGTTTTTATCATCCATCTAAAAAACTTTGGCTCCCGCCCGTACTCTGTGCATCCACATGGGGTCTTCTATGACAAGGACTCTGAAGGTAAAAGCTGGTTTGCCTTTTCCTCTCCTTTTCCCCTGGAGTAGCTAATATCACAGCTAAAAGTCTGCCCAAGTGTTTATTGTTCTGACCATTGACATCAGAGAACTTTAGATCACCCTCTCATAAACTCATCAGTAATTGCAGCTGATGACTAAAACCAGGAACAGCCTCGTCCCTTAAAACTTTTTGCCACAAACCCTCGACGCCTGGGATAAACCCAGTGCAGGAACAGGTTAGGTGAGTCTTTTTTCTTGAATTATAAGTCACCAAAGCACCTTTTCTGCTTCCTTCTACTTTTTGCCTATTTGAATACATGGAGTTCTTGTATGTAAATGTTTTCCTGCCAGTAGGGCTACAACAGGCATGTTTTCATGTTCAGATTCTCAAACCTATGCATGCCTATTTTGGTTAGAGGACTGTATGGATTTGCTTACATTCATTACTCTCATCAGTTTTCTCTGAGTCCAGCCTAAGGGAAGATCTCTTGGTGGTCCTCTTAGATTGTCGTTTAACCTTAGACACTGTGAGAAGATACACAGTGTTAGCTGACAAAAGGTGTAGATGACTGATGGGAGTAAAGAACCAAATCAAAAAAAAAAAAAGAGACTGTTAGTATATTTTTAAAGTTTTGTCTACTGATAAAGAATAGATTTGAATTCTCATAATTTTTCTGATGGTATTACCAGAACTTCTGACCTTTTCACAATTTATCAGTGTTTCTGCTTGTGAGTGCTGTTATTATTTTATAAACCTGTGATAAAATAGAAGAAATTACACATTTATTTAAGGAAAACAGTTAAGGGGGGTGTCTAAAAGCTTCCTTTTTTCCTTTTAATGTATTAGGAGCACTTTACCCTGACGGAACCGGTGGTAAAAGCAAAGAGGACGACTTTGTTGTTCCCGGTGGAAATTACACGTACACATGGCCAGTAAGGAAAGATTATTCCCCAACTTTGGCAGACTCAAACTGCTTGACTTGGATTTACCATTCTCACATTGACACTCCAAGAGATATTGCATCTGGTTTAATTGGGCCACTGCTGGTTTGTAAAAAAGGTACTGAGCTAGAAACAGTGACAAAGCGAGCCCCTCTGCCAAGCTTGGCATCTTAACAGTCATTTTTGCTTACAGGTATAAACCTGATGGTCTAGAGTCTATCCCTACATAGCCCATAAAAAGGGGCAAGGAATAGCTGGGCCATTCCAGGAGCATCCCAGGGTAGGTATTGTAGCTCTGGGACAACCCCCTTCCTGCTCCCCTTAGGCTTCACAAGAGATTTGCCTTGGCTGGTGGAGGGACTGCAGCATGCTCTGTGGCCAGCCAGTCATGGCCAAGACCAAAAATAAACGGTCCCAAACTGAGATCATTTCAGGACAAGCAAAGGACTCATTGACCAGGAAATGAAAATAGATCCGGGCAGGTGACTTTGGCATTGGTATTTACATATTTGAAACCCCAGTGTTCTTTGTCATTTTTCCCCCATACAGATTATATATCTATTTTTGCTCACAAGTTGTTTATCATAGCGATACAGGGGTGCGCACTGAACTGCTGAGGTGACAACCTGTCCCATGTACTTTATAGCCTGCTGATTTTGTGCTGGAGCCATCAGGGACCATGTACCAGCTCTCTCCCCTCTATCTCTGCTGCCTTTTTTCAGTACTTCCCGCAGTACAAAATCAGCCCTGATTTTATATACAGAACATGTAAGAGAAGGCTTTGTACATGAAAAAGAGGAATACTTCAATGTGGGAAGAATAGGCCTGGTCTCCAGCTTAATTCACATAATTAAAATCTCAGACTAACATTCTCCCAGAGAACCTCTGAATTCTACAGAACTGCTTGAATATATGAAACTGAGCCAATAACTATGCCATAATACATGAAGCCAGGAGATAGCACATTCAGAACAGTCCTAGCCTGAAAGGCCAGGTTATCTGCATGTTTGGTCTTGAATTCATCAAGGTGGATATCTGCATGATGCTGCTGCTGTAGTCCTCTGTCCAGTGGTGATGTGTGGCTCCTTTATAGGACTGACAGCAAGGCTCTTGGGGCTCCCTTCGGTAGGAGACAGGGGAAGCAAAGGTTTCCTTGAGTTCAGAGGTAGACTGGATGATTGGATGAAGTCTAAACCTGTCAATGAGTATTACTAAACTGCTCAGTATCACCACTCCTGTAGTCTCAGGTTGTTCCCCAAATGGTCACTCAGATAATGATACTGAACTTAGCCTGAACAGATTATATTCATTCTGCCTTCAGCCTTCTTAAATTTGATTGTCTACTCCTAGATAATTGTCGAGGCTTTGTTGTTAGTCCCTGGAGGGTGAGCCACATTTAAATGGCCATTCTGAGGGTATGGCTCAGCAGTCACTTCAATGCAACAGAACTGCAACAGCAACAGAACTTGCTCTCCTCGGTTCCTGGTCAAAATAAAAGTCACTGGTTTCTGGCTCTATCAGGCCCATGACCTGGCTTACTGTGTAGACACAGAGCTGTTAACAGTGACTAAAGAGCAGGGTTGGGTGCAGTGGGCCATAGATGGGGAAAATGGGACCGCAGATATTGGCAGGTGCTTATGCTTATGTCGAATTGAAATGATCCTGAAATACCAGCTCAACTTAGACAAGATGAACTGCCTTCTGGAGTCACTCATCTGTTCAAAGTCTCTTGGAGGGGGGCAAAATTAGGTGAGATTCAAAACCAGGTGCCTATAGATCATGGGCAGAGCACTGTATTTGCTCAAGTGCTCCAAAGTTACTGTCACTTTTAAATTCAATCCCCTCCAAGGCTTTTTTTATCACTTTCCTTTTCGTTTGCAATTTAGGAACTGCAGATGAGACCTCAATAGAAGGGACTGGTGCTGTTAATGCTTTTGCCCTGATGTTTAGCATTGTAGATGAAAACTTCAGCTGGTACCTTGATGAGAATATAAACACGTTCTGCTTAGAGCCAGCCACAGTTGACAAAGAGGATGAAGATTTCCAGACCAGCAACCGAATGCATGGTGAGCAGGACTCTTGAGCAAATGGTGATCTGCAGCAGGCTCTTTTCATTTCAGTAGGACTTTCTGTCCCTTGTGATGTCCTTTACCTGTATCAGCAAGGAATGGGGTCAGGATGTGGAAGCAGTGCTGATAAAAAGCTTCTCCATAAATACAGCACAACACACTGGTTTGCAGAAAGGGGATTTGGCTTTCATGCCCAGCTCTACCATTTGTTTAGCATTTTCTCTTGGGCAACAGATTTAAGCCATTTTGTGACTGTTTGACCAGCTGTGAAAACAGAAAAGCAAGCTGCAGAGCACTTGGAGATGTGTGTGTTGGAAGAGCTCAGACACTGGAATGGGTTGCCCAGGGAAGCTGCGAATGCTCCATCCCTGGCAGTGTTCAAGGCCAGGTTGGACAGAGATTTGAGCGACATGGTCTAGTGTGAGGTGTCCCTGCCCGTGGCAGGGGGGTTGGAACTGCGTGATCTTAAGGGCCTTTCCAACCCTAACTCTTCTAGGATTCTATGATTCCATGTTCTCAAATGGCCTTTTTGATGGTGAGCTGGCTGGTACAACCACTCCTGTGGTCCAGATATCCATTGGCTTATAGTACGTTGTGCCACTTGGAGATCTGGTGTAAGAAGTTAAATCCAGGTATTTCTCTGTATTTTGCTTGTTCCATGGAGCCTAGGAGCTAAAACATTTTGCAAAATATGAGTCTTATTCTCCTAGTGTCCTGATACGCTGTCAGGTGTGGAGGCTGAGCAAGAGACAGCTGACTAGACTGATTTGACTGATATTGTAATTTTCAAATCCAAATTGCTTAAGCCTGGCACATAATGGCATATTTATGACTCAGAATAAGAGGAAATAGATTTCAGACATTAAATAGCTGCAGAACAAGTTAACTTCATTATCAGGCCTTTTTGGTGATGACTTGGCCTTTGCCAATCTTGATACCACCCAGGAAGCTTTTCACAGACCTAGCCAGAGAATCTGGGGCCCTTTGATCATCCAGAGCTGTAAGCTGCATGTTCAAGATGGTACTCTTCATCAAGGAGCCTGTGAGGGCCTTGTGGGTATTCAGACAGTTTCTTTTCTGGGCCAGGAAAGGATCATCCTTAAAATGGGGTCAGAGGCACTTGGCACTTCTCTTTCACCTCTCATAAAGTCTCATACTTTTGTTTTTAGCTATTAATGGTTATATTTATGGCAATCTTCCCGTCTTGGAGATGTGCGCTGACACTTCCATGTCCTGGCACTTGTTTGGCATGGGAAGCGAGATAGATATCCATGCTGCGTATTTCTATGGCCACACGTTCACCAGCAGAGACCAGAGGGCAGATGTCATTGGTCTGTTCCCAGCAACGTTCATCACAGCGGAGATGACTCCTGGGAACCCGGGGAGGTGGCTGATAACGTGCCAGGTGAACGAGCACTTACGAGGTATGCTGCTATAGATCTCCCTCATCCTTCCAGAAGTTCCAGCCTTTATTATGCTTGGAAAAGAAAACTGAGAGATGTTTCCAGGGGAAGCAGGATTTCACACCTCTTTTTTTTGTGACTAACTGAGTACTTTGGAACCATTTCACCAGATAAACATCACAAGTATGAGTTTAGTCACCAGTGGAAATTACTCATGTTGGGCCAAATCTTCAGCTAGTATGAATAACTTAGCTGTGTAATTCATATGAGGAAGGTTTGCTATGATGCCATGATGATGCCATGCTTTCTGTGAGCAGTGAGAGGAGCCTTCATCATCACTTTTTGTTGTAAATAAGAAAAACATAAAGAAATACATAAAATAGAAATGACACCACATAAAACCCACATAAACTAAAATCATGACAACTGAGTGCTTCATAGTTTTTTTCTTTACAGAAATCAGACAAAAATGGGCAGGGTTTTCAGAAACTTTCACATGAAGGAATTTGGTGATGATGTGATATTTGTGCAGTGTGATAGCCCAAAAGCACATATCAAAAAAGGGGTCTTATGACAGCAGGCAATGTATAATTCTATCAGAGATGAACTGGAAGAATTTTTACATCTAAGAACTTGCACATTGATTTCAGTGGGATTTGCGTCAGGCAAAACAGACCTGATTCTGGCAACCGACAAATCTCTTCAGTCTGGTAATAACCAGCCTCTATTTCAGTGAAAGTCAAGGGGAGATGATGCCATTTTGTACGCTTCAGGAGGCACTCTGACCTCCAAAATCATTCCAGCATCCTTACCCAGATTAAAGAATTGAGTAAATAAGCCTAATAAAGAGTGTCATTGATGTCAGTGGGTTTACCTGTGGCATAAAGTACCACCTTGCAAGAGAAGGGTGCTAGCATCTTCCCAGGCAGAGGATGCCTTTAAAAATAGCAATTTTCCCTAGTATTTGTTTCCAATCCATGTAGCTTCTAAAGAATTTTGAACCCATGATATTGCTGACTCTGCAGCTGGCCAAGGACTGTCTCCACACTCTTTCTCCTCGCAGGTGGCATGGAGGCACTGTACGATGTTCAGATCTGCCAGAAGAACCTGTCGCGGCCCTCACCACCCAGTCACAAGAGGAGATATTATATCGCTGCTGAAGAAGTGCTCTGGAATTACGGACCTGACGGTTATGATAAATTCACTGGGCAGGGTTTAAACACCACTGGCAGGTGAGCTTTCTAGTCCTCTCCTCTTGCGCTTTAATTTCAGGAGTCAGGGTGAGACTTCCCCAGTGATTCACCAGGGTTAGGTCCTGCACTGCAATTAACTTTAATTGAAAGGGGCAGGGAGGAATGGATTTCAACAACCTTGCCAGGAAGTTATATTCGTAACTGCAGTGCTTGGAGTTGCCTTCTGGAAGCACTTATCTTGATCCATTAAGTCCATGGAGAAAGTGAGCCCTTTGTGCCTTTGTGAGGTACAAAGTTCAACAGAGCTAACATTGAAACTCCTCAGGCAGCTTTCACACTTACACTCGGGTGTACCTCAGAGGTGCCATAATGGCAGATTCCCCCCCCCCCCCCCCCCTTTTACTACTGATGATTTGTATTACATTATCTCCTTTGCTAACAAGGATTAGAGACATGCTGTGCACAGTTAATGGCACAGGTGTTGTCCTAAGCTAGTTAGAGGTAAGTTGACATAGACGTCTTCCTAAGTAAATGGGGTTAAATACATGAAAGTCTAATGTACAATGAATGTCCATTTGTTAACTAATTTATAATTGTAATTCAGATCAGTAATACCTCCCCTTGTCTGCTAGAGAAGTGTATGCAAACTAGCAACTTGGGGGAGGTCATTTCTCTTGTGTCTGGAGTTATAACTTCATTTGAAACTAAGGCTTCTGCCTGAACCTCCAACTATTTAACCAATCCAGTTTGTTAATTCCACAGTGAATCTGCAATATATTTCACACAAGGGACCGACAGAATAGGAGGGCAATACTGGAAAGTTCGCTATGTGGAATATACTGATGCAACATTCAGTAAGAAGATTTGGTCAGAGGACATGAAGCACCTGGGAATACTTGGTACAGTGAATATTTTCCCTTCCTGTCATTATGTCAGGTTTGAATGCAGATCCACTTGAATCCAGAGGGGAATTTTATGCACACAGCTGCCAATCAGCCCTCTCGTTTAGATGGAAATATAGTAGAGGGTAGCTCTAACGCCTTCTCTCACTCTCATCTTTTAAGGCCCTGTTATAAAAGCTGAAGTGGGAGACACAGTGCTGGTTACTTTTGCCAACAAAGCCAGAAGAAGCTACAGCATTATGGCCCATGGTGTAAGCTTCAGCAAGCTGTCAGAAGGAGCTCCATACATAGATGGTAAGTTTTGACTATACAGCTCTATCATCACATCCAGAATACCTGAGGATAAAGATCTTCTGTTGCTCTGCAGGTTTGCCCTTTATGTGGATGCTAGGGCACAGAAGGGATGATTTGATTAACTTGTATCTACCGTACATGTCACAAGCCATGGGACTCCCCAATCTGCCAATGTGCTGGCTCTTCCCCCTGGACATGTACCATAAAGGAGTCTAAAACTCGATGAGGTCGATGTTAAGCCAAAGTCACAGGCAGAATCCAGTTGATATTAACTCTAATCTCTCTCAAGCGCATTCAGTGGATCTCTTCTGGACATGCTCCAGAACCATGAAGCTAAAGATCTGGCACAGTGCCCCTGCTGAGTCTTTGAATACAGACATTCACATGGTCTGGGTTGCTATACTCCTGATTCTCTAATCCAGGCTGGGCATTGCCCTCGCTTCACTGTCAGGATAGTCAGTGTTGGAGGCAGCTTTTATCTGGTTGACCTGGAATGTGAAGCAACGATAATCCTTATTAATCCTCATAAATATGTGAACACTCAAATGGAGCCTTCACCAAAGGCTTCCTTTCATTTTGTACAAGAACAGGATCTGCATCTAAGTGTTAAATGTCACGTTTAATTGATAGGCACCTTTTTTAGACAGAAACAAACCCTTTAGAAGGGTGAAGTTCCATTTACTTTGAACACGTAGGTCACCCTCTGGAGATGCGTTCTATCTCCATCAACTACAAAAGAAGCCTAAAGTTTGGGTGAGGGACTAAGATAGATGGCTCAAGTCAGGTGAGCTGAATCCCATCTGTAGTGATACAAAGATAATATTGTGGTCTCTGAAAAAAGAGTTTGCTGCATTCGTAGAACTGAAAAGAAAGGCAGGTCTCTTGTCTAAATTGATTTGTTTCCACTACAACATATGAGAAAGAAACTCATAGGACATAATCCCTCTCTGAGAACTACACTAAGATAATTAGGTCAACATGTAAAACTCGTAACATCATAAAATAAAATCAATAAAAAAGGCTTTATTAAATTCTGTTGTCTCCACTTGCTGACCTTGCAACACAACAAATTTGCCAGCAGGCCCCAATGCATCATGAAATTGGTTTGAGTCCAGCCTTGAAGTTACCCGCACATGTCCTAATGCCATCTGTGTCAGATGTAGCTCCCTGGTGGAAGTGCGGCTTCCCTCTGCTTGCAGTCCTGTCTTGCTTTCATTTAACACTCCCCAGTAATAGCGCCCATCAGCACTGCACGCTTTCAGGTGGAGCAAAATCAAACCAAATCCTACAGTTCAGTAGCAGTGTGCGCTGCACACCTTTGGTATTGCAGAGAGGAACCTGTCTCCAGATTCATCAACAATCTTCTGCCCCTTCTTCTCCCCTTGTAACCCTTGTGTCCTGTATTTCCATCATACCTGTTGTATACATGTAGAGATCCTACAAGGGCTGTAGGTAAATGATTTTTCAAAGGCTGCGCATTGGCTGTGTGCAGCTTATTCACGTGAAATACTGTGCATAAACGTACCTACTGACATCTACAAATGTTTGCAGGCATCTTTTTCTTATAGTGGTCTCAGGAAATACTCTTCCATGTTGCATTTGACACTTGTCCAGTCTCAGAGGGTTTTTAACTCCAAATCAATGCTCTCCTTATTGAACATTGTTGCAGGATGAATCCAGTAATATCAGATATGATCAAAACAGTACTTTTCTTTGTATTGTGTTTTTCAGCAAACAGTATGTGTTCATATGTAATACTGTTATTTCCATTCCTGTTTACATTTTCAAGAGGATTCTTTCGGGATATTAGAGAGGAGTATTAGATTGGTAAATGCTGTTGCTGCCAGACACATCTGACTGTGTTGGGAAAATCTATTCAATGGATGCCTAAGCATTAAACAAAATTCCCGACTTGATCTTCCTCATAGCAAAGACCAGAAAGGTGACTTGGCTCTTCTTCACTACACAGGGTGCAGGGCTGACCCCTTTTCCCGATTCTCCCTTCAAGTCTTTTTTGTAAGTCCTTCGTGAGTGGATGCCGGCGTTTTTTTACAGCGGCTAAATTACATGTGTGGTGCTAAATCCACCCTGTGCATGGCAGCAGACAATGGCCCAAATCTTTTAACAATAGCTTCCAAAAAAAACAATAGCAACAGCCCTGTGAAGACTCTGACAGAGGTTCCTGTGCATTGCTACAAAATCAGAAAGAAACAATTATCAGAGTCAGATTGGGTTTGAACTTCTAAATAGCCGTGGTCGCAGCTCTGCTCACTGATGTAGTCGCTTTGCTGGTGCTCAATGAAAAGCCAGCATCTGTGTTTGTGCCACAGATGAACCTCACAGCAGGGCAAAGTAAGTTGCAAACATTAGAGGAAGCCAGATGATAGCATTAGAAGGTGTCTGGGTGAAGCAGCTAAACTGGCTCTATGGGTAAATGGGCTTGGTTGTCCCCATGGCACAGGACTTGGGTGAGGTGTCCCCAAGGCATAAATGCCCGAAGCAAGGAGTGATGCCCAAGCTGTGACTGCAAGGGGGAGCTGGTCCACAGCAGCTATGTCTGACTCCCAGCAAACACTTGTATTCAGGAAGACAAAACCTTCTCTATTTTCTCTCTGCAGGCTATATGAAGCCAGGAGCCCACGTTAAGCCAGGTGAAACCTTCACATACAAATGGAGGGTGCCTGAAAATGGAGGTCCAACAGAAAGTGACCCTCCATGCCTCACCTATCTGTACTACTCAGCAACTGATGCCGTCAAAGACACCAACTCTGGCCTTGTGGGGCCTTTGCTGGTCTGTCGGAAGAATACACTGAATCCCGACGGGACACAGGTGCCCAACATGGACATCTGCTTGACCCTAGCAACAGGGTGGTGCACTGGAGTGGGGGGTCCCATATGGGCCAATTTGCCCAGCTCAGTTTTAAGAGATTAAACAAATGGCATTGCCCAGGGTAAAAGCTGACCCAAGGGGATGGTTAGGAAGAGGAAACCATAATTTCCCAGTATTCTGGCTCATCCCTAGGTTTTCCATCTTTTCCATGCACTGATTGGCAATCAATGCATATTTTCACCCCAAGTAAGTAATGGACACTTTATTTATCCTTTTGGTATATGGAAGAGTGCCAATCCCTGTCTCTACAAGGACACAGTGAGAAAATGGCTGCAATTTTTTTGGGGAAAGAAAGTTTTGCTTGGGTAATTCTGCACAGATTGATTTTTAATGGCTTGGCTTCCTTCTTGGCTACAGAAAGGAATAGACAGAGAATTTTACCTCCTCTTTTCAATCTTTGATGAGAATGACAGCTGGTATCTGCACAAGAATATTGAAACATTTACTGGAGACCCTTCAAGAGTAGATGAAAATGATGAAGATTTCAAGGAATCCAACAAAATGCATGGTATGAAATATATAATATCTGTTAATGATACCTTTGGTTCAGTCATATTAAGAAGATGAATTGGCAGGTTTTACCATCATTCACAGCCAGCTGCGGTGCACTGGGGATGAGGTGGAAAGCTGTCAGTCAGTTTATGGACAGCTCCTGATGCTCTTGGAGTGCATCCTGAAACCCCAGTCACATTAGCAATGAATGCAACCACTTACCAGCTACGCCTGGAGAAAGGGAAGAGTGTAGCTTTTAAATACAACACTTGAGTCTGTAACAAGGAGTAATGTCAGAGTCAGGCATCAACTGCAGAAGAGGCCAGTGTTCACTGGTGCTTTAAATTTCACTGCTGGCCTTGGCACTGATTTGGACAATGAAGGTCCACCTGCTCTGCTCTGCCAGCTCCCACTTGGGTACTGGTCACCTCTGGAAGAGGGGAATGGCCAATAGTATTTTAAAACATCACTTGTGGATGTTAAGTATCTGACTCCCGGATGGACCTCCTCCAAGTTATTCCTGACACAACAGATTTCAACAAATCACATAACCTCTCTTTGCTTTAGATTTCTGAAGAGCACTGAGAATATATATTGTTAGAGAACCTCTGGGCTTTCCAGACCCACCTATTTAATTCTTCTATTATTAGGTAATATTTCATACTGGAGTTTTGTTCTGCCAAAATATCTTTTACCCAACGATCACAGAACATTTGAGGATGAGGGAGTTTAGCCTTTCTTGTGAAAGAAAGAGGTACATTTTGGAAGTAAAAGTAGAAATAAAAGGTAAAAATCACATAAAAACTTTCCATCAGAACTGTATTTATAATGTGGACTCTTTCTGGCCTACACCACAGCCTTAATCATTTGGTTATACATTCTCCAGGCTGAAAGGAGGTGCCTTATTTATACACTTCACTCTGTGTGTGTGAAGCGTCCTCAAAAGCTTGGGTGAGAAGTGCTGCATCACTGCAAAGGGCTATTACGAGGTTTTACAGGCTAAAAAAAAACCCAGGTAGAAGTTCAGAGTTTATAGGAATAGCATTACGAGATTATTTTGGTGTCATCCAGTGCTACCTCTGCTTCACAAAATGCCCTTTTAATTAACGCTGTGACTTGCTGAGTCATGAAGTGCATCACCATCTCTGGAAGTGTTCAAAAACCATGTAGAGGAGGCCCCCAGTGACATGGTTTAGTGGTGGTCTTGGCAGTACTGGGGTAATGGTTGGACTTGATGATCTTAAAGGTCTTTTCCAACCCAGTTGATTCTATGATTCTCTGAGTTTCTTGCCAGGAAGGTGGTAGGAGGCTCTGTGGTGAGTTTCCACAGACCTACTGCCAACCAGGTCCTTTCCTTCTCCTCCAGCTGTCAATGGCTACTTGTTTGGTAACCTGCCAGGCCTGACCATGTGCAAGGATGACAAGGTCTCCTGGCACCTCATCGGGCTGGGCAGCCACTACGACATGCACGGGGTTCAGTTTCAAGGAAACACCATTGACCTGAGGGGGACGACGAGGGACGGTCTGGCCTTGTTTCCTCATTTATCATGGACAGCGCTGATGCAGCCGGACCGTGTGGGTACGTTCATGAGCTTATCTTGGTGGTGTGGCACATGCAGAAACCAGGCAGCCAAAATAACAGTCAGTGAGATGCTCTGCTTTGCACAAGGGAGCCTGAAGGCATGGAGACCGTGTGGACCTGGTATAGCTAAGAGTTCAGACTGGGCTGCTTTTCTGGGAAGGAGCTATAAATCAAATATGTATATGCACCAAAGAGTGGAGGCTTTGATGACCTTGGGATAGGCAGAGCAGCAGGTAGAGAGACAGCTAATGAGATGTTCATAGGATTTCCATAACTCTTGAAACAGGCTTTTTTAGCAGAGAGAAAATTCACTGCTGTGTAGATAGGGATTTAAGCCATTTTAGGACTTCAATAATAGCTTTTCAATAATATTCTGTAGGAGCTTCTTCAGAAGCATATACATTAAAGAGACTTGCAATTCTCATGTATAATCCACTGATGCTTTCTTCAAACTCAGAGGGACCATGATCTCATGATGAAGAGTGCAATGTTACTTTTCTTTACATTAGTGCAACTCTGTTTAAATCAACAGTTATCACTGTTGTGCAAGGCTGTGCCAAGGACCATCCTTGGCCAGAGCACTTGATGGAAATACCTGTATTGTGCACATGCCAGATTAGACATCTGGCACTGGTATCTTTTTCTTGTGCATACCCCATATATTTCCCCTATCTGTCAAGTAACTGCACTGCAGAACTCCCACTAATAATATATTCTAGGAGATTTTTTACATTTTGCCAGGTAGCCTTCTATAAGCAGTAAATTGAGTATTATCAGATCTTGACAATCATCAACGTGTGATTTTCTCTAGCTGCACATTATTTTACCTTTTCCATCGCTTTTGCCCTAGAAGCATAGGGAAGGCCAACAGCACCCTGGCTGGTATCAGAACAGCAGGGCCAGGGCCAGTGATTGTTCCCCTGTACTGGGCACTGGTGAGGCTGCACCTCAAATCCTGTGTTCAGTTCTGAGTGCCTCACTACAAGAGAGACATTGAGGTGCTGGAGCAGGGCCAGCGAAGAGCAGCAAAGCTGGTGAAGGTTCTAGAGCACAAGCGTGATGAGGAATGGCTTAAGGAACTTGCGGTGTTTAGTCCTGTGAGGACAAGGCTCAGGGGGGACCTTATCACTAGCTGAAAGGAGGTCATAGGGAGGTGAATGTCAGCCTTTCCTCCCAAGCAACAAGTGATAGGATGAGATGAAACAGCCTCAAATTGCACCAGGAGAGATTTAGGTTGGATATTAGGAACAATTTATTCACCAAAAGGGTCGTCAGGGATTGGCACAGACTGCCCAGAGGAGTTGTTGAGTCGCCATCCCTGGAGGTATTTAAAAGACGTGTAGATGTGGCACTTAGGGGTGTGGTTTAGTGGTGGACTTGACAGTGCTGGGTTAACAGTTGGGCTTGATGATCTTAAAAGTCTTTTCCAACATAAACAATTCTATGATTCTATATAAGCATCCCCGTGCTTGACTTTCCATACAGCATCACAGATTAGGTTTGCCTGAGGACAGATCAGAGACGTACAGTGCACAGGAACTGATGCCAAGCTGCTTTTGGAAGTGTTTTAAATCACCTAACTCTCCTGTGCTTTCCTTCCAGGCACATTCAAAGTGGTTTGCAGGACTTTTGATCACTTTGTTGGTGGGATGAAACATCTCTACGAGGTCAGCAGCTGCCGTAACACCACCCGAGCCCGGCAGCAGAGCGGAACCATAAGGCTCTACTACATTGCTGCGGAGGAGGTGGAGTGGGACTATGCTTCAAACAAGAGCTCAGTACCGAACATTTACAACATCAGCAGCAACGAGGAAAGGTACTCAAAGCAAACATTTTTTGTGAGCGTGGGGCAAACTCAGAATGGAGGGGAAACTTGGAAGCATCCTTTCATGAAGCCAGCATCGTACCTGTTAGGAGGCAGTCTTTGCTGAACAAAATAAGAGCAAATGTATTTGTAAAGTGACAAACTCTCAGACTGGACTAGTTCATAGGCAACATTTTCAAATGTTTTCATCTGCGTTTCTTGTAATGCTGTTGGAGCCAAGAAGGCTTCCAAGTACCTAAATCTATGTGTGCGTTCCAGCCCTGGCTCAGCCCTAAAATGGTACCACCCAAGCCCCTCCTCTCCCTCACTCTCCCCAGTCTCCCCATCCCAGTGCTCTAGTTTTCATAGGGAAGAAACCCAGGTACACATCCCAGACATGAGCCCCTCCAAGAACTTCACGTGCATTAGGGAGATGCTGAGCCTGCTTCACTGCAGTGTGGTAGCCCCTGGCTCCCCTGGAGAAGTCAGAACGTAGTAATCACTGCAAATGTATCACCTCTATACTGCACTGTTCTAAGGAATAAAAACCATGTGCAGAAGATACACGTTCCAGGTCATATCGCATAGGGAGGTCTCTGAGACCACTTTGGTGAAAACAAAAAGGAACAAAGAGCATACTTAAAAAATAAACCTTAGAAAAGTGGCTGGGAAACTGCACCCTGTGAAGAGGAAGAGTATGGTGAGGGGTGGAAAATACAAGAGTCAGAGGTGATGAAGTATGCTTAAAGAAAACATTAACTCCAGTACTGTCAAAGGCTGTTGTTGCACACACAGTAAATTACTACAGTAAGCACTTAGTACAGTAAGCAGTGTTCCTGGGGCATTTTATGCCTTTATTTAGTACGTTGTGAGCCAACCTCACCGCTCCTTTGCCAGGGGCACCTTGGAGATGAGCTGCCAGGAGACAGAGCTGCTCTCAGAAGAGGGTGAGTGCTCTCTTCCACAGCTAGTGGCGAGTGTCCTCTGCTGGCAAATCAGCCCTCTGGGATCCCATCGGAGCAAGGACAAACTGGGTGACTGCTCAAACCTGGAGGGCACAAAAAAATACCTTTCCCACTCTATCTTCATTCTGGGAAGGCATCCAGCCCTGTGCAGTGCATACCGGAACAAGGCAGGGGAAAGCAGCCCCTCTTAGGTGATGACGTTTGCTTTTGCAAGGTTAGGCTTCAGTTATCATCTTCCTGTGGCTGACTAATAGCCAAGATAGTGAAAGCAGCCATTGTGATAAGAGGACTCTGGGTTGCAGGGACAGGCAGTATCTTTTATTGGAGCAGAGGATGCAGCTGGCGACAGTTGCCAAACCCACTCTTAGCTTGAAATTTATCTCTGCTCTGCAAGTTCTGGTGAAGGATTTGTGTTCCCAAAGGTTTGTGGTGATTGCAATGTGTTCTCAGCTTTACCTGTTTGAAGAGGGGGCATATTTAGTAGGGATTATCGCTGTTATTATTTGCTGTTTAAAATCTCTTGCAGCACCCAGGGTTTCGCATCAATTATCACACTGGATCAAGCCATAAATTCTCCTCAAATCTTTTGGGAGGAACACAACAGTTAACAGCCTTTAAATATGTAAGGCTTAATGGGTTTAAATTTTGACTTTTAATTTTGCAGCTATGGGCATATTTTCTTGAATCAAGCAGAAGATCAGATTGGTTCAAAATACAAGAAGGTGGTTTACAGGGAGTACACAAACGGCAACTTCACACAGCGTAAAGTGAGGACAGAGGAGGAGGAACACTTGGAAATCCTGGGCAAGTAGCTCTTAGACCAAGCCTGACACATGAGAGTATTGCTTTCAAAAAACTAGGTTTTTCCAGTTTTGTTAACATGGGAAACAAGGAACACTAATGCCTATCCAGGTTATCAGTGATTTTACACCCAGTTTGTATAATTGCTGAGTGTAAAGATTCTTTCTAAATTAGAGATTTTATTCTCAGACATGAATAAAGAGTTTCCTAACAGGGAGGATGTCAAAATGCAATTCCAGGATTCACCTTAACTTCTGTGAGTGAACAAGCTGTCTGGCTAGGGTTTAAACCACAACAACATGTAATGTGGGGGTGACTTTTGTAGGAAGATTAAGTCATTATTAAGGGACTGTAATTGTGTCTGAAATTGGGCAAGACAAAATTTTATGCATGTCATAAAATAACCATCAGCTCATATTTTTTATGGGGTGCAAAGTGGGCCACAATGGCCATAAAGTAACCAACACTCTCTCGGAATGTATTGGACATTTCTTTTTGGGGGGTACAAAGGTAAAAACATTATTTTGTTGTAGTTTTCTCTTTTTTTTCTTTTATTAAAAAAAAAGCTTAAGAAATATAATTTTGAAAGATACAAAAACCATGCACAAGAGTTTTCCTTAAAAACAAGGCGTTCAAAGACCTGCCTCCAGAGCGAACAATTCTTCTCATTGACCAGAAAGAAGAAAAGATTATTTATATATAAGGAGCTTCATATCAGCTGGGACAACAACCAGGTTTTGATGGCTCTGCTGAAAGAATAGAAGAGTCCAAAGGTTTTGGGAAAGACCTTGGCTCCTTTCCTAGGCCAAGCTGGGGATAAGTCAGTTTGTTACATTCAGAAATGAAGCATTAATCACTGGCATCTTCTGGTTTAATTTAGGGCCGTTACTCCATGCTGAGGTTGGTGACTCTGTACTGGTTGTGTTTAAGAACAAGGCCAGCAGGCCTTATTCGGTAACCGCACATGGAATAGAAGAGGTGGGCTGTGAAGAGCAACCCGAGACACCAATTACACTCCCTGGTAAGGCTGCTCCTTTTTTTCCCTTTGAGCTACAAAGGCTGTAGATAAAAGGCTTTTAACACATGAATGATAATCCCTCTTTCATGCTTATGCATACCTGTATGTTCTTCCAGACATAATACACTAGCTTTTATTCAGATACGATGCTGTGTTACACATGTAGGTCATGTTCAGGCAGAGAAGGTACCTTTGTTCCTGTTAGAGTCAGAAGCAGGAATGTAACATCATTGGGCAACCTCCAAAAAAAGGCAGAGGGAGGCCCATAGTCACGGCAAGAGAAGTGTAAGCCAGAGCTGCATTTGCCTCCAGATTGAAACTGTGTTTTGAAAACAGAGAAGCTCAGTGATAGAGTTACAGTTGGCAGTATGAGCTCTGCTTCTCTCTTGATCTACATAGAAGCAGCATTTGCATTCAGAGCTGATGCACAAAATGCAAAATGTAGCTGTCGTGTGAATTAAAATTCCTTGAAAAAATCAAAAGTCCAAATATGCCTCAGCTTCTAGTGAGAAAAATAGTGGAAAATAGTTCTCACTGCATTGAAATCTTTCATATAGAAAAGTTCCTCCTAAAATATCTGTACTTCAATTTTTATGTTGGGTTTTACATTGTAGTAGGCAGACTCAAGCCCAGGCATTGCAGTCAAGCCAAAGTGTACATACCTTTGCTTTCCATCACTCACACAATATTTTTTGTTAGTATTTGTGAGCTTCAGTGTGAAACTAACTGAAAAGAAGCTCTGATGCCCCAAGCCTCTTCACAAGGTGAAATTTCTTTCTTGTAACCAGCCGTATCAATAGAGTACGATCACCCAAAAATTAATGAGCCAACATCTGCCAATACCTGTGGTTAACATGGGGGGGGGGGGGGGGGGGACGGGAGGGAAAGAACGAAGAGAAAAGGAGCTGATTTATATGATTCCCTTGTTTTATTATGCGCCCCATGATGCTGTCGATGTTCTGTTAACAGTTGAGGTGTAACACAGGGAACACTACTGTCATGCTTCCTATGTCCACACGGGAGCAGGCTTGGGATAAGTTAGCTTGAGGGAAGGTGTCCGCGTTTGACAATAAGCCAAAGGAAAGGACTCTTCAGCAAGATCTAAGGACAGACTTTTCCTTAGGAGTTTGAAAGCAGCAGTTAACACAGAAATGAAGTCCCACAAAACAAAAGCAATTCCTGAACACTTCTGTACCCACCACCGTCATCTAGAAATCCTCCCTGTCTCCCTAGGCCAGGCTGGACTGCTCACCCCAAGCTTCCCAGAGCCCATCTTGCTCCATTAAATCTTGAAGCAGTCATCAGCCAGATTGATGTCCTGCTAATTTGTACTCCCAAGAGCACTTCCAGCACCTAGACAGATTGTGGGTGGCACGGTAGAGATGCGGAGAGCAGATCCATAGCAGCCAAAACAGCTCTCAGCTGCCACAGCTTTGTCCTCTCCTCATCCATTCCTCTATTTACCCAGCAGGAAAAAGGGAGAAAACATCAATTTTCCTCTTGTTTATCAGTCTTTTCAGGGGTTATGCTTCATTTGAACTTCAAAGACAGGTCTTTGATGCCACCTGAAGTGTCTCAGGTTTTAAGCAAAGTGGAGATCTTTCCATCTGCAGTGTCCAAATGTCCTGAAGTGAAAAGCAAGAAAATGGTAAAGGACCATAGGCAGGATACCTTCCCACATCATCCCCTCTGAAAAGGGGTGGTGACATGCAGGTTAGATACAGGTGGAGGGCAAACTCTTCCCCGGTGTATCTCTCCACTGCATGAACATCTCTGAGACTGGGGATTTCTTGTTAGTGGGTTTTTGTTCTATTAGTGTAGTGTTGTCTCTTTAAAGCCTTTCTAATCTCCACCGAGTGTATAAACCAATGCTGTAATGAACAGAAGGTGCTTGTCCTGTAAGATTAAATGGTATTGCAACAGTTCCATGAGACTCACCTCATAGAGCACAATAATTGAGAGTCACCATTTCTTTTTTGTAGTTATTGCTGTACAATAAACCCCACTATTGCATGACCCATCAAAACAGGCTCGGTGACACAAAACCAGGCTCACTCACTTCACAACCATTTAAGCTTGGAAATTCTCCTTTGACCTGATGCCTACAGCTGTTGGCAGCTGTTGGGTTGTGCCTGTGCTAAAACCATAGCTAAGAGTCCTGTGATTTCTTTGTTTTTCCTTGACTTGTAGCATATACCCGTCTATTCTTGGCTTTTTTCACCCTGGAAGACTTTCTTCACCCTGGAAGACAAGTACCAGAGACTGCCTGGTTCAACATTTCTGCACCACTTAAAAAGGGCAAAGCGCTGACCACATCTTGGTCTCCTTTTCTTCCCTGCAGCACCAGCGAAAAAACAGAGCAGGGAAATGCAGCCCAGGCAGTTCCTCTGAATATAGGCATGTTCGCATTCAGTGTAGACAACTCAAATAGATCATTTCCCCATCGGTTGTTCTGGAGTTTTTAAATCAGAGGTCAGGGAACCTCTGCTCAGGGAGGATGTGGCAGGGGTGATGGCTTTGGGGAAGGGACAGTGGCTCTCTGGTATTTGATGGAGAGCAGGGGCTTAGCTGGAAGAGGAAAGGACCCCTCTGTTTCTCCCAGTCAGCAGGCTGGCACGTACTCAGCTCTCCTGGCCCAGAACTGATATGCTGCTGCAGCACTGTCTACTGTGCCCTTTCTACTGTCTACTGTGCCCTTTTCTGCTGAGAAGGTCCAACAAACGTTTTCTGGAGCTTGGCTCCAACATCTTCAGATGACCTTCAGCACCAGCATCCAAGATCAGTGATCTGCTACATGTTTTGCCCAAAGGGAAAGATAAAGTCTCCTGTCTCCAGACTTCCCTCTGTGGGGTGCCACTGTTGACAGCATCATTTGCACATCTCCTTTTCTGAGGCTATCTGGCTTCCTTTACACCACTGGAACCTCAGTAACCTCTCGGAAGGCAGCATCACATCCATATCTCATTGCTGCATGCTTCCATAGATAGTTTTGATTCAGATCATGTTTTGCTAAGGCGGGTTGCAGGTCTCAGTTACATGCTACTCAAAGCTTCTTATACCCAGCTGCTCTTGGTAAAATTGTTCTCTCTGTTTCAGGGGAAATAAACACCTACAGATGGAATGTCCCAGAACGATCTGGCCCTGGTAAAACAGATCCAAACTGCATTACTTGGGTTTATTATTCAACAGCGAATTTTGTGAAGGTAACCAAGAAATGGTCATTAAAGATCACATTCCTTTGGTTAAAGCATCCTACCTTGAATAATGTTTCTGAAAGGATCCTACTTCACATTTATGCGAGGACCACAGGCTAGAAGAATGATTTACAGGGCTGGACGCTTTGTCCTCTTTGATAGCAGTTGCACATGCCTGGGTAATGTAATCCATGGAAATCCACAGGCATACACCAATGCAATGTGATTCCCTCTTTAAAGAATAGTTGAAGGAATGTTGGGTGAAGGCAAAACATTGCTTTGGTACATTAATTTAGGGACATGGAGAGAAAGATATCTCTCATCAGAGTAAGAAATTATTTTTTCTCATCCGATATGAAAATAGGATTTCATCTTTATGCAATCTGTAGTTAATTTGTGTCTATAACGCATGTCTTTATTTCAGGACACATACAGTGGTCTGATTGGGCCTCTTGTAGTTTGCAGAAGAGGAGTTCTAGATGAAAGAGGTCAAAGGAAAGACATTGATCGTGAATTTACTCTTCTGTTTATGGTGTTTGATGAAAATGAATCCTGGTATTTGAAAGACAATATTGAAACATACCTTCATAAGAATCCTGATGATTTTAATACCACTAAGAACTTTGTAGAAGGCAACAGCAAGCATGGTATGTAGGACTCGGGGGCAGCAGTCAAAGAACTTAGGTTTCTTTTTCACAGCCCTTTTAGGAAGACACTTGACTTAGCCTGTACTTGCCCAACCATGTCACAATTTCAGAAACTGCAGCTTTTTGGAAACAAAAAGATTTCATGGGGCCAGCTAAGATATTTCTCTAACAAGACAATCTTGTTATATATAATAATATATATTATATATATATTTATATATATAAAATAATATATATTACAGATATATAATAGACATACAATACTTTAATCTTAAACTCTTAGGAAGAGGCTGCCCTTCCAATCTTCCCTTGTTCCTTGGGAGCTGTGGTCCTTGCAGGCTTGCTCTGTAGGAGCATAAGGATGACGTTTTAGAGCTGTGTCTGTAGCAGCAAGCAGCACAGAAGCCAGGCAGAACAGACTGGACAGGGGCAGGAACAACCCTGGCAAAGCAAATTGTCTTTATCTACAGTTGGTACCTATTTTAGGCAACAACTCTTCCCTCTTTTTCCATGCAGATCATCAGCATAAATCCTGTTTGTTCAGGAGTTTAACCTCAACTAACAAAAAAACATGCCCAGTACTTTTCAAGACAGAAAAATAGCTGTTGTTGTGCAGTTAGATCTGGAAACAGGAACAAGAACTGTGACTGTCTCCCTGCCATGGTCACACATGCCTGTCCCCTCTCTGCCTGGGTAACCCATCGCCCCAGAGAGAAAGTGCAAAGGGTGCTGAAGTGCAGGTTATCATCACCATACCGTGGCCAGTTATTAACCAATCGTATTTTGTCATTCTTCCAGCCATCAATGGGAAGATCTATAACAGTCTTCTGGGTCTAACAATGAACAAAGGTGACAGGACAAACTGGTATTTGATAGGAATGGGTGATGAAGTGGATATACATACCGTTCACTTCCATGCACAGACCTTCATCTTCAAGGTTGGTAAAATCAATCAAAGTAAAACCTTTAGAATATGATGGTAAATTTCTGCAAAAGAAGTCCAGGTTCTAGCCTGGTTTTGCAGCTTGGCTGCAGAGCCCTGGGCTGATGCTGAGGTCCGTGAGAGTTTTGCGTGTGAAGAAAATACAAAATGAATGAGATCTTTGCAAAGCTTCTGTTACTGTAAGACTGCTATGAAACATTAATAAATGTCACTGCTAGAAGACATGGTTCGGTGGGTTGAAATAAGTGTTCACCCATCTGTATAAGGAAAGATACAGGGGGGAAAATCAGTTATGCCTGCTTAGAGTGCAGTTTAATGTTGTGACAGCTTGTCACTGGCAGGTCTATCTAAAACCCACTGTCTTTCAAAGACATATCTGGGCTCAACCAGCACCCAAAGTCCCCAGGAGGGGTCTCCTGTTAATTATATGAGCAATATAATTATAATAATTAAAAATAAATATAATTAAAAATAAGAGGTGTCCACAGACCTCAGGTTCCCTGGATCAGGCTCACTAGAAATGTATAACAAGAAGCATTTGATTTGCCTTGAGGAGCTGAAAGTCTAACTGGAATATTTCAGTGCCTTTGCAAGGTATTTGAGGCACGACTCTCACAATGCTGGGTTTGCCTTGCACAGACAGATAAGGACCACAGAGGAGATGTATACGACCTTTTTCCTGGGACTTTCCAGACAATTGATCTTGTAGCAGAAAACCCTGGAACGTGGCTTCTGCACTGCCATGTAGCCGATCACATCCACGCTGGCATGGAGACAACCTACACCATCAATAAATCAGGTGCAGTACCAGAAACATAGAATCATAGAATCATAGAATAGTTAGGGTTGGAAAGGACCTGAAGATCATCTAGTTCCAACACCCCTGCCATGGGCGGGGATACCTCACACTAAACCATATCACCCAAGGCTCTGTCCAACCCGGTCTTGAACACTGCCAGGGATGGAGCATTCACAGCTTCCCTGGGCAACCCATTCCAGCGCCTCAGCACCCTCCCAGTAAGAAACTTCCTCCTTATATCCAATCTAAACTTCCCCTGTTTAAGTTTTAACCCGTTACCCCTTGTCCTGTCACTACAGTCCCTAATGAAGAGTCCCTCCCCAGCATCCCTATAGGCCCCCTTCAGATACTGGAAGGCTGCTATGAGGTCTCCATGCAGCCTTCTCTTCTCCAGGCTGAACAGCCCCAACTTTCTCAGCCTATCTTCATACGGGAGGTGCTCCAGTCCCCTGATCATCCTCGTGGCCTCCTCTGGACTTGTTCCACAACTCGGAGGTGGTATCGCAGCAGATCTTATAGAAGGCAGGGAAGAGATGAGAGCTAATGTCACTGCTGCACCCTGCACATTACTGCCGTGGCCAGTTAACATCATCTAGGGACAGGACAAACACCACTAATGACATGGCAAAATCTTTGCTGCACTCCACGACTTGCTTACAAACAGCTGGTGCTTCACTTCTAAGTGGAGCACCCCTTCTAAGGCAATGTCAGCCTGCTTAGTCATCCACAGTTGGTGCAGAAAACAACTGCAAAGCTATTTTTCAGCCCTGCTGACACATGGCGTGTGGGAGGGCATGCAGGCTGGCATGGGGCTGGTTCTTCCTTGCAATAACTGCTGTCTCCCAGAGCTAGTTGAGTTCCTTTCTGCACGGGCAGAGATCAGCTGAGGTAAAGATGCTCCAGAATGTGATTTTTCATCCTGTCCAAAAAATAGGAAATCTTCTGACTCAGAGAAGTTAACAAATTTTTGAGTGGTGCTCATCCCTTCCACCACTTCTGAGTGAAGCCAAAGGTGCTTTGTGAGCCTTTCTTGTTTGTGAGACACATAACTTCACTGAACATCTGGATCCAGCATCTTCTGCCTGGGAGTCCACTGAGCCTGCTACACTGCTCTGCAGGGACTGCAACGGTGTTGGCTGGCACAACCTGTACCTGTAACCCTATAGCAGCAGGATAACAAATGTAATGCTAAATATAGCCAAAATATTCCTCCCTTGGATAAGGTTGTTATTCTATACCACATATTCATGCAGTCTGGGAAACTTCAAATGAATAAGCAAATGCAGAACTGAAACACAGAGTCATGGAATGGTTTGGGTTGGAAAGGACCTTAAAGCTCATCCACTTCCACCCCTCTGCCAGGCAGGGACGCTCCACACTAGATCAGTTTGCTACAGACTTCATCCAACCTGGCCTTGAACACTGCCAAGGATGGGGCAGCCACAGCCTCCCTGGGCACCCTGTGCCAGTGCCTCAGCACCCTCACAGGGAAGAACTTCCTTTAATCTATATTTACCCTCTTTCAGTTTAAAGCCATTACCCCTTGTCCTATCACTGCAGTAGGTAGTGAAGTAGCAGAGATGCCTATAGAGAAGGGGGACATTGCCCACAGAGCTGCCCAGAGTAATAGCTGTGCTGATCAAATCATGATTTCTGTACAGATCACCAATGGAGAAATAATTATATAAAACCAGCACCACTTTTACAGATGAGAACAAACTATTTGTTAAGGTTTTCAGCTTAACAATGCTTCCTCTCCCTGCACAGAGAGGAAGCCTCCTTCAGCAGAACTCACAACCAGAGCGTACAATGCAACTACTGCAAAAAACACCACCACTGCCGAAGGTAAGGATTTCTTTAACTGTCATTTCAGACTCTTCAGATTCATGTGTAGGTTTCGTATCAAATGTTTCTCTTTTAGCAGATTATGACAGCAAAGGGGGCATTTTTTTTGGCAAAACTTTGAGTCCTGGAGAAACCAGCCTGATCCTTGCAGCCTTTTTCTTCATTGGACTTATTCTGCTGTCAACAGCATTAACTGTCTTCTGCCTCATCAGCCGCCAAGGAAGCAGGATCCATTACACAGCTCTGCATGACAAAAGTGCATTTCTAACAGATTCCCTGTAAATCCCCACTTTTAGCATCACTCACAGAGCCACACTGGATTTCATGACATGCTGCTAATAACACTGAGCAAGACACATGCTGATAGTCCTACCCCATCACCAGTGCTCTTAAGAGTGAACATGAGGGTTCAGCTCCAAGGCTCATGTACCACCTATCACCATTCCACTCCTCTGGAGCTCAGTTGAGCTTTGCCCAAGATCAGATTTGGCAACCAAGCAGAGCAGCACGACTCATGGCATCCACATCAGCTGCACAGGATTTCCACGGGAGTCAGGCTTGGGCAGCACAGGATCCATGTGCTCTGTGCAGAAACACGGGGCTCACACTAGGGAATAAATACTGTTTTAAGTGTGCTGGCTTCTGACAGAGCAGCCATGGTGTTAATCCAGAAGGGCCAGCGGATTCCCAAAGTCTCGTTCAATGAATTCACTGAGATTTAAGCGATTCTCCTTTATTTCCCCTCTAAAGAAGGAAACTGTGCACTGCGGACAGATTTTTAAAGGCATTTAGGGACCTACCAATATATTTTCACAACCGATGCAGTTCAGCAGTGCCCCTGCTATTTGTTTCTAACAGCATTTGTTAATGCCTTTAAAGATCTAGCCCTAAGAAACCCCTGAAAAAGTAGTTGACTTTGTAATTGCTGCTCACTGTGGTCCTGATTCTGCACCTCTTCTTTGCATTGAGTAGCTCCTCACTCCCCACCTGCAATGAAGCCATCAGGAGGCTGACCTTTGCGCTCTGTGAGGAAGACAGGCAAACCCAGGCCATGTTTCATGATACTTGAATGTTTATAGCTCATTTTTAGTTAGATAGTGCTCATCCTTGCCTGCTCCAGTTCTTGCAGAGGAGCTCCAGAACAAACACGTCTGTGAAGCTGTTTATCCAAATTTGATTCAGAATGGAAGTTCAAGTTGCTGGGGGGAGGGGGGTTATTCTATTTTTTCCACTTCAGTATTTTGAAGTATTGTTCAAATGTAGGAAACTTTACTGGCCACCACTTTCATTGCAGCTTAATGGTGTCCTGGATTGATGGCCCATTAACCAAAATGTCAATGTTTTACGGATGTTTCTCAGTTATTTCTTGATTCTTGGTCATTTGAGAGCACACACGTGAGGTAGAACTGCAGGACTGAGCCCAAATAGGAGTACACCATAGCAATAGACACTTCCAGACTCCTCCTCTAAGTCTTCCCTTTCAGCTGACAAAAACAGGTACTCTAAACCCTTTCACCTTTTTGTTTTGTAAGCATTAAAAACGAGGTCTCCTGTTCTGTGCAAAAGCACTGCCTGTCTGTGCAGAACATTTGTTCTCTGTAGACATACAAAATTAAAGCCTTTCACTAAAACGTACACTGTTAATAAAGGAAATTATTTGGTACTTTTCTTTTAGAGTAGCTAATGCGTCTAACTTCTTAGAAACAGAACCATAAGCATCTATTGACCATAGGAGCCAGACAGCCAAAGTAAGTACAATGATGATAAAAACACGATCATTTGTATGAGCCTTCTGGCACAACTCGCTTCATCTGACACGTTCTCAGCTGGGTGGTGGCTGTGAAACAAGAATGAAGAGTCCAAAGGTCTTCAGAGCCTTGGGACATCACTGCTGCTTGCCCAGGTGACACAGCATGCCACAGAGTCTGAAGTATCAGGAAAGCATAAAGCATTGAGTTCACCATTGCTTGCCTGGCAATGCTGTGTGGCAATGCTGTGCCAATGCAAGGTGTGTAGCAATGCATGACACCTGCATTGAGGGACAGCATCTGTGTGAGGCTGAAGCACTGGCAGGAACAGAGTAAAGCATCGAAAGAACAAACCAAACAAGTCACCAGGGCAGGCAGTTCTCTGCAGAGTGCTGTAAGCCCTCAAGTATGAAACGTCTGGATTGGAAACTTGGGTTGCAGTTGGAAACTGTCCTAGCACCAAAGGGAAGATGACCAATGCAAGATCAACCTTTAAAAACCTTCCAGAGGAATAAGGAGCCCTGACATCCACACAATGCAAGCTGTCTGAACCCATTCCCCAAAAAAGAACAGGAAAGTGGTCAAAGGAACAAAACAGATCATGGAAGAGTTGATACTTTCAATTTTCTTATAGAGAATTGTGCCTCAGTGAGAGTTTTGAAGGACTAAAGGTATAGGTAAGAAACCTGGATGAATGTAGCCTGCTCACGTTTCATAGAATCATAGAATGGTTTGGGTTGGAGAGCGCCCTAAGATCATCCAGTTCCAACCCCCTGCCATGGGCAAGGGCACATTCCACTAGACCATGTTACCCAAGGCTCTGTCCAACCTGGCCTTGAACACTGCCAAGGATGGAGCATTCACAACTTCTTTGGACAACCTGTTCCAGTGCCTCACCACCCTCAAAGTAAAGAACTTCTTCCTTACATCTAATCTCATCTTCCCCAGTTTAAGTTTAAATCCATTATCCTTTGTCCTATTGCTACAGTACCTTATGAAGAGTCCCCCTCCAACAACCAACACATAAGGAATTTGAGAAAGTCCTTAGTAAAAGCTTCCCAAGGAAATGACATCACCCTGGGATGAGGGAAAGGGTCCATGGAGGTTAAATACCTGGTTAAAGCCAGATTTCACGTTGGTGCTGCACTCATGGGGTGCTGCAAGGACCGTTGCTCTTCACCATTGTCTGTAAGTGGTGTGAAAATGGGTGACCAAGGTGAGTGACAATCACAAGTAAATGTAGCATGAAAAATCAGTCAAAAAAAATTAAATTTAGTGGTACTTACTTAAATTTACAGTAGTACTTGTTGAAAGAAACAATCCTGACCCTCTGCATCAAACTGCCTAAGCACCTCGGAAATGGGGATTTATTTCAAATAGTTTAATGACAGTGTTAGCCCCAGTGCTTTTTAGTGGGCAGAAAGACAAGTGAATACTAGGAATCAGTAGGAATTAAGAACAGAACAATCCAGAAAACAGCTTAGTACCATTATATAAATGTCTGGAGCACAACCCCTGGCCCCATCCAGGAGAGACCCAAGAGCAGCACAGAAAGAAGGAAGGGAATCAGGGCAGCAGAACAGTTTCCATATGAGGAATTATTTCCTTGGATTATGGCTTGGAAAAATAGAAATGACAATTGAAAGCAGATAGGATGTAGTTTTATAAAGGGAAAGTTGATTGGAGATGGGAACGATTTCTCCCCTTTGGCAGAGGTAGCATGAGCCAGGAAGTGCTAGATCCAAAGCAGAGCACAGGAGGTGGCGCTTTCCGGGATGGGAAGCCAAAAGCTGCTGGGAGGCGGATGAGGATGCTCCAAGCCTACAGAGGTTCAGAAAACAACTGGAAAAATATAAAGGGGGCAAATGAATTAAGGGTTATCAAAGGTGAAGGCACCGCATAAAAAGCAACTAAAGATGTGGCGGTGGTGAGCGAACACTGTGTGGGGACACATGCGGCAGCACAAGGTGCTAGGTAGGGTGAGGGCTTGGAGCATCTGGCTGAGGAGGGGTTCGCTGGGGGTGCCGGAGCCTGGAGAAGAGGCTGCTCGGGGGGACCTGCCGAGGGTATGCAGCGCAGACGGAGCCTGACTCTTCCCAGCGGTGCCCAGCTGGAGGGCAGGATACGGTGGGCACAAAGCGCAGCGCGAGAAGCCCCCATCCATTGGGACACAAGGTGCACAAACCCCTCGGCTCCTCCATCCCGTCCCGGTCCAGGCACTGAGGCCCAGCCCCGTGGTACAGCCCCTCCGCCGGGCGGGGCGGAGCCGAGCCAAGCCGAGCCACGCCGGGCGGAGCCGAAGCGTGCCGGGCCGTGCATGGCCGTACCGGGCCGAGCCGACCCGCGCCGTGCCCGCCATGGCCATCGCGCACATCGCCACCGAGTACGTCTTCTCCGACTTCTTGCTGAAGGAGCCGCCGGAGACGCGGTACAAAGGGCTGCGGCTGGAGCTGGCGCTGGATAAGATCGTCACCTGCATCGCCGTGGGGCTGCCGCTGCTCCTCATCTCCCTCGCCTTCGCCCAGGAGATCTCCATCGGTAACCGGCCTCCCCGACAGCCCCTCCGCGGCGGACAAAGGGCCCGGTTGGGCGGGGAGCAGAGCAGCTCTCCGAGGGTGGGTGGGGGGCTGCCGGGGGGCGCTTCCCCTCATGGGTAGGGTGCAAGGCGGCTTTAGGCCGTGGGGAGCGGGCCATGGGCAGAGCAGCCCTCCTGGAGAGCATCCCTGGCAGCGGTGCCTCAACCTCTCCCCGGTACCTGGGCGTCCCGGATGGCTTTTCCCGCCCTTCCCATGCCCTCCTCCTCCTTGGCACATTCCTTTACCGCTGGGATTCCCTCCCGAGTAAGGCTCCCGCGGCGGTGCTGTGCGGGGGGCGATGGAGCCCTGCCGCCCTTTGTTCCCCAGCGCTGCTCAGCCCGGGCTGTGAGCGGCCTCCCGAGCCGTGCCGAGCAGTGCCGTGCCGTGGCTCTGCCCCTGAGCTGCGGTGCTGCGGGATCTCGCCGTCATTCGGCAGCTCTCAGGGACGGGTGCCAAGGAGCAGCGGTCTCGGACCTCGGTGTTTGGAATGCGGGGAGCTCCGCTGTGGACCGAGGCTGCTCCTCGGATCCAGGGCAGGGTGGGCACTGGGAGTGCTCTCCGAGGCTTTCACCTGCTCTGCTGTGCTTCTGCTGCTGTTCCAGCTGTGCTCTGCGGGAGAAGGGACAACTTTCCTCATTATTTTCCTATCTTTCCCCTATCCCGAGTTACAGAAGTGCTTGTGCAGCAGCCAAGTAGCCACCCCTTTCCTGAGTGTGATGAGGATACTTTTAAATCCAAAGGTCAAGCACTTGTAACTTAGAATCATGGAATAGTTTGGGTTGGAAGGGACCTTCGGAGGTCATTTAGTCCAATCCCCCTGCAATGAGCAGGGACGTCTAGATGATCAACTCGATCAGGTTGCTCAGAATCACATCCAGCCTGGCCTTGAATGTCTCCAGGGGTGATGCATCCACCACCGCTCTGGGCAACCTATTCCAGTGTTTTACTACCCTCATTGTAAAGAATTTCTTCCCCACATACAGCCTGAATCTCCCCTCTTTCAGTTAAAAGCCAACACCCCTCCTCCTATCACAACAGGCCCTGCTAAAAATCTCTCCCCATTTTTCTCACAGGACCCTTTTAAGTACTGAAAGGCCACAATAAGGTCTCCCTGGAGTCTTCTTTTGGGTGCTCACTTATAAAATCTATTTGTTTATAAGAACAGGTCAGCATTTAAATAACATTATATGAATGAAGATTTTAAAGGTGGATAAGCAGAACTGACCATTTTGATACAGGGTGAATCATAGGTCTTCCACCCTTTCAGAAATAGTTTCATTTACTGCATGTACCTGTTTATTGGCATTCAGGGTTGTGTATCTGAAATACACTATCTGAAAGTTTGAGCCAAGCTAATGTCAAGAGAGTGGAAGCTGGAACGGGACCGTGAATTAGTGGTGAATCTGGGCAAAACCATCATGTATAGCATTAATTAGATACCAGGCTGCTTAAGAATAAAGATGCCCCAAACTGCTGTATTTGCATCTAGCTACACACCTGTCACAACAGATGTGGGTATGACCCAAATCACAGTGGCCTGCAATAGCCACGCAGAGGAGTCAAAGACAACCAGGCTGGGAATGTCAAGACCAGACTGTAGCCTCTGGTCAGTCAGAGACAGGATAGATACAGCATTATTTCTGCAATCTAACCTGCTGCTTTTAGTTTTAGATCTGCTACTGATATCTGCACATTTCTTCCTCTTAAAGCATTGAAGTAATGAAAGAGGTTTTTGCATTTCCTTATACTAGCTTGTGTATGGGCCCCATAGTTCGTCCTCCTGCTTCTCCTTTAAAAGTGCTGGATTCAGGTTAAAACAGTGCCTGTGTATGCAAGGTATCTTTTATGAACTCTACGGAAGTATTTATTTCACTTTCCTTCCTCATGTAAAACTCCAAAATGCAGTTGAATTGCAGTTTGGTGAAGTGGGCCTTTCTTTCAGATGAGTAAAGTTCTCATCTTCACTAGTCAAACATTTGGGCCTCAGTGCATTCTATATATTTCCATATCCAACTAATTCAGTTTGAATCTGTGAAGTTCAGTAGATTCATAAAGCAAGAACTAAAATGTGTGCTACATCTTGTGCGTGCTTTATTTTGCTTATAACCCTGTGAACCCATTAGGAGGGTTTAAAACTGAGCTCTTCCATTTGAAAGGTAAATATGAAAATAAGAAAATATGCCAGGCCCATGGCGTGAGTGAAACTGCACCACGTGGTTTCCATACAGAAAGTGATACTATATCAGCTGTGCTGCTATTACGACTGTCGCCTATTTCACACACAGTCCTTGCAGGCTGGCTGCTTATGGGAGATCTCAAAGCTGCTTCCACTAAGGTTTTTTTTGGGGATAGAGAGGTTCTCAGGGTCTGGATATACCTGGTTATGTGATCACTAGTGTTCAACCAGTGATAAAATAGAAAGCAAGGATTGGTTTCAAATACTTCTGGATGTAATTGCCCTTTGAGAAAGCTCAGGAGTGTTAAACTGAGAGAAAATGTTAGGGTCCATTTTAGGTCAAGAAGAGCAACTCAGAATCCGAGGGGTTGTGAAAGCGGTGAGTGCATGGACGTATTTCTGCCTCCAGGTGCAAAAATTGAACACCCTTTCCAAAAATGAATGTTCAGATCCTATTTCTGTTGGGATAATTGCATTCTTCCCACCTAAAATTCTCCTGGCATCTTGAGCTGTCACCTTCCCTTCCCACTTGATTTCCTGTTTTGTTGTGGTGCTGTGTAAGGCAACTGCAATTTTCCTCCTACATGTGGTTGCTGTTTATTGTGAAGAATGGTTAAAATGTTTAAAAAGCCATGGAGGTTTTCTGAAACCACCAAGTAACTTCTAATTTTGACAGAAGTTTGGGGAAATAAACGAGATTCCAGTTGGGTATCACAGAGGATTTCTTTGCTGGAGGCATGGAAAACCCAACCAGCAAGCACTGCCGAAAGTCCTGGGGTGCCAGCACCATAGAATCACAGAATAGTTTGGGTTGGAAAGGACCTGAAGATCATCTAGTTCCAAACCTCACACTAAATCATGTCGTGCAAGACTCCATCCAGCCTGGCCTTGAACACTGCCAGGGATGGAGCATTCACAACTTCTTTGGGCAACCCATTCCAGTGCCTCACAGTAAAGAACTTCTTCCTTACATCTAACCTAAACTTCCCCTGTTTAAGTTTGAGCCCATTACCCCTTGTCCTGTCACTACAGTCCCTGATGAAGAGTCCCTCCCCTTCAGATACTGGAAGGCTGCTATGAGGTCTCCACGCAGCCTTCTCTTCTCCAGGATGAACAGCCCCAACTTTCTCAGCCTGTCTTCATATGGGAGGTGCTCCAGTCCCCTGATCATCCTCATGACCTCTTCTGGACTTGCTCCAATGGCTTCATGTCTTTCTCATGTTGAGGACACCAGAACTGTGCACAGAACCATGCTTCAGTATCCTTCAGGGGCAGGAGGAGAACTAACTTTATTCCTGATTATGTTTTAGAAACCTATGGTCAACTGCAGGCCTGTGATGATTTTAAGCTGGTTCTGGCAGTGTTTAGCTGCGATTGAGCTGTTTTTTGTCAGCCCTAGAAAGCTTTGTTGCTTGAAAGCCTGCACCTGTTACCGCTTTACAGGTAGAGCTTGTTTTATACAATTCTATACAATTATGTGTAATTTTATATAATCATATTCTGGGAACTTGAAAATGGGAATAACAATAGTATTGTGAGGGTTGTGTTGTGTATGCTTTTATTCTTTATGTCGTTTATGGCCTTTATATAGCATTATTTCCTTATATTTATATATAAGGAATATATGAGATATATCTATAAGGAATATATAATATTTATATAAGAAATTTATATGATAATGCCTATTTATATGGTATTATTTCCTTATATTATTTGGCAGTCCTTAGGGTGAATATACTACAGATGATCAGTTAGTCTGGTAATAGGAGCCATAGAAATGTGGCTAAACCACCAATCCCTCTTGTAAAGGAAAAAATAAAAAAAGATAAGGGCGCCTTCAGTAATGGATGAGCCACAAATTAATATAATTTTGTCTGTGTAATTTTTCTATGACTCTGATTTTCATAGAACCAGATAATCACAGAATGGTTTGGGTTCAAAAGGACCTTAAAGCTCATCCAGTTCCAACCCCTTGCCACAGGCAGGGACACCTTCCGCTAGAGCAGGTTGCTCCAAGCCCTGTCCAACCTGGCCTTGAACACTGCCAGGGATGGGACAGCCACAGCTTCTCTGGGCACCCTGTGCCAGCGCCTCAGCACCCTCACAGGAAAGAACTTATCTCTAATGTCTTGTCCTGTCACTACATGCCCTTGTAAAAATGGTTTTAATAAGAGCAGCTTTGAACCAGGATCGAGATTCCAGTTTTTAAGCTGTGTGCGTATATTGTGGGATGTGCTTTCTTACTGTCAACAACTTAGCTGAAAACAGAGATCTTTATTACCAAGGCACTGCCTGTAGCAGGATACTGCAACCCTAAGCAGGCACATTCAGTTGAGCAGAGAGGAAATTGAAACAAGCTGCGTAATTTTGGCAGAGGCTTGTTTCCAGGTTAGTTTGGGGAAAAATATTAACGGCTGGCTTGGGCTGCAGCCAAAAGAAAAGCAGATGTGAGAGCTGTCCACTTGGCATCAAATATTTGGCTGAGAAAGTTGGGGCTGTTCAGCCTGGAGAAGAGAAGGCTGCATGGAGACCTCATAGCAGCCTTCCAGTATCTGAAGGGGGCCTGGAAGGATGCCGTGGAGGGACTCTTGATTAGGGACTGTAGTGATAGGACAAGGGGTAATGGGCTCAAACTTAAACAGGGGAAGTTTAGGTTAGATGTAAGGAAGAAGTTCTTTACTGTGAGGGTGGTGAGGCACTGGAATGGGTTGCCCAGGGAAATTGTGAATGCTCCATCCCTGGCAGTGTTCAAGGCCAGGTTGGACACAGCCTTGGGTGACATGGTTTAGTGTGAGGTTTGGAACTAGATGATCTTCAGGTCTTTTCCAACCCTAACTATTCTATGATTCTGTTTGCATCTTTTCCTGTAAGAAAGCAATTGGGAATTGCTCAGATGTGCTTAAGCCCAGCAGCTGCTTGTCACCAAACAGTGTTGTTTGACCTTCTGCATAAGCAGCCTGTGCTGGCCACATTCCCTGCAGCTTCACGTGGGAGGGGATGGCTGGGAACGGAGATGAGGAAGCAAGGAGAGAGCTAGACAGGGGAAAAAAAGGGAATCTTGTGGTGGCCACCACCAGTTCTTACTACATGTTCAGTTTGGGTGTTGGTTGTACATGGCTCATACATAGCTGGTATGAGTAATCCTCTTGGTTTAGCATCTCTGTTTGTTTTAAAATATAAGAAAACCCCTTGGAAGCCTTCCCAGGAAACCATCACGTGTTGTGTAAAAACACTGAAGAAACCTGGGTATAATCAGCATGAAGGCTTGGGTAGTGCTGCTGGCTTGTCAGCTGTGGCAGGACACTGGGTTAGCAAGTACCTGGCCATGGTCCAACCCACAGCATCTGCAGGAATCAAAATGAACATCTGCTGCACTAAAAAGTTTTATTTCCCTCTGATGTTCTCTGATGCATCTTACCATGTTGGAGGGTACTCAAAAGTGGGAGAGTGGAGTCTTGTCCTGTACTCTACACAGCATGGGGTTAATGTCCCCATCGACCACTTTGGGCTTTCTCAGTGGTGCCAATCCCTGCTTGCCCCACTCAATTTCCACCCAGTTTCTGGGAAGCTTTTTTCCCATTATTTGTTTGATTTCGGTCCCATCCCCCCAGTTGGCTGTTTGTGGGGTTTAAGGTGCTTTGGCCAGCAGAAAACACAGGGTGAGGGTTGTTAGTGATAACTCTGGGTGCTGCATCCCAACAGATTTGGTGAGTGCCATGGGCGCAGCAGCGCCTATCTGCAGCATCCCTTATTGCATGTCCAGCTGAGCCTGCGTCAATATACAGGTTAATCAGCTTTCTCAAATAGTCACAAGAATCAAATGTATAGGAAGTAAAACCCCCAAAGCAACCCAATTGTGAGACTAAATCACAAAAATGCACAAAATAATAGTCCTAACTCTTGCATTATGCTCCTTCCCCCTCCTGCTGCCTCCTTGCTGGCCCTCCCTGCTGGTGTCCCTCTCCCTTCATGTTCACAAGTTGTTTGGGAGGCTTTTGGGTAATAGTCCTATCTTGTGATTCCCGTAAGAACTGGGAGCTGAAGTGAAGTTGAGTGTTAGGCCAAAGACTATTACTGTGACAGCTGGTGGCTAAGAGCTTGCAAAACATCTTCCGGTGCTGCTGAAGCAGGCTGTATAGTTGGCATTTGCACCCCTTGCATTTGGTTCAGCAGGATGCTCTGAAGCCTGGGGTATTAATGACAGGACTGAGTCAACAAGTGTGTGAGTAGCATCAGTCTGGGGCTTCCAGACAAACTGAACTCCAAAGCATCTTCCATCAGAGATGCAGAGAACAGCAGCACACACTGTGCTGCTCTTTGGCATAGAAGGAGTGCTCGGTAAAGAGCAGAAGTCACCAGCATTAGGGACAGGCCTTCCTGGATGCCAGAAGAAGCTTGTAAAAACATTTACTTTAATGTCAAGTCTGAATTGTCTTTGTGTGAACATGTGCAGCTGTTGGTGAGGAAACTCTTTTCTGTTTAACTTCTACAGAGCCAGGATGTATTCCCAATGGAAGTGATGGTAAGCTGCTTTGGTGCCTGAATTCATTTGGAAAGCATCATGGCCCTCTGGTGTTGCCTGTGATTTGGGGTACCACCAGTGCTGGCAGTGGAACTGGATGGTCATTGTCGCTGTTTTGAGATGTTTCTCCTTTGGAGGAAGGGAATTTTTTGTTTGTTTTCCTTAAATTTCACTGGTGGAAATTTCATGCTCAAGTTTTTTCCCATGAATCAAAAAACCAATCTCTGAGGGCAATGAATCATAAAACCTATTGCTCTGAAGGCAATGCTTGATAAACACCCAGCTCTTTCCCCACTACATGATTTTGAGACTTAGCTGAGGCATAACTTGCAGCCTTATGGAGAAGAGGGAAAGATACTTGTTGGCTCCTCTGACCCCCTCCACTTAAACAATCCATCAGCTGAGCTTTACATTATGCTACTACTCCATTGCCAAAGCAAAGCTAAGGGAACAGGTTCTTTTCCCAAGTGCACCTGTTTGTGTTTCTCCATATTTCCTTTTTAAACATAGTGTCTGTTCTCTTCCACCCAACCTGCCCCTTTGGTCCGTGAGAAGCATCGATAAATCTAACAAAATCATCCCTTCTGGTCTGCTCTTAATGCTTGTGTGTACCCTGGACATACATTTGCTTATTTTTTGGCATGCATTGGTCATCTTCTCTCATATTTTGAAATGGTTTTGATGTTGGGGTGGAGGATGTGTGTTGGATGGTGCCTGGCAGTCTGTGCGTTGTGAATGTGTCCCTTGATTTTCTTGTTTGTGGGTTTTACTTTAGTGGCTGCTAAAGCATGTAATTCTTGCTAGATAACATCAGGTGTTTGGTTATCATGGCTGGTTCATTTTGCCTTGTGGGAAACTGTGGCAGTAATTAATGGCTAGGTTTTCATCCAAGCTTATGCAAATCTTTTCGCAGTGATTGCAGTGTATTAGAAATCAAATCATTACTTAGTGAAGGTTTAATGCCATCAACTACAACAACCTGATCCTGGTTCAGGAAAGGTATTCCAGCATATGATTAACACTAATTCTTGGAAGTACTCTCTGTTAGCTGGAGTTTCTTAATTAGATGCTTAGATCAGAAGGGGGTGTTGAGCCACTGGGGAGGAAACCGGTTCGGCTCGCTGGGCGAAGGATGCAGGCAGAAGATGCTGAGCCCTCTGCAGCCCAGCAAGGCAGTCAGGCATTGAACAGGAACTCTACTTCAGATCTGAGATTTCCCTTGGGATTCTAAGAGTTTCTTTTTGTGGGTATGTTTCTTTTTGGAAAGCACCTACATGGGCATCAGGAATCACAGAAGTGACTGTATCCTGCTCATTGGGCATCGATAGCGGATGGGACTGGGACATCATCAGACACCTTATGACAGATCCTGCCCAAATGAGCTTGCAAGACTTAGGCAAAGGGAATGAAAAGGTTTTACCAGGGCCAGGACCTCTTCTGTAACCCATGCTGGCTTTCACAGTGTGCTGCAGAGGAGCCAGATGCAGAGGAAAAGGGTTCTTCTGGTGCAGACACGGAGGAAATGGATGGTTCTTACTGGAAGATCACCCATGAAGGCATGCCATGGCTGGGTGGGGTGACAGCTTGGCCTTGCTGCCTGCTGGCTGCGGTGACTCAGGCTCGTACTCTGCTCTCTGTTGCATGCCTGCAAGTAATTCCTGCCATCAACGACCAGCTCCATCTGATAATCTCAGCACACTTGTAAAGGTGACATCACACATGGCTGCACACCTCTTGCTGCCTTAAGTTCCTGTAGCTCTTTTGGGTGGTCTCTCTTCAGGGCCACCATAGAAGTGGCATTTTTAAATCTTCCTTTATTTGCAAAAGTATAAATCAAATCCCATCACAGCCTCTCCAAAGCTAATTTAGTACCAGGGAATGCTTACAAAACTAGTGTGTTGCCAAGTGTAATGGTAACTTGGGTGAAGACTGTTGTGGCAACTGCTTAACAATTGCAGTCATTTGTTATCCCTCATCCTTTTCCCTGGACTTTTAATCTCCCTGTTGCTGTTATGGGCTTGTCTGCTGCTTTTCTTTTTGCTCTTCTATTACTTGTGGGAGGGAAGAACAGGGAATGGTTTCATGTCACCAGGAGGCTGTTACTTTGATAGCAGAGGGCTACTAAATGCCTTTCATAAACTAGCCCTGAGCATGTGTGTGCACAGTGGGTCTGTGAATGGTGTTTGGCCCTTTTCCTGATTTCTTCTCTAACACGAACTGCAAGTTTTCACTTCCTCCAGAACAGCCCAACATAAAGTAAATCATCTTTATAGATTTATTGCTATTACTCCTTTGGAGGGGAGAAGGAAGGAAGGAAAAAGATGGGAAATTGTGACCGTTTTTGGAGGCATTTAGTGTTCTGTGTTCTGCCTAGATTATGCACTAGAAACAAACTCTCTGTCTTAACGTTACCACTGTTAATGCAAAGCTGTAATTTACACTAAGTGTTTAGAACCAGGACCGCAATAACTTAATTAAAAGCCAGTGTGGTAACCAGAGTGTCCCCAGCTTCTGCGTGGTGTCGAGCTCTATCTGCTTGGCTCCCAAGCCAAGTTGCCAAAGGTTTCCAGTGTTCCTGCTGAAACCCTGGGGATGGGAAGAGTGAGGCTCACTGCTCTGCTGAGCGCTGGCATCCCTGTAGCTATTGTAGTCTGCAACTGTACACACAGCTCTTTGGAGAAGGAGGCTGGCTGCCTTTTTCCTCACCAATTTAGACACTCCGTCATTTTCAGTGGTTTCCCACCCGCTAACGAGAATGAACACATGGAATGTGTTTCTTGTTGCAGATACAGACATGAATAAGATAAAGCATCTTTCTGGACACTCATTGCTCTCCCTTTGAAAGGGTCACTTGTTTGCTGCTTCACACCGGGCACAACCAGCAGCAGGAGGTTGAAGTGGTGAGAACAGGGCATGAATGGTCCCTATCAGGGGAGAGTAGACACTCCAATTATCATAGACTCCTAGAATGGTTTGGGTTGGAAAAAAACCTTAAAATAATCTAGTTCCAACTCCCCTGCTTCTCTTTTTTCCCCCCTTTGTCTGCAGGGGGGGGAAATTATCATTTCTTGATCTTCCACAGCTAATGGAAATCCTCTGGAAAGCAGAAACTCCCAAAGCTTTGGGAGAGGTCAAGTGCTTGCCTGATGCCAACTAGGCTAAATCACATGAGCCCTGCTCTGATAAACAGTAACTTGTTTTCCATAAGGAAGGCTTGTGACAGGTCAGACCATGTCCTTATGATACTGCAGCCTTAGAAATAATTCTAATAGTGACTCATAAGGAAAGCCTTTTATTCATAATGCTCCTTGACTATACTACATTGTAAAGAGGCTGTACAAGTTACAAGGCGAATGCAGTCAGCTCCTGTTAAGAAGTTCTTACCCTCTAAAAGCCAAACTAGCAAAAAAAGCCCAATGAATGAGATGATCTTACATGATATTCCCATAAAGCACACAGCAATGCCACCAGCACTAACTTTGATGACTATATTAAGGGGAAAAAAAGGAGCAATACTCCCTCCTGTTGGTCTTTTGATACTGATGGTGTGTTGGAGGAAGTGTTTGAGGTTTGTCTTGGAAGGGGGATGTTCATGGAAGAGCCAGTCCAGTTTGTGTAATCAGCTGGTGAAATGGTTATCCTGTTTCAACATTTATGAAAGCCTCCTGGAAATGTGTGCAGTGTTTTTGCTTTCACTGTCAAAACTTCATTAAGAAAATCAGAACCCTCATCCTGTTTTACCAGCTTTATTGGAGGAGCCACTGGTACTCCAGTATCCAATAACCACTCTTCCTCATTGAGATACAGTGTGGGAAGACACAGAGTTTGTCCCTAAGGCTGAGGCTGGCTAAATAGAATCATAAAATGGTTAGGGATGGAAAGGACCTTAAGATCATCTAGTTCCATGGGCAGGGACACCTCACACTAAACCATGCCACCCAAGGCTCTGTCCAACCTGGCCTTGAACACCGCCAGGGATGGAGCATTCACAACTTCGCTGGGCAACCCGTTCCAGTGCCTCACCACCCTTACTAGCTGCTCTTGCTGTCATATTAGTGGCCTGATCTTAATCTGAAGCTCCCAAGCAGCTGGAGAGGCTCTGGGAATGAGTGGGGATAATGATGATAGAATCATAGAATCATAGAGTCATAGAATCGTTAGGGTTGGAAAGGACCTTAAGATCATCCAGTTCCAATCCCTCTGCCATGGGCAGGGACACCTTACGCTAAATCATATCACCCAAGGCCTCGTCCAACCTGGCCTTGAACACTGCCAGGGATGGAGCATTCACTACTTCTTTGGGCAACCCATTCCAGTGCCTCACCACCCTAACAGGAAAGAATTTCCTTCTTATATCCAACCTAAACTTCCCCTATTTAAGTTTTAACCCATTACCCCTTGTCCTATCACTACAGTCCCTAATGAAGAGTCCCTCCCCAGCATCCCTATAGGCCCCCTTCAGATACTGGAAGGCTGCTATGAGGTCTCCACGCAGCCTTCTCTTCTCCAGGCTCAACAGCCCCAACTTTCTCAGCCTGTCTTCATACAGGAGGTGCTCCAGTCCCCTGATCATCCTCGTGGCCCTTCTCTGGACTTGTTCCAACAGTTCCATGTCCTTTTTATGTTGAGGACACCAGAACTGCACACAATACTCCAGGTGAGGTCTCAGGAGAGCAGAGTAGAGGGGCAGGATCACCTCCTTCGACCTGCTGGTCACGCTCCTTTTGATGCAGCCCAGGATACAGTTGGCTTTCTGGGCTGCAAGCACACACTGCTGGCCCATGTTCAAAACCCCCAAGTCCTTCTCCACGGGGCTGCTCTGAATCTCTTCTCTGCCCACCCTGTAGCTGTGCCTGGGATTGCTCCGACCCAGGTGTAGGACCTTGCACTTGGCTTGGTTAAACTTCATGAGGTTGGCATCATCCCACCTCACAAGCATGTCAAGGTCCCTCTGGATGGCATTCCTTCCCTCCAGGGTATCAACCGAACCACACAGCTTGGTGTCATCAGCAAACTTGATGAGGGTGCACTCAATCCCACTGTCCATGTCAGCAACAAAGATGTTGAACAAGACCGGTCCCAACACCGATCCCTGAGGGACACCACTCGTTACTGGTCTCCAGCCGGACATTGAGCCATTGACCACAACTCTTTGTGTGCTGCCATCCAGCCAGTTCTTTATCCACTGAGTGGTCCATCCATCAAATTGATGTCTCTCCAATTCAGAGACAAGGATGTCCTGTGGGACAGTGTCGAATGTTTTGCACAAGTCCAGGTAGATGACATCAACTGTTCTACCCCTGTCCATCAGTTCTGTAGACCCATCATAGAAGGCCACCAAATTGGTCAGGCAGGATTTCCCCTTAGTGAAGCCATGCTGGCTGTCACCAAGCACCTTGTTGATTTTCATGTGCCTTAGCACAGCTTCCAGGAGAATCTGCTCCAAGATTTTGCCAGGCACAGAGGTGAGACTGACTGGTCTGTAATTCCCTGGGTCATCCGTTTTCCCCTTCTTGAAAATGGAGGTTATATTTCCCTTTTTCCAGTCATCGGGAACTTCACCTGATGATGATGATGGTGGTTGTGGTGTGCCTGATCCTGGGCACAGCATGTCACTGTGCTGGTGAGGAAGGGTCTGGTGCCCTTTGGAGGTGTCTGGGGCCGCTACTGCTCTGCCAGAAGTTACAAGAGGTTACAAGAGAATCCTTGTTTTCACATGGGTGACTTGAACCCCTCAAAACTCGTGCTGAGCCTCAGAGACAGAAAAAGTGGCAGCAGCCTGAGCTGGACTTGCTCTTGCATCACTGCAGGGGCTGCCAGGCTCTGAGAGTGGTGCTTGAGGTCTTGTTTCAGTAAATGTGTAAGCTGCAGGTTGTGCATTTGGGAAATACAGTGGCATGATGGCATGTGGTGGTTTCCTTGAGAAACCAGCCCTATCTGGTGACACTTCATATCTGCTGGCTCCTCTTTGGTGCACCTGAGTCAAGTGCAAGTGAGCCAGGCCTTGGAGGCCACATTCTCCGCCAAATTTATGAAAACATATCTAAAAGACAAGTGCTTCCAATACGCAGTCTCAAACCTTAGGAGACGTCAGAGAGTCCCTATGGGTGTTTAACCCATTGGGTGCCATGGGAACTTGGTGAATCTCCTTCCTGTGCAGCTGCTGTGTTTCATTCCATCACTGAAGGTAACAGCTTTGCATACCATAAAATCTCCAGTGTGAGCTTTTCTTCCTAAATTTGACTTCTTTTTGGTTATATTTTAACCTTCTGAGGCTGTGATGACTTCTGCTTTGTTTTCCCAGGTGCTCAGATAAGCTGCTTTGCACCCAGCTCCTTCTCCTGGCGACAGGCTGCTTATGTGGACTCCTACTGCTGGGCAGCTGTGCAGCAGAAGCAACCATCCCAGAACAACTTAGAAAACATCCCTCTGTGGCTGCATAAAGTATGTACAGATCTCCTTCTCCTGGAAAAGTTGTCCTGCTTAGAAACCTGCCTTTGCCTCACTTCCTCCTCTGCTCTGATACAGTCCTTGGCTTTGACTTCATTTTTAAAGAGAATGTTTTCTTTCCCTTACTTCCAAAGAGGGTAGTACTAGAGGAGGTATTTTCTGCCTTTAAATAAAGGGTCACCAGTTATCTGACACAAGAGTAATGTGAGTGTTGCTCTGTTGCCCTGGAGCTGAGTTCCTCACCTGGCTTTAAGCATGAGCTGTTTTAAAACCAGGAGAAAGGATGAAACAACTGCCCTAATGCTTTATCAAAAGCTTATTTAGGAAAAGGGGGTAGTAAAAACATACTGTATTTTTATTGTGTTATTCTTGGCCTGTTGTTCATTCAGAGAATGAATTGTTCATTCTCTTTTGGGAGAGATGAAATACATCACTGGTACCAACAGGCTTAACTCCTGTCTTCAGTGTGCTCTTCCTCAGGCTGTTCCCTTGCAAACCATGAGTCTGGCTGCTTTCACTGATCCAGGTGAAGCAGCATCATACTGAATGCACAGTAAGAGGCTTATTTTATGGGTAAAAAGTGCAATAGATATCAAGATACTTGAGTGAGCTCAAAGATGACCTTTGGCAGGAGCTACAAACTGAGTAAGTGCCATGCCAGTGCCTGGAGCTGACTCATTGTAGGAGGCAGCGTCACCCTGCTTGGGCAGTGCTGATGCCAGAGTAAGAAATGCTGTTGGAGCTCTGCAGATGTGGGGTGTTGTGCCTGCCTTCCCCAGCCCTTTTATTACCTGCTCCTTCTATCACCTGGGAGCAGAGGAGAAGTTAGAGGGGTCTGAAGCCTGGGACCTGCAGCACCTGTATTTCTGGGTTTTGCTGGTGTATGCTGTACCTCAGCTTATATTATCCAGTCAGCTCTGCTGAAAGACTATTCAGGACTGTATCCAATTCATTTCCTGACTCAAATCACTAACAGTAATGATTCACTACTACCTACTCACAGCCTTGACCCCGTGGTCTTGTGTTTCATGAATGTTAAAGCCAGTCTGTTGGTATCTAGCCTCCTCCAGCGCTCGCTTCAGCCAGAGCTTCTACAGAGGCCAGTTGAAGCTGCTGGGACATGTCACAATGCATGGGTGAAAATTCCACTTGCAAACCTGGATACTTTGCTGCCCCTTTCTCTTGAGGGAATGAGTTCTTGTTACCCCATCTCCTTATCTTGATTTTTATGCCATAGTCACCTGCTGGTAGCTGAAGTCTCCTCATTTGCTGGCCATGACTAATAGCTTAAGCAGTCGGACTTTATTATGCAACTCGTGTTAACTTGCTGACCAGCAAATCTCAGGAACTGATGCAGGGCCCTTCTTCCCACAGTTCCTCCATGATAGCTTAATGGTGTGTGATGTTTCCTTGTAAATACCCTGCAGACTGGCTGCAAGAAGCATGTCTGAGCAGCTGAGTCAGAAGCTGGGTGCCACATCTTAACCTCCTAAACCCATGCTTAGCCACTTATCCCTCTGAGCCGGGCACTGGGAGCTGCAAATGGTGTTTAGTGGCCAGTATTAATTAATATCCTTCTACTGACTGTTCATCAGCTTCCACACAGGAGCAGTGTTACAGCTACTAACGCTGATGTTTGGTTCCCACTGTGGTATCTGAAGGAGTTTGGCTGTTGTTTGCCTGCAGGGCCAGCAGCAGCCTGCTGTACTGCTGGGAGGCTGCCATGGGGCTGATAACCCCTGCAGGAAGGCAGGACTGGGGTTGTCTCCCCAGCCTTGCCCTGTAAGGGATGCACAAGCTCATTGTTGTGCAGATTTTGGCAGAGCCCATTTGAGGGAGCACAGTGATGTTGGTGGGAAAAAGGAACCTTCCTAAGCTTGGGTGAGAGAAGGCTTGGCTCTGCAGCGCAAGGCAGGGATGCACATACAAGGACAGGGGGATAATTAGGAATTAGGCCCAGTTTTAATTAAGACAGCACCTAAAGCTTTTTTTCTGCTTGCTGGGCAGCAGTGCAAAGCATCTCAGGTTCTTTCCAATACTCTGACTCATTTACTGTCTCACTGCATCGGCATGCTGGAAGGCTCCTTAAAAATCCACTTACAGAGGCGTTATATTACAGTCTGGAGGGAATGAGGTTGTAGGCCCCAGTGTGATTGAAATGCATCAATTTCCTTCTGGCACACTCTCTGTGCTGTCGGAAGTGCTGTCAAAAGTTTTGTCCTAGAACAGTACTCAGTATAGTACAGAGAGAAAGTAGGACCCTGAGCTCTTTGGTGAAGAAGCTAACTTGCAGCAACTTGCCCTGCTTTTGTTCTAGGCATGTGGTTGCTTTGAAGGATTAACAAAACCAGGCTGCATTACAGAAAACTTTAAACCTTCCCATTTCCTTCCTGTTTCAGAGTAGAAGTTTGCACTGTATTCTTCATCAGTAAAATGTATGCTTCAGTTTGGGGCAATCCCTGAAGCTCGGGTGCCTTTACCTGCTGTCCCTGCTGCTCTGGGAGATCTCTCCCAGCAATTGAATTTATCAGTTTGGAAGCTTGTTTTGGAGCGGAGAGGAGGAGCATGCTACAACTTTCTGGCTTACCTGACTCTAGTGCACTCCTCGAGGGTGCCCAGCACCTCTCTCCTTGGAGAGCAGCAGTTCTGAAATGTCCAGTGATGCTGGAATAACTTCACACTGGACAATCCTTAGCAGGAAGCAAAA